>NW_017731907.1:537549-539274 GCF_001890085.2 Hipposideros armiger | reverse complement strand
TATATATATATATCTCTATCTCCATATATCTCTATATATCTATATATTTATATCTATATATCTATATCTATATATCTCTATCTCTATATATCTATATAAACCTATATCTGCGTATCTATATCTATATATCTATATATATCTATATATCTCTATCTCTATCTACATATATCTATATCTATATCTAAATATCTATATCTAATCATCTATATCTATATCTATATCTATATATCTAATCATCTATATCTATCATCTATATCTATTAGAATGGGCCCAGAAGGAGGCTGGTGGTGGTAGACCAGGAGTATTGTATCAAGTCTGTCATAAAATGGGGGGGAAGCATAGTCCCTTGGGTTTGCCATTGAATTTTGGTCAAGATGCCCAGAGCTGTGGTAGCCTTGTAGGTCCAGAAGCACAAAGATAGAAAACCAGTAAGTTAAGGATGGCTGGGTGCTTGGTGACACTGTTGGGGCCTGCAACAAACCTGGAAGTTGCCTGCCTTCCCACTCCTAGTTACGTTCAATAACAAAATGCCCTTGTTTTTTTTGTTTTTATTAGTTGGCATGTTATCTGTAGGCGAAAGCATTTCTGTCTGATGTGCTGTAGTTCTCAGGAGTGAGGGAGCAGTAAAGACCATGGCACTTATTATCTATTCTCTAATGGATGGGTAAATCTGTCTACTTGTAGAATTCCCAGTGTCCATATTTTTATTGGTAGGAGATATCTGCTGGTTGAAGGCATCAGAAAAGAACTGGATTTAGCTTATATGAATGAGACGAAATTGTTACAGGAATAAAGGGTATCTCATGGAACCCAAGTATAGGGATTCAGTTAAGCCTGGCAGTGGTCTGGGACCAGGGCCTCAAAGCATTTGGTACTCTGTTTCTCTCTAATAATATCTTATCTTCTCTGTGCTTCCTTCTTTTCTCTTCTCCCTTTTCTCCCTTCTCTTCCCTTCCCTCCCCTCCCTTCCCCACCTCCCCTCCCCTTCCCATGCATATTGAACCCTTCCTAAGTGCCAGGCACTGATCCAGGGCTTTATGTGCATCACTCATTTAATTGTCTCAACTATCCTATGTGGTAGGTACTATTATTATCTGCATTTTACAGAGGGAGTTAAGTGCCTTGGCTAAAGCTGAGCTTAGATTTGAATCTATGGCTTTGGTTCATAACCATTACATTACATTTATTTTTAAGTTGCTAACTTGCTGGATTTTGCTTTTACTTCTCCTATCTCCTACTGCTGCATCTTCTTGGCAGCCTATTTCTACTGATTTTTTTTTTGAGGTACAATTGCTATACAATAAATAGTACAAATTGACATATGTTTGCACTCATGAAAACAACACTGCGATTCAGATAAAGAATATATTCCTCACGCCTACTCAAATGTCTCTTTGTAATTCATCCCCTCTCCCTCTCTCCCCCATCCCTAGGTAACCATAGATCAGTTTGCATTTTCTAGAATTTTATGTAATTGGAATCATATAGTGTGTAGTGTTTCCTGTCTGCTTTCTTTCACTCAGCTTAATTATTTTGAGATCCACCCATGATGTTGAGTATATCAATAATTTGGGTTTCTTAAAATTTCTAACTATTAATATTATTTCATTGTATAGATGCTGCTGTATCTAGCACGATACATAGCAGCACAAATGTGGCTACTATGAATATTCATGTACAAGTTTTGGGGTGGATATAGACTTTCATTTAAATAAATACCTAGAA
>NW_017731907.1:528033-537145 GCF_001890085.2 Hipposideros armiger | reverse complement strand
CTTTTTCTGTAAGAGGACATTTCACAAATTAGAACATAGATCAAGGAGATGAGCATGGGTTAGTAGATAGAGCACAGAAAATAGTAATCAGGTATATTTGGACTTGAATTTCAGCTCCTGCTACTTGATAAGTTACATCATCATGGGCAACTCAGTTAACACCCTTGCACTTTAGTTCATTTGTCTGTAAAATGGATCTTGTGAACCTATCTCTTAGTGTTTCTATGAGGAATAAGTCAAACAATCTTTTTAAATGAGCAGCATAAAACAATGGGATTAACCCATGTTAAGGCCATGTACTAAAAAGGAGGCTATTTATGAAAGTCTTGACTATAAGAATTAGTAGAATCCCTTCAATGCCAGATATTCATATCGAATAATATCTGAAGTGGCATCTTGCTTATTATTTCTCTTTTCCTTTCTTCTTCCCTCCTGTATGTATAATACAAACAGTTTGCAAAAGAGGTCTATCATACACAGACACACACACTTGACACACCCCGATACCTGCTGTGGGACTAGTCTTTCAGCAGGGATCTGGGGGCCCTCTGATCTAGAGACTCCCCATCTTCGTATCCTGTTTTTACACTGCCCTCACCCCTTTCTGAGTTCCTCCTTGTCTATATCCTGCTCAGGTAGACAAAACAATGGTCACTTCCCTGTGGGTTATTTTTTAAAGTAATGGTAGACAGTTTCCAGTCTCTCTGCCTACAGGGGCTTAAAGATACAGATGATCATGAACAGCTAATAGGACCTTTGTTTTCCTCCATTTTGCACTAAGCATAGTAGTAGCTTCACGAGATTCCCACCCAGTGTGCTCTGAGGTCTTTGTGGTTGTTGAGCTTGGTGGGGGGAAGGACAGGAGCAGGATGATAGCTATTGGCACTGGTTCTCTGACAAGAAAAGAGTAGCTTCTAGACAGGGTTCAACCTGCAAAAAGGTTCCCCTGCGGTGCAGTATTATTCACTCTAGGACATGCTTCCTGTGCATTAACGTCAAATATTCCCGCTGGCTGCAGAAGCTCAGAATTTGACAGTTTAACTGTTTCAGGCCCAGCCTGCATTAGCTACAGAATCCCCTGTCACAGTGCTGTGCACATATGGGTGCCCAGTAATGGTACTTTTCTTCCTAATTCTGATTTCTACTCCCAAACCGATATTGGGGTCATCTCTCCAAGTTCCCCAGTGGCTGTTATTACTGAGGTTCTATATGAGTCATCACTACCACCCTCCTCCAGGCCACTTCAATTCCTATGAGGCTGTTCCGTTCCCTTAATCCTACCTGTCCTGGCCGAACCCAACAGCTAACTTCCTGGAAGATGCAAAAGGGCCCATGGATCATCAGGTTCATTTGAAGGATAAAAAGCCTTTCCAGTGCTTTAGGGCTTAGACAGTTCCTGAAGGACCTCTGGTATTCTCTACCCTTAAGGAAATGCAACATATCTTGGTGAAAAGGCATATCTGAGACATCTCTCTAAGTGGAAACCTTCTGGTCCTTCGGTGGATAAATTCATAACAATAAACCTGCAGGAGGTTACAAAGGGCACATGGGAAGACACTGGGCATTAAATCCAGAGTCCTAGGGGATGCCACAGAAAGACTGGCTTAGACTCAAATGCTAATAGCCCCACTGATGAGCACAGACAAAATGATTACCCAGGGATGGCAAGGCCAATTTCTGCACTCTTTCCCCAGCTGCCAGGAGAAATCTTCCTGGAATGGCTCCCTCTTACCTCCCATCCTCTCCTTCAAAACTTCTGGGAATCTTACTTCCCACCTTAAGCCTTTTCGAACAAGATAAATGGATTGAGAAATCAGCCTTCACACAAATCTCAGTGCCTTCTTACCTTCAGGCACCATAATTACAAAACCAAACCAAACACTAAATTAATCGTGGTATAGCGCAAAGTGTTAGCACTAAAAAGAATGCCAAAGGTGGGGCTTAAGGGTCTATATGCCAGGCCCTCTCTGTGTTAGGAGGCTTATCCTTTAGGGTAAGGATTGTAATCCCCAGTTTGAGTGAGGGGACAGAGGCTCATGGAGTTTGCAGAATTTGTCTCAGGTCACACAGAGGTTGGCAGTGGACCTGGGATTTGATCATGAATCCGTCTGATTCTCAAAGACCATGGATTTCCCACTGTGCACTTTTTAGATTTTCACACAGACTACACCCCTCAATCCACACGCCTGTACCTCACACAGCCAACCCCTCTGGTCTCTGGCATGTTGTGCCTCAGACCCTAAGGCTGTGCCTCACCCCTCATCCCTGCACTTGTTTTCTCCTTTCTTTACAGTTTTCCGGAAGCGTGTTCATAAGCGAGCCTGTTGGAACATCCCCTTCATTCTTTCCTCCATTGGTCTCCTGAGGGACCATGGGCCTTTGTAGGGGAGAGTACTACCCCACAGAGAGGAACAGGGTCCAAGTCTTCCTATTTCAAAAGGTGGCACTACTGTTCCAGTTATTCATTCAATCTTGACTTTCTGTTATTTTGGTGATGATGTGTGTTTGTCTGCTGGTTGGTCTGAGAGCAGCTCTGCCCTCAAAGCTCATTTGGTGGACACAGATGAATGGCCTGCCCTCAGTGCACCAGCAGTCAAGCCCTTCTCCAACTCAGGTTAGTGGCTCCACCCACTTCTTTATGGGGTTCATATCCCAGAAGCCTCTCTTGACAATTTAGGACACAAAGGATACAAAGATGAATGAGACATGGTCAGAGTCTACCAATAGCTCTCTACGGGGGAGATGCTATCATTTAGTATTCAATTCAAGAAATGGAAGCCATTCTAGGCATTTCAAGCAGAACAGATTTCAATATAAGGATTTGATGCTTATTAAATCATTGTAAGGGCTGGAGGAGTAGATTGTAGACTCCAGCGATGGCGTCCAGAGAAAGCTGCTACCTCTACTCCATCAGGAAGGTGGGAATCAGGAGGTCTGAAATTGAATAGTGAGTTCTAGATTCTAGAATCTGTAACAAATCACATACGTTTAACCTAGGGAATCATAAAGGCAGCATCAGGAAGCTATTATTGCTGCTGTTAAAATTGACTCTTGACAATCATAAAACTGTTGACTAGTTACTGGAATACAATGCAGAAAAATTTAATGTCTCTACAACTGTGCTTGCCAGAAGAAAATATCTAAAACAGCAAGATTTCCCTTGTTTCATTTCTACTTTTCAAATCTCATATATGTGCATCTATTGATGGCACTTAATTTGCATCTGGAAAATGCCGTGCACATAGAGTCAGCCTGTGCTTTCTTTGGAACTGAAGGGACAAAGAGGAGTGCATTTAACAATGAGGTCTGAGGGGTGACAGGGGTCAAGGCAGACTCAAGAGCTTGGACTTTCTCCTGGAAGTGATGGGGAGACCTTGGAAGGTTTTACGCGGGAATGACAAGATAAAATGGGCTTCAGAAAGGTCACTCTGGATGTTGTATGGAAGATGCATTAGAAGAGAGAGAAACTGGAATAAAGAGAGCAATTGGGGGGATATTGCAATATGGTAAACTAAACTGAGATTAGATGTGTATAATGTTGCATCTATAATGGCTGTTGGGATGCGAAGAAAGGGCTTCATATATATCAGGAGGTTGAATCAATAGGACTCAAATGAGCTCAAGTAATTGGGAACGGTTATTGCATGTATACTATGTGCCAAACTCTATTCTATACCCTTTTCATGTAAGGACTCATTCAATCCTTACAAAACTCTATAAAGTAGGTTCTGTTATCAACTAATATCTGCAGAGGAGGGAATGGAAGCACAGCTGGCAAATGGCATGACCAAGGTTAAACACCAGGTAGCCTAGTTTTAGAAAACAAATATTCAACCAATTTGCTATAAAACCCCTCTGCTCTTAGGGGTGAAATTTGCTTTCCTGTACTTCATGAATCTGCACATCACTTATGAATTCTGGACTGGACCCTGAATCAGGAGTTCTTTTAACTTAGACATTCATGGATGGAATTCTGCAAGTCTAGTAAACCCTGAAGTTGTAATCAAGTTCCTATATTTGCGTATTTTGGGGGGAAGTGGTGGCATGTCTTACTAACAGATTCTCAAATGGGTCTTTGACCTAAAATTACATTTAAGAGTAGTTCTCAAAGTGTGACCCCTGAAGCAGCAGCAGCAGCAGCAGCGTTTCCTGGGAACTCATCGGGAATGCATAGTCCCAGACCCCATCCAAGACCTACTGAACCAGAAACTCTGAGGGCAGGGCTCAGAAATCTGTGTTAGCAAGTCTTCCAGGTGCTTCTGATGTGTGCTCAAGTTTGTGAACTATTGCCCTACAGCAAGCACAAGCAGGAGTGCTATGGCAACATACGTTCACTGGGAAATTTACAGTAGGTGTGGTATCAAGGAGGGTAGAGCAAAATTTTAGAAGCCTGAGATCTTTGGATAATCTCAGGAAGGAAACACTGAGACATAAGCTTTGAACTGTGCCAATGTTGTGGACAAGGTATGCACTGAGGGTTTCTGAGGAGCTCAAAACAGGCATTCCTGGGAGCTGCTGGGCTCTGGACTTGCAGATG
Source organism: Hipposideros armiger (assembly GCF_001890085.2). Lineage (NCBI taxonomy): Eukaryota > Metazoa > Chordata > Mammalia > Chiroptera > Hipposideridae > Hipposideros > Hipposideros armiger. The sequence continues at coordinate 532,608 of NW_017731907.1, read as the reverse complement.
AGAAGATGAAACCTGTGGACCTGTGCACCGACCTCTCAGTGCCTCAGATGCCAGCCTCCCTCCTCTCTCATGCAGTTTCTTCTAGGGCTACAGTTCAGCTATCTTGTTTCATCCAAGGTACACAGATCTCTAATGACATTTCAGCAGAGGATAACCTGCCCAGGCTCTGGGGAACTTCAGTATCTACTGACATCCTAACTGCTTCCCGAGAGGTGCCAGGACCTGTGGTCCACACCTCATCCAGTTGACATAACAGCTGTGCAGCCTGCAAAGGATTCATGCCAGCAATGCAGTCTCTTTCTACATCTTCCTGGAAATATAAAAGGGCCCAGAAATAACCTGCAGTTCTGGGTGATGGGAATGGCAAAGTAGCCTGTGCCCCACTCCCCTGATGCCCTGCCCCTCCCCTCCTGAAACCCAGACCTGGCTCCTCCTTTCTGCTAAGTCACGAAGCTGGAAAGCTCTTAGGGTAGGGAGAGAGCGTGTGCCTGCTGGTTGGCTTGGAAAGGTTCTGGGAATTCATTATGCTCTAAACAACTATTCCAGTTATTCTTATGACTCAGCCCCTGCAAGCGGGATCTTCCCGTGTCCACAGGGCTGGGTGTTGCTGACTCAGGGCTGGAGAGGGCACCTTGTCAACCCTCCTGGGCTCCCAACTCTCCTCCCCCACACCCCTTCATCCCCAGAGGACACCAAAGGGAAGCCATCCCTGGGGGTGAGCTTCTCAGCATTTTCAGTTTCATTTCTAAACAAGCAGTCAGCCTCCTCCCGTACAGCTCTCACCACACATCTGTTAGTCTTCTGGGCATTTTGGAGGAGAAGTAATCAGAAACAGCTGCTCAGGCATCATACATTCACATATGCATTTAGCACATATTTATCCAGCACCTACTATGTGTCTGGCTGATTGCTAAGAGCTGGGACGCAGAGAGACATGGCTGTATCTGCCCATACTGTTCAGAGGTCTAGTGGGGGGAAATGCATTAACAGACATTTAGGAAGTAATGAAAAAAGCACTGTGGCAGAGCTATAGAGAGCTTTGACGACACCGAGAAGCAAGTGGCAACCCTTTCTAGGTGCCTGGAATTCCTTTTTAACATGCGGCAAAATTCAGAGCGTGTGTGGGAATTACTTTTGCCTATTGCAGCCAGACAGAGAAGAAAATATCAGGAACCAACATGGCACAAGGAAGGACTTTCTGGAAGAAGGGAGGCTGAAGAAGGAGGCAAAAGGGCAGGAAGACTAAAATGGCAAGTGTTGCAGTTTTGCTAAAGAGGCTTTTCTTAATTTGAACCTGTTATACACTCTCGACTAGGCAGGAGGACTCAGTTTCCCCAAAATGGAAATAAACTGCTTGAAATTTTCTCCTGCATTTAAGGAGGAAGAGAATAAGGAGAAAAGAGAGATCATGCGCTGCTGACTGAAAAGTAAAGAAAAAGTAATAACACTAGCATGAGCATTTACTGTATATCAAACCTTTATATGGATAGTATCATATCTCACTAAATACACACAGACTCATTAGATTTTGCAGCCCAGAGGAATTAAGTAACATGCCTAAGAGTATCTGAGCCAAGATTAAGGCCTGTGTTCGTGCCTCTTACTGTGCATGTAGGTACATAATGCAAAGAGATGCATGTATCCCCATTTTACAGATGGGGAAACTGAGGCTTGCAGAAGTTAACTAACCTCTCCATGGTAATACAAGTAGTAAGTAAGAGAACAACTTTGGATCCAGGTCTGTCTGAATTCAAAATCTGGGTCCTTTCTACCACATCACCCAGATTTTTTTTTCCATTTTAAGACCAGATTTTATCTCTCTTTATATCTACTGTATGAACCTCTGTACAAATGGAACATGATATCATTGTTACCCAGGATTATGATTGTTATCTACTATAATGCTAGAATTAAAATACTTAATCATAACTCCAAGCACACTTGCTTACTCACTTATTCATTTATTCAATAAATTCCTATTACATATTCATCCACTTGAGCCAGACACAAGGTCCCCAGAACAGAGCTATAAAAAGGCAAGCATGTTCCTCATGGAGCTTTCAGTGTCATGGGGAGAGAAAAACATGAAATAAGAGTTATATCACCAATCGGTTTATTACAATTGCAGTAAGTGGCATAATAATGATAGCTAAGTTTTTACTCAGTATGTACCAAGAATTATTGTAAGTACTCTGAATAAATCAATTAATTTAATTCTCATAGGCCAATAAGGGAAGTGGAGAAAGCAATGAAGGCTTCCTAAAGCAAGTGTCAGTTCAACCTGGAAACAGGAGGTGTTGGTTGTGTTGAGGAGGGGAAGGGCAGGGAAGGAGTACAGTCTGACTGTGCTGTCCCAGCAGCCACGAGCTCCTTGAGGCTACACTCTACAGCGCACTTAAAATGAATTGCGGTGTGCTATACGTGTAAAATGCATACCGGGTTTCAAAGCTTTAGTGCAGGAAAAAAATAACGTAAAATATCCCCTTATTTTTTTTTGTATTGATTACATATTGACCTGATGATATTTTGGATATATTGGGTTAAATCAAATATATTATTAAAATTAATTTTACCTGTTTTTCTTTTTTAATTTACTTTTTAAAATGTGGACACTAGAGAATTTTTCATTACATGTGGGGCTCACATTAACTTTGGAGTGGACAGTGCTGCTCTAAAGAGCTGGGAAGCCTCAGGGAGCAGGCCCATCAGGGGACCTAGGGACTGGAGGAGTGGAGAATGATGGGAAAAAAGAAGAGAGGATGCTGAAAGCAAACATAAGCTCCCCATTTTCCATCCTGTGGGTCAGAAAGCGTCATCGCAACCTTTCCTCATCTGAGATGTTGGGGCCCCTTTACTTACTGAAAAATTGCCTTTTCCTCAAAACCAGCTCCCGCCGTGAGGCAGGGAATGGTTAAGACTATTCTTGAGTCTGATATTCTAGTTAGAAGAGGCAAGAACAATCATGGCAAGAAAGTAAAGAAAAATGGAGGAACATCTTAGGGTAAAAGTCAAGCCCCTAATGACGCCTCCTCCGCGCCCCCTCCCCAGCCTGATACAGTTTTCCCCGTCTGCCCCTGACCTCGCTGACCTCACTTCCTACTCAGCTCTTCCTCCCGTCCCACCTCCACTCCAGTGATCGCTTTGCTGAGGCTCAAACATACCCAACATGCTCCTCCCCAGGACCTTTGCACTGGCTGTTCTCCTTGCCTAAAACCTTCTTCTCCCAGCTATCACATGGCCGACGACCTTAACTCCCCATCAAATGTCACCTTCCTGATAAGGTCAACCTTGATCATCTTATTCAAAATCGCAACCTCCACTGGCACTTGCTTACCCTACTCATTTTTTTTCCATAGCATTTATTATCTTCCAATATACTCAATATCTTCCTCTTTTATTATGTTTACTATGAATCGCCCTACTAGAAACCATGCTCCCTAACGACAGTGATCTCAGCTTTATTTCCTACATTACCCCCCAATTACCAGACGGTGCCTGGCATAAGGGTAGCTGCTTGATTAATCTTTTTTGAATGAATAAGTGTCAGTGGCACTGCTTAGGGTATGATCTGTTGATGAACAGACCTCCTCCATGCAACCTCTTCTGTCCTGAAGAGAAAGATTTTGTTCCTCCTTTTCCTTCAGCTGGACTTGATTAACCTTGCTTCCCCCTCAGCTTTTTCTATTCAGGGTTCTGCCCTATTCTGGATCTCACACAGAGGCCTCCCAAGAGCCTAAAGAAAGCCAGGGAAAAGGCCTTGGCCTGGGAGCTGGGACTCCCAGGTGCCCTTCTGGCTTCGCTTAAATACAGGTCCCCTCTCCCTGCCTGTTTTCCCAGCTGTCAAAGGTTCCAGGCTCAGCAGGAGGCTGAACAAGTTATTTATTGCATTAAGAATAAAAATGTGGGCAAAAATTGTTCCATACAGGACGGTGGTGCTCAAGGGATTGTCCCTAGACCAGACCCATCAGCGTTACCTGGGAATTTATTAGAAATGCGTTAATCTCAGGCCCCATCCTTAACCCACTGAATCAGAAACAGGAGAGGGGAGGGTCCAGCAGTGTGTTCTAATAATAATAATTAAATTATTAATTTATCAAAGGTTCCAGGTTATTCGGAAGCATTTAAGTGTGAGAACCCCTGGGCTTGGGGAAAGAAAGGACTTGTTTAGAGCCCTGAAGGCAGGGAGGGACTTAAAAGGTCACGCGAAAGGACAAATCCAGGGCAGCCTGGAGAGCACTGAGTGGCTTTCCTGCGTCAGAAGCCCGGCGGGGTGGTCCCAGCCCGAGTCCGACCTGGGAAGTTAAAGGTTCCCAGGTCCTCCCACACCCTAGGAAAGTACGTAGGGCGAGGCCGTGACCTTTCGCCAGCCCGTGTTCTATTCCCCGCGGCCTGCGGCGGAGGCGGCTGCGCTCCGGTTGCGATCCGGCTACCCTGGCCACCTCCCCGTCACAGAGGAACCCTCGGCTGGCGCCCCCGCCCGAGCGACAGCGGCCCGCGTCATCCCCGGTGACGGAGCCCCGACCTCTCTCCGCCCCAGCCAGCGCCGTGTCTCCCTTCTGTCCGGTCCCTTCGTCT
>NW_017731907.1:516782-526842 GCF_001890085.2 Hipposideros armiger | reverse complement strand
AAAATTAGTTAATTAATCCAAAGCAGACAACCATGTCCTATGGGGGTCACCTAGTTAAGAGAAGCTAATATTTACCTACTTTTGCCTTGGTTGCTAGACACTCATTTATTTAAGAAAATGTATGCGTGTATTCAACAATTTATTGAGCACCTAGTATGTGCCAGGTATTGTTCAGGATGAACACTGCCTAATAGAAATAATATGAACCACATATGAAATTAAAATGTTTCTAGTGGCTACATTAAAAAGATAACAGATACTAATTTTAATATAGTATATTTTATTTAACCCAATATACCCAAGATATCATTTCAACATGCAATCAACATAAAAATTATCAATGAGAAATTCTACATTGAATTTTTTTCAGGCTGAGTCTCTGAAATTCTGTCGGTATGTGACATTTGCAGCACATCTCAGTTAGAACTAGGTACATTTCCAGTGCTTGATAGCCATGTTGGACAGTGGCAGTGGGACTGGACAAGGCAACTCTAGACACTTGGAGAATAGCTATGGATAAGATGAAGAGGGACTTAGGAAGCAATATTCAGTAAGCTCATGAACAAACAAGATAATAATAGTGGTAATTGTTATGAAGGAATTAAAACAAAAAAGTGACATAGGCTGACTGGACATTACTTCAGTTAGCTCTTTCAATCCTCCTTCATGTTGAATAACACCGGAGAACAATTTTATGGATCTAAAAACTGGCTGAGAGACCATGCAACTTGTCTAAGTACCTACGACTGGTTAGTTGTATGGCCAGAATTCAAGCTCCCATTTGACTGACTCCCAAGCTGGTTCCCATTACCCCACAAGGCCAGGGTGATGGCAAGACTACCACAAAGATGAGAGAGATGAAGAAAGTGGCATGAAATGGCTTTGGAGTTGAAACTTTTGAGTACTAGGTTGGGTAGTGCTGTGTGTTATTAAGTTTCATGGCCTCTCTGGGTTCTCCTCATAGGTAAAATGGAGAGCTTGGCTTGATGGCTATAAAAGCCTCTTCCAGTGGTAACATGTAGGTTAGCACATAGTCTCTGGAGCCCAACTAGCTGGGCTGGAAACCTGCTTCCACTACTGACTTGCTGTGCACCCTTTGACAAGTCACTTAATCTCTCTGGGCCTCAATTTTCTCATCTGAAAGATTGCTGTTACTATTACTACCTCATTGGGCAGATGACAGAATTAATGGTTTATGTTAAATGTCCAGAAGGGTATCTAGCACAAAGTAAGCACTCAGTGAATGTTAGCTTATTTTTCTATTATCCCAGCTCTATCCTGCAGCTTCTCAGCCAAGGCCGGAGACTGCCTGGCCTTTCATATGTGGTTAGTATGATTCTTTTTATTGGGCAGTGCTCATCCTGAACAACGTCTGGCACATACTAGAATCTCAATAAATTGTTGAATGAATGCACACATTTTCTTGGATAAATGAGCATCTTGCCCTGTAGCCCGGCCTGTCTGGGGCCTGGCTCATGCCCAGTCTATAAGCCCTTGCTTTCCCAGAGCCATGGAGGTCCTACTGTCTCTCCCTGACTATGAAGAACACCAAGGGACTCTCAAGACTCTTGGAACTCAGTGGATTTTCAGTCAAGGCCTTTTTAACTGGGGGATAGTTTTGTACAGGACTATCTTTCATCATCAAAGGTAACTGCTTTCATATAGGTTTTGTGCAAAGGCACTGAGGCATGAAACAGCGAAGGACTAGTTAATAAAAGTCAAAGCATTTTTTCCCTTAGCTCAGGTGGGCTAGACCAGGCTCCAGAGACGATGAGGATAGCATCGCATGGTGCTAAAGAGCAGGGCCTTTGCATAGTGCCTGGTTGGTTGGTCATCCTAGCTGGGGGACCTTAAGTGCCTGGAGTTTCAATTTTCTTTACTTTAAAATGAGCATAATAGCAGCATCTATCTCATGGCATGAAATGAAATGCAAGTAAGCACTGAACACATGTAATCATACAATAAATATCTGCTGTTATCATATTAGCAGCCCTCATGGGGTTTGTACATTGGGCATTAGAAAGGCTTGTGTTTGAGTCTTAGCTCTATCACCTACCAGGTGTGTGACCTTAGGCAAATCAATTAATACCTCTGTACCTTAGTTTTTTTACCCGAAAAAAGGAAACACAAGGATTATGTGAACACCACCACAGAATGTCCTCAGAGATGTCCAATGAGGTTCTGTATGACCATGTGCTTTGCAACTGTAAAGTGCTGTGCCCATGTTGATTATTCTAGGTAGCACTTTCTCTGTCAGAGCTTTGTATCCAGTCCTTTGCTGATCTGAGTTGCCTCATCTCTGCCTTTGTAGCAGCAAACACAGAGAACTCACTCTTCTTTATCTTTGCTCCAGCAGTGCTCAGCAAAGTGTTGTATGTGCCCGAAGTGCACAGGTTATTCAAGTCAGCAAAGGGTCTTATCTGGTCTCTGCGACGTGCTGGTGATAGAAACTTCTACCAGTCATTTTACTGCTGACCTGTTTCCTTATCTCCAAAGACTTAATATTTGACTTGCCTATATCTTGGGTTGCTCAGGATGATCAGAAGAATTAAAAAGCATGTTGACCATCATAAATCTTTACATAAGCATGAGGGAATATTCTCGAGCATTATTCCCAAAGCGCCGCTTGTCTCCCTTCCTCCCGTCTCCCTGCCCTGCAAAGCAGTCACACAGAAGCACGTAGGGTTTCCTGCACAGGCCTCCGCTGTTCCAGGCCTCAGGGCCTGTGCATACTGCACAGGCTGGTTTCTCTGCCCGGAATGTCCTTCCCTTCATCCTTCAGCTTTACCCCTTACTCATTCTCCAAGGCCCAGCTCCAAAGGGCCTCCTCTCTAAAACCCTCTGGACCCACTCAACAAAAGTCAATCACCTCCCCTTTGTGTCCCACTGTGACCGGTACACACGGCCATCACATCTCTCATTCGCCCTACATTATGACTATTGTTTCATCGTTTATGTAATGGCAACAATGTAGCTGTGAGGAAGCACATAGGCTCTGGAACCTGGGTATGAATCCTGACATTTACTAGTTGTAGTATTTTGGGGAAGTTACTTACCCTCTCTGTGCCTCAGTTTCCTAGTCGCTTAAGTATGTTTGATAATGATACCTCCCTTGTACGGTTGTTCTTGAGGAGTATCACATTAAACAGAATAGTATCTGGTGCATAGAGCATGCTCCATAAATTTCAACTTTTATTAATGTTTCTGTTTTTTGTTTTTGTTCTTTTTAACTTGACGGCAAGGACTGGGTCTTACCCTTAGTGTCTAAACCAACCCCTGGCACCTAGGAGGGGCTCAACAAATGATTGTTGAATGAATGACTCTGAGAATCCTACATGCTAGGGATTCTTGTGTCTCTATTCAACTGTCTCCCCTACTCCCTACCTACCTGCTCTCCATTTTGCCTTTAGAAATGGGTCTTGTAGTTTCTGCTTCCCATGAAGTACCAATGCTGCTTTCTCAGTCAGCGCTTCCCCCCACCCTTTCACAGCTTCCTATTTGGCTTTCTGACTCATCTTCTTCCGGTCCCACCCAATGCATAGCTCTGCTTCAGACCCAGCCCGCTAAGACACTGTTTCCTCTGCTCATCCTCTGCTTTTGATCCCTCTAGATCCCACATTCTCTACTGATTCATTCAGGTGTCCTCAGCCAGGGTTTCACGGTCCGCCAGCATTTGGGTCCTCCACAACCACTGATTTATCTTCTCACTGTTTGCCTGGGCCCTTCTCTGAACATGGCAAACCTCTTATCATCTTATCAATCTACCCATCCATTCCCCACTTATCCACCCACTCAAATCACCCACTTACCCATTCACCTACCCACCCATCTGTCTACCTTGCCTTCCATCGCACATTTATCCACCAATGTACTCAATTCACATGTACTATGTATCTATCCCTCCCCCATCACTATATGAAATACAGACTTGAGCAAGAAGAGCTGGTTCCCAACTTCATGGAATTTATAATCTACCAGGGACAATTAGATAACCGAACCACAATTTGTGGCAGAAGGTAGTTTGGGTCATGTGGGTGCTATCACAGGTTTTTCAATTAGAGTCCATGCATGAGTCTCAGGGACCCTGTGAACTTCTTACAATTGTAAGCAGAATTGTGTGGGTCAGAAGGGGTGCATTTTCAGGAGAGGGTCTCCTTGGCTATTATTACATTGTCAAAGAGGGTCCCCACTAAGTGTTAGGGCTGCAGAAGGAGATGCCTGGGGGAGAGAGAGCTCTCATTCAGGGCCTGGAAGGGGAGGAAAAGTGAAACTGATGTTTATTTCAGACCCACTGTGTTGTGGACTAAATTTTGTGTGTCCTCAAATTCATATGTTGAAGCCCTAATCCTCAATGAGATGTCTTTAGGAGGTGTGGCCTTTGGGAGGTAATTAAGTATAGATGAAGTCATGAGGATGAAGCCCCCGTGATGGGATTAGTGACCTTATAAGAAGAGGAAAGACATTGGGCCTTCCTCCCTCCACTGTGAGGCGACAGCCAGAAGGCAGCCATCTGCAAACCTGGGAAGGGCTCCTCACCTGGCCTGACTATGCTGTCACCATGATCCCAGACTTCCAGGCTACAGCACTTTGAGAAAGACATGTTAATTTTTAAGCCCCCCTCTCTATCGTATTTTTTGTTATGGTAGCCTGAGCTGACTAAGACACTGCGTGCCAGGCACCACTTCCTCTTGTTTTGCCACCTTGGCTGTGTCCTTGTTCGGAGGATGGAAATGTGAGAGAAATAAGGTGGAGAAAACCAGCCTTTACTGAACGCTGGGCTGGGAAGTATCATTGTCTTGAATGCTTACAGCAATCTCTCAAAGTAGGTATGTTATCCTGATTTTACAGAGGAGGAAGCTCAGAAAGCGAAGCAAGGACCACAGTCACACAGTCAGCAGCAAGGGGTGGCGTGAGGACTTGAAAGGCCACTAGGGCTCTGGGGCCCAGGATCTCTGCCTCCCTCCCAGGGTTGTCTGTGGATCAAGCGTGTCACTAAGTACTTCAGAGCTAAAAAGCGCTGCTCAGGGTAAGAGAAGATGTTGCTGTCTGTGCTCTGAGAATGTCAAAAGGGTTTTACAAGCCTAAGGGATTGCTGTCATTAAATTTTCAACAACCTCCAAAAGGAATGACCTTTTCCTGTGGATCTACCCATGCAAAAGGTCAGCAAGTGTTGGGTCTCACCCAGAGCGTTATCATAGCCGTTTCCAGGAACAAACCTGGGCATGGGGCCGTCACTCAGCAAGTACTTGTGGATGGGTCTGTTGGCAGAAAGGTACCCTCAGCCCCTGCCAGCTTCTGTGACCTGCCCCTCTGTGGGGGGCTCTGCCTGTGAGGATGGCAACCTGCCCCATCACAGCTGGCAGAATAGGTGATGCCACAAACTGCTCCATTACCTGGCACCATGGGCCAAACCAGCAGGCTACACACTCTCCCACGTCTAGGGGTCTCTGAAACATTCAGAAAGCTCGTGATCAGGCCAGCTGCCCACCCAAGACTCTTTCCCCAGCTGCCTAGTACTGAAAAAAATTCAAACCCAGCTTGAAAACCACTGGACTTTTTGCAAAGGGTGATTGAACTAAATGACCTCTAAATTCCCTTCCAGTCACGTAAGACTGGGATGAATTAAGAGAGCAAATATTTTTTCAACCAAAATTGTTTTCTCCTTGAAGGCAAGAACCATATAATTTGTTAATTTGATCTTGTAACTAGCTTTACCTTTTCCCTCCTCTCCGTCCTCTGGGCCACCACCCTAGCCCAGAACACCACAGCCAGTGCCCTGAATCATTGCGACAACCTCCTAGCTGGTCTCCCTGCATGTAGCTTGTCCTGTCCCACGCAGATTGGCATTTCCAAGTGGATTGCATTATATCTCTGGCCATCTTACAATTCTTCATTTGCTCTCCTTGATGGATTTCAAGACCTAAACTTTTCATCAACTGCTGCACATTTCTAACTCATCTCTTTATACCTTTTCCTTTGAACCCTATGCTCTGGTCACCCCAAACACCTCCCCCACCTCAAGCATGTCTCATATGCTATTTCTCTGCTCCTGGCACCCCACGTTTCCCAGTGGACTCCTCCTCAGCCTGCAGGTCTAGGTCATTCACAAGGGAACAAGCCCTTCCCTTGAATGCCTCAATCTCCACGATCCCACAGCACCCACAGTCTTGTGCATTCTGTATTGTAATTTTCTGGTACATATTCTGTTTTTTTCCCACCAGCTGTAAGCTCTGGGCAGGTTGCATCTGGGTTTGCTTGTTTATCATCATATGCTCAGTGTCCAGCCCACAAGGCGGAAGACCCTCACTCACGAGAGGTGCTTAATGAACACGCTTGTTTTCCATAAAGCAAAACGGTACTCAGAGGCGAAGTCCGATTCCCTGCCCCAGAGCTTGAAAGTCCTTGCTGCAGAGGGGCCTGAATGTGGAAATCATTAGTGTCCCCTCCCCCTGCTCTTAACTGAATTTGCTCAGAAGAGGCAGGGGGCCTTTGGACGCACCTGAATCCTATTACAGAACTTGGAACCAAAGCCAGGCATAATTGGGTCGCTTTACCCACACCACCCCCCTCCTTTAGCCAGATGACCAGCATCCTGCCCCCTCAGCCACCCTGCCTGCCTCTCTGCCAACATGCTCTGGCTGTGACAGCACTGACTCCACTGAATGGGCAAGCTACAGTCACATTCAGAGAGGGTGAGGCCGAGAGACTCACTTCAACTCTGACATTCAGCCTGTCCCTTGTGACTCAGGTTGCCGCTTGCCCCTGGGGCTGCAGGATACATGCAGGAATAACCCTTTCATTAGGTATCTGTGACACTGGAAAAGGTCAGACAAGTGGGCTGGCTGCTGAGTCACGGAGCATGAGCGTCCATCCCCGCAACTCTCATTCTTGTCTGCCCATCTCAAGGGTCCCCTTTCTGAAGCTGGTTTGATTCCTAGGATGGATTCAATTCAGGGCACGCAGGGGAGGAGGTGGCTCGTCCATCTCTGTAAAGGGAGATGATAGAACGCGGTTGGGAGGAAAGCAGGCTTTGTAATCAGATGCAACTGAGTTGGAATCCCAACTCCACACCTGACTAGCTGTGGCACCTGAAACAAGCTGCTTACCCTCCCTGTGCCTCAGCTCTCATCTCTACAGGAGAGGGACTATTACTTAGCGGGTAGCACTGCCGTGAGAATAAATGAGGTAAACTATGTAAGAAGCTTAGCAGAGTTCTTGGCAAATGGTAAACAGTCCATACATGGTAGGTATTATTATTTGCACTGGCAGATCTCTCAGGAGATACCTGATCCCTAGGGAACACGGCATCTCCCCACAGTCACCAGGCTCTGGCCCCACCTCCTCACATGTACAATCAGTCTGGCTTTGGAAAATGTAGTTCAAATGAAAAGGAAGTAAAAAGTCCTGTGAGTTTTGTTTTGTTTTTAACGATCTCTGATGAACAAACTGTTTCCCCCACTCAGTGGCTCCTGGCCGTGCTGGTCCCAGTGGAAACCAGATGCAGAGATAGACACAGGGCCACACAAGAAGCCCTGTGCGCAGGGTTTTCCCGTGTCAAGCATTAGGCTTTAGACAGCTAGAGAAAACAGAGATGAACTGAGTCCTCTGAAATACGTGCGCTCCTTTACCATTCACTGAATTCCGATGTTGGCTCTTGGTTCAATCTCTTGTCCCTCTTCGCCCAAATTTCTATTCCTACAAATAGAGAAAAAAACTTCGAAGTACTCCCTGGACCAGCATGGAGAAGACCGAATTTGCTCAGCGTCATTTGGCAAGCTGTCTAACCTCCCTTGTAACCTAGCTATCTTTAGCCTCCTTGATGCTATTTTGAAATGTCAAACTAGCAAATACTGCTTCCAGAACGGTTCTGATCTGGATGTGACAGGATGCTTGGGGGTGGGGAGATGAGGAGGAGGCGGGGATGGTATAGGATCCTCCTGGTAGAGGGTGAGATAATGTACTAACTTCACCACTGTCAGGGTTCTCTTTAAGGGGAAGTGGAGCATTGAGCCCCACCTGGGCCTGACCTAGAGGGATGCCTGCTTATGTGATGCCAGAGCCAGAACTAGACGTCACATTAGCCAAAAAGAGCAAACAGACTCTTGCGTGCCTGGTCCAATCTAAAAATATTTATTCATTCACTCACTCATTTATTTATTCCTTCAAAAGGTATCTATTGAATAGCAACTATGTGCCAGACATGGTCCTAGGCACTGGTGAAACAACAGCTTGTAAAGGTGAATACCCATTGGAATTATTTGGGGGGGTTTATGAATGCTTCTCAAGCCCCAGCCCCAAGAGTCAATGCAGGAGGTTTGATGCAGACCTGGGAGTCTGCATTTTGAACAAGCACCCAGGATTCTGATCCAGGTAGTCCGGGGTATATGAGAAACCCTTGCCTAGCTTATAGGAATATCTATTTCCTAAGCACCTCGCCAGTGATGAAAGCGAGGGGCATCGAAATATGGACCTTGAAGAGCTCATGGTTCACAGTATCCAGAAAGAAACAGGCAAATAATGCCATTTTAGGGTGCTAAGTGCTCTGAAAGCAGAGGCACAGCGTGCCATTAGGCCCCATGGAGAAAGTAACCCGCTTTGGAAGAGCTGGCGAGGCTTTATAAAGGAGCTGATATTTGTGCTGGGTCTCGAAACATGAGAAGTTGTTCAGATAGAAAAAGAGTAGGTGCACCTTATACTTCCCAAGATGGACTCACCAAGATATATCTCCCCGCTGACATGCTTTTCTCACAATGGGACCAGCATACCTCACACAGAGCAGTTGCGGAGGAGGCATGTGCTCCTTGCTCTTGAGTCTGGCTAGGGGGCCTGTGACTGCTGCCACCCAGGGAGCGTGGCAGAAGTGATGGATATGACTTCTGAGACTAAGTCACCAAAAGGTGATTCTGCTTCTGATTTGCTCGTTTCCTCTTGGGACACGGGCCTCAGGAGCCTTAAGCTGAATTGTAAGAAATCTGGCTGCCCTGAAGCTGCCACGCTGTAGATACCACATACAAAAGCCACTCAGCAACAGAGGGAGATGCCCAAGGGGCCCGCCCGCCTGTGGACAATTCCAACGCCCAGCCTTCGAGCCACCCCAGCTGACACTGAGTGAAGCAGAGATGAGCGCTTCCCTCTCGGTTGGCTTAAATTGCAGATTCTGGGGTCACATAAATGTTTTTGTGGTTTTAAATCTCTTCATTTTGGGGTGCTTATTATGCAAATTAGCTACCTGGAACTGACTGTGAGGGCATTTCATGAAAAGGAAACGATAGCAAGTACAAAGGTTTCCAGGGGTAGAAGGGTGCTTCAATTATTTTTGAAATTTGGAGAGATTCACTATCCTCATGTAGAGTTTAGAGGTATTGATTCACTACAGACCAACATGTGCAGTGAAGCCACCTGTATGTTTGCCTGAGTGGTGAGGTCTGAGCTTCGCCCCCAGGCCACGTGACCCACAGATTTGGGGATGCCCGACATTTGCATACATGGTTTTAACTGTCCTGTCTTTGTTGCTATGTAATTTTAAGGACATGGGTAGCATCTTACCCATTCCTAGGAAAAGATTTGTTGGATGTTAAAACTGAAGTGATTCAGTTGTCCTTTAGTCTAACTGCCTCTCAGATCTTACCTTGCTGAGCACAGTGCCTGGTACATAGCAAGCCATTGACAAATAGGGGTCGAGTGTTTGAATGAGGTCAGTGCGTGAGTAGCAACATCAGAACCAGGGCCTGTGTCCCTGACTTATGGGCTTCCAGAAATCTTGGGCACGGGAGGGATCTTCATAGGTCACGCTCCCAACAGGCCCGCCAATATCAAGGACGCCTCAACTCATCCCTGCCTGTTATAAAGTTCTTTCTTTGACTGGGTCCAAATTCTCTGCCCTGTGAGGCAGCTGGAGCAGGTACTATTCAGTTCATGAGTGAGGCCCAGAGAAACCACACAGCTTCTAAATCATCAGCTAGACCCAACCCCCAGGGCTGACCTAAGTTTGATACCTTCTCACTCGCACAGACTGTACACTCCCAGAACAGACCAGGAACCCACAATCTCTGCAACTCTG
>NW_017731907.1:512994-515987 GCF_001890085.2 Hipposideros armiger | reverse complement strand
TTTTTTTGAGTGTTATTGTTTAATAAAACAAAACAACAAGAAGCAAGATAAAAATCAGGCACATGAGCTTTTTGGTATGATGTAACCACAGATCGTAGCTTTCCCAAGTATTATTGAAACAGCCCCTTACTTTTATTTATTTACCTAATTTTAATTTTTAAATTGAGACATCATATAACATTGTATTGGTTTTAGGTATACAACTTAATGATGTGATATATGTTGGGTTAATTTTCCTTTGATAAATCTATCTATCATCTATCTTAATTATCTATCTCTCCTACTGGTTAAACTCTGACTGATATAATCACCTTTCAGAAGACCTCTAGACCCCTGTCTTCCTTTTCCAGTTATACAATCTTATGGGTGCAGGGCCAAGCATTGCTCACAATTGTGAGAGACCCCTAAAGACCAAGCTTATGGCTGAACATCAACACTGGGCCTTTTCCTCCACGAGACTCCTCAGAAAAGGGGCGGCTGTCATCCATGTGGGGCCCAAGTTCTTTTCCAGGTTCTCTCATCCCTGTGGCCCTAATTGTACCACAGCCTTTTGTGCTCAGTTTCGCCGCACACAGGGAGGATCTCTGTGCTCTTCAAAGGCTCAACATGCTACTTGCTTAGACAGGAATAACTTATAAATTATACCGAGAACAATCCTTTTTGTAGTCACCAGTCTGGGTCTTTGATATATGGTGTAACATGAAACATGGGCTATTGTTCTCTGCCAGGGGTGGGACTTTCAGAAGAGCCATGGAGTGGAGGAAGGGAACTAGCAATAGTGAGCACCCACCACAGGCCAGGGTCTGTGTTAACAATAACAACAATCATTCAATTGTCACCCCAGTAAACTTTAATTTAAATAAATAAATAAATAAATAAATAAATAAATAAATAAATATTGTGTAATTAGTGTGGACCAGGCACTATTCTAAACTCTTTACATATATTAACTTATTTAATCTTCTTAACACCCAATTTGATGTCCCAGCCAGTAGTGGGACCTTGACTAAGATATTTTGTTATATCCCCCAAAAGGAACTGTTAAAGTGTATCCCTGAAAAAGAACTACAGAGGCCCTAATCCCCAATACCTGTGAATGTGATCTTATTTGGAAATAGAATCTTTGCAGATGTAATCAAATTAGGATGAAGTCATTGGAGTGGACCTAGTTCCATACTACTGGTGTCCTTATAAGAAGAGGAAAACACCATGTAAGGACAGAGACACACAGGCAGAACACCTTGTGAAGATAAAGGCAGAGGTTTGAGTAGAGCAGATGTAAGCCAATGAAAGCCAAGGATGGCACCAGAAGCTGGAAAGAGTCAAGGAAGGATTCTCCCCTGCAAGTTTCAGAGGGAACATGGCCCTGCCAACACCTTAATCTTGGACTTCTAGCTTCCAGAACCGTCAGACAATATATTTCTGCTGTTTTAAGCCACCCAGTTTGTGGTACTTGTTACAGCAGCTCCAAGAAACTAATACACACTCACAGACATTCATTTAGTTTTAGTGAATTGATGTAATGAACACTAACCCAAAGAGGTAATGACTTCTAATAAAATGAACCATAAACCCAGGTTCTAGGTTGTTTGTCCGTCCATCCATCCATCCATTCATCCATCCATCCATCCATCCATCCATCCATCCATCCATCCATCCATCCAGGGAGAAATGTTCCAGGCAGGTGGACAGCATATGCAGTGAGAAGTAAGCAGTAAGAAAAAGCATATTCGATTAGGTAAGAGATAAAGATGTTCCTTATGAATGGAGGTGAGTTCAAGGGGGGGGAAGATAAGAGATGGTGCTTGCCAGGTAAACAGAGATTAGCTCTTAAAGAATCTTGTAAACATTGCCCTGAAGTTTACCCTTAAGGCAATGCAGGGTGGGGGTGAGATGGGAGGGGTGGCACTGAAGAGGTGTAGGCAAGGGAGCACTATCTTAATTTATCAAATTGTTATGAAAACTTCAAACATTTTAGGAACATTTTTGAAGCTCTAAACACACTCCTTGTGTTTTGTTTGGGCCTGAGGTTGCAGAGAATAACTAGGACTTAATTTCAGTTCTAACACTTAGTATGACTCGGGGTAGAACTGAAATTATGATAGTCACTTCCTATATGGGGACCTTAGTTTTCTCCCATATAAAAACAGAAAAAAGAAGAGCAAGGGGACTGACAAAGCTGAATATGCCAAATAGTTTTCCTTTGCTGAACTGTTCCCAGAGGGTCAACCAGCCTTCAGTAGGTGTGATTAATATGTTACAAATAATAAATAGAGTGTCTTGAAAGATTTTATGTTCCTTTTTTAAAATTTACCTGTCTTTGCAGCCTGCCGGGAAGCCTGTCATTCAACCCTTGGCAATAAAACAGCCCTTTACGAATGAAGACAAAATAAATCAGAAGCCCTATGCTTTTAAACTCACTAAATGAAAGCCCAGTATGCATGCTGTCTCCCTCCAAATTAATCACTGGATTAAATGCGAGACGTACAGCCCACATCAATAGCTTGTGACAGAGATCTCCTGCCTGGGCTTCAGGAAATTTCCACTTCCTTTCAGACGTTGTCACTTAAAATGTCAGAAAGTTTCCATTCATCACCCACCCTTGAAGAGGTCACCATCACCACACTTCACATTTCCTTACTGTCTTTCTTCAAAGAAATCAAGACATCTTGCAGAGGGAGCACACTTATTGTCACAGCCTCTCCTGGAAGCTGAAAGAGGGACAGTGTGCAGAGAGGAAAGGTGTGGAGATGTCTGATTTAGAAATAAGAAAACCAAAGCATAAGGAAGCCCAAAGTCTCTCAAAAGTGTCAAAGAGACAAGACTCATACATCTCTTGAATGGTAATATAGTGTAATGGGAAGAACATGGGTTTAAATCTTGACTCTAACACTGCCCTGAGCTTCACCATTCTTATCTCTAAAATAGAGGAAATAAAAATACTATGTTACTAGCTGTGTAAACTTGGGCAAGTTATAAAAATTTGTAAATGA
>NW_017731907.1:504173-512614 GCF_001890085.2 Hipposideros armiger | reverse complement strand
CATCCTGGGCTTTACTCTTTCTTGATGTGACCGTGTCATCATGACAATTCTCTGTGTATGGCTTTTATCTCCACTGGACTTCAGGCTCTTCTGAAATAGGGACTGAGTGTTATCCATTTTTGTATTCACACAGTTTAGCACAGAATAGGTGCTCAGTGAATTTGAAATGAAATGAAATGGACTCATCATGCAAAGATAATAGACTATGAGTATTTAATACTGAGAGCTCTGTATTGAGAAGGTGACTTCACAGGTCAGACTACTGCAGAGCTAGACATCATCTCACATGGAAGGGATTCAGCCAGACTGGAACAAAGCAAAGACAAGAGCAGTGAGACGAGACAACCCCCTCCCCCTCAAAAAAACAAATCAACAAAAAAACCTACACACAAACTCTTCCCTTAGTCCTTTAATAGATGCTTAATGTGGACGGTCTGAAAGTTGTTCTCAGAACCTCAGTGAATGGTATGTATGGTTGCAACCAGAGTGATGCCAAATACACCCTAAAGGGAAACTTTTGGGGGTTCTAATTCCAGAGTGTTGTCTCAGCCATTCTTAACAAGTTCTTGTGTCATTGTCATATAGTCTTGAGTTGAAAAGCTTCATGGGGTTTTGTTAGAGAGGGATCTTAGGACCGAATAGATCCCATTTCAGTCAAGATCCTGATGGTAATAGTCATGACAAAAAATAAATGACCTATAAACAGAAAGATGCTCCACTGCACTAATCATCAAAGAAATTTAAACCAAGTAATGAGATATTTTTCAAGGTTTGCAAAAGTTAAAAAGATCAATAACATCCAGGGTCAGTGAGGCTCTGAGGAAAAGGGTATGATTATATCCAGTTAGTGAGGATGTAACTTTGGAGTCTCCACCAAAATTCCGTTTCTAGATCCCCATCACCTAAAAACCGGCATATGTGCTCACAAATATATTTTCAAGCATGTTCATCCTAGCACCATTTGTAACAGTAAAAAATTGGAAGCTTCCAAAGTAGAGAAATGGGTTTTTAAATTATGGTATATTCATACAATGGTTAGGGAGTGATAACAACAAATTCAGTAGGTCTATATGTGTTGAAACAGAAAGACGACCAGATTCTGGCAACAAAAAAACTAAACCCTGTCTCCACAGGAGGCCTCTAGTAGGCTATCCCAGCTCTTTGTCCATTTGGATTGGTCTATGCTTGTGCTATACCAGATACAAACCCAAGTGATTATAAGGGACAGGGTTGGGAAGGGAATGGGGTTTCAGTTCCCTTCCCTCTTCCTTTCCGTCTTTCCTTCCTCCTTTCCTTGCTTCCTTCCTCCCTTCCTTCTCTCCTTTTCTTCTTCAGTATAATGAACATGCATTTTTTGGTATCAATATTACTTTACTTGTTCTTTTTTAAGGTTCTGGTATCTAGGAAAGGCAAAGCTTCAGCAAGTGTTACACTCAAAAATATGGAAAAAGCCTCATGCTAAAACAGAGGAAAATGGAAAACAAAATGAAATACCTGCCTAGGAGAGTGGAGGAAGATGTCACCAAGGAGGAGGATCTCAGATGCAGCCTGGGCTGTGACTGAGGAGTAGGCGCTCTCTAGGGAAAGAAATGAAGGCAAAACTTTCCAAGCAGAGGCTGACAAGTGCCCACGCCTGGAGGCATGAAACAGTGTGGGCTGCTGTAGGTCTGTGGCTGGGAGGACTCCCTCAGTTCTCAGGTAGTTTACTCCAACTTGGGATGGAGCCCTGGATGAACAGTCCGAGGAGTAGCCCGGGTTTAGTTCTATGTGGGGAGCAGCCACAGGGAGAAGAAGGCAAGAAAGTCAGGAGGGATGGTTCACACATTGTTTCCATCTGACCTGCTGTGGAATGTGGCTCATAACTCATCTGCACAGGCAGCTATTGGAGTGGACAAAGGAAACCCAGCCAGTGGAAATTCCTGGGAAACTGTGATGGGGCCCAAATAGGAAATGCCAGTCAAGAGGTTTTACGGGTGCCAAGCTCACATACCAGTGCTGGAGAACCATTCCTGATTGTCAACGTCGGAAGAGACATTTTTGCAAAAGTTAATGGATAATAATTGGGGTCCCATCAATATTATTCTTTCCAACTGTTTTGCATTCACCGTCTAACTTGATGCTTTAAGAGCCTTTGAGTCAGGGATGATCATCCTCACTTTATAGATCTTGGAACTGATGCTCAGAGAGATTCTGTGATTTGTTCAAGGTCACACCGCTGAGGGAGACAGGATGGTATCATAAAAATAAAAAAAAAATTGTTTGTTTTTGGAGTGATACAGACTTGTTTTAAAATTTGTATTTCATGACTCACTACTTGGATGACTTTGGGCAATTTACTTTCCTCTCTGAGTCCATTTTCCCATATGTAGAATGTAGATAACTTTATCTACCTTACAGAGCTGTTGTGAAAATGAAGTGGGATTGTATATGCTGCCTACTTGTTACCTATTTCCTCCTTCCTTAGTGACTCAATCCTAGCATGGGATGCAGGAGGCAGCAAATCAACCATTTTCCAACCTCTCTTGCACCTGGGAGTGACCATATGACATAGTTCTGGCCAATGTAATTTAAGCAGGATTCTCTAAAGAAAGCTATACCTTTGGGGTAAAAGCCTTTCTTCTTCCCTTCTTCCTTCTTGGAATGGAAGTGCATTCTAAGGAATGGAAAGACTAGAGATACAACAGCCATCTTGAAAAGATGGAAGAGCTTGCATCTCTCTTGGTATTATTAAACTGTTTTCTTTCCTGGATTTCTCATTGCTTGAAAAGAATAGACCTTAGTTAGGTTAAGCAGTTTGCAGTTGTCCATATCTTGACTGATGGAGGAATCTAGGCTTTGACATATCAGTCATACCAGGAGGTATGGTTTAAAGTGAATGGTAGCCACTTTGATGAAAACAGGGACATTTCTCTAAAGTGGAAGAAGAAATTTAAGTTTATGTCCTACTCATAAAACAATATTAACCTGCCCAACTATCCCCCCTCAAACTACACAGTGTTTGTTTCTCTATTCTCTGCCTTGCTTACTTCCCAAGTTGGGTATATAACCCTCACCACCTGCAGACCAATCTCAGTTTAAATGAGAAAACATATGTAAAATCCTTGGCTCAGTGCCTGGCACACAAGTGTAAAACAAATGGGATTTATCTGCCTTGAGTCAGAAAATTTTAAAGCAGCCTCAGCAAATTTGAATCTTCTTGCTTTAACAAACACATATGGACAACTTCAGAAGGTCTTGTGACCTACAAGTGGCTTTAGCGTGGCTTTTAAGACTAACTCCTGCATACAGCTCTGGACTCTTCTTTCTGAGTCTCTAGATAATGCCCCTGCCCCTGCTACAATCTCACAGTAGGGTTTTTCCTCACCTTCTGCTATAGAACCCATCTGACTGTGGTCATTGTGTTTGCCTCTCCCACTGAAGGGGAGGAATGCAACTCATTTATCTGATAACTCTTCACACAGCAGTCAATAAATTACTGCTGAATAAATAAATGAGTTTCCAGCCAGTGCCTAGGAGTCTAGTCACATGGAGGTCTTGGCTTCTCCCTGAACACAGCTGAGTATTTTTATGTCTCAGTAGTTTTTCAGATGCCATTACTTTTGCTTAGAATTCTCCTCTCCATTTTATGCCTGTAGGACTCCTACTTACCTACATACACCCACCTCTAAAGCATTACCTCTTCCAACCCTCTCAGTTGTTCTCTCTCTTAACGCATCTAATACTTAATTCTACTATGGCACGTAACTTGCTGTTTATTATTATGATGATTTGTCTGCATGCTTCTGTTTCCTGATAGTCTCTGAACTCTTGAAACCATTTAGTTATTTTTTCCCCTGATAATTGTATTTAACAGAGGTCCTGGAACATGGTAGATATTGAGAATTTTGGTAAATTTAGTTACACAAAATTTTGAATTATACAAAATTGTGGCCTTGCGTTATTGTCCATGCTGACCCCTGTAACAAGGCTTGTAATATCAGCTGTTGAGGGGGAAAATGAAAGGAAATGAATTTTTATGAGGTATCAACCCCGGACTAGGCTTTGTTGTTTTCATGCTGTTTCCAGAATGAGTATAAAACACACCCTCAAACAGCTTTTGACTTTATTATAGAGACACACTTATGCTCACATGAGTGTTTTAGAGATTGGTATAAATTGAGGTAATAGTCTCTTTGTCACTTTAAACCACAACTCTTGGGGTGACTGACCTACAATGCACCATGGCTCTAAGAATCCTGGGGACCCCTGTGGCCTTGTCTGTATTGTGAGCCTCTCCCAACAAAAACACAAGAGCCTGATGCAAGCTGGTCCAATCAGATTCTAACAGAAATATAAAGTTTGGAATGGATTCCTGAAAAGAGTGGGGGTTGTTGGAGTTGAGTCACATTTGTGGCAGTCCTCCAGGGTGAAAGGCCGCGAAAAATTTTGAGATACCAGAACTGCTTTGGGTTCTCCTATCTTGGTTGTTCAGCATTTCCTTTGATTCTCTGAGACAACCCCAGCATCCTTCCAATAAATTTCCCCTTTGCTTATGCTAGACAAAGTCCATTTCAAATGCTTACAAGTGAAAAATAAATAAAAAAAGAAATCATAACCAATACAGTCTAAGTCCCCAAAGAATTTCCTGTTTGGTCCCTGAATTAATTAGAATTTGCATCAGCTACAGTGACAGAAAACCCAAAATAATAGTGGCTTTAAAAGGATACACATTTAGGGGCCAGCCAAGTTGCTCAGTTGGGTAAAAGCTCGCTCAAGAGTGTGAGCTCTGAACAACAGGGTCACCGGTTTGATTCACAGCCCGAGCTGAGCTGCCACTGTGCTGCCAACAGGTGGCAGGATGGCTCAGCTAAAAAAACAAACCAACAATTTTTTTAATAAATAAATAAAAGGATACATGTTTAGGAGTGATCCAAGATGGCAGAGTAGATAAACACTGTGCATGCATCCTTCCATGAACACATTAAAATTACAGCTAAATTATAGAACAACCTGGAGAACCATCTGAAATCTGGCTGAACAGAATTTTTATAACTAAGGACATAAAGAAGAAGCCATGTCAAGACTGATAGGAGGGGCAGAGACGCAAAACAGATTAGCCCAAGCCATATGGTGGTTGAGAATCAGGAGGGATAGCTCAGCTGCAGAGGTTCCCCCTGGAGGAGTGAGGGACCCCAGACCCCACCAAAATAACCTGCAGTACTGGTGCTGGGAAGAGGAACTCCACATCTGCCTGTAAAAAACAGTGGGGATTCCAAACACCTGGGTGGGATGGAAGCCTGTGGGAAACCCAGATGTCCTCTTAAATTGCCCTTGAACAGACTTTCTCACCTCCAGGCACTCACCCTGGGCTCCAGCAGAGGGATGGTGACTCTGGGGCATTGGAGGCAGATGGGCAGGGGTAGGGGACGGTCAGTCAGAGATGTGTGGCTTCGAGGCAAGCACTGGAGGACAATTGCCATTTTGCTTGTGTGGGGTTCTCCTCCCATGCAGCCAGCAGGCAGGTACCATCCTTCCTGTGTTGAGTCCTCCCCCATACAGCGAAATCTGAATCTCACTGGCCTGGTAAGCTCTGCGGTGACCCCTGCCTCACCCAACTTCCCCAGCACCAGAGGCACTTTCTCATGAGCAACCAGCCCCAAAAACAATGCACTCTTTCTTGAAAAACTATCAGAGTCCATGAGTCCCAGGCTGGCAGTGACTAGCCTTGATGTGCTCTCAGACTTCTGGTGAGTAGCTCTAGGCTCAGCACTGGCAGCAAAGCAAAGTCTACATTAACCTGGTAACCACAACTTTTCCCACTTTAGTGACTCCCTGAGAGTCACTAAACTGCCTCACTCAACTTGCAAACTGCATGAGGCTTTGTCAGGGGCTGAACCTTAAGGGACCCAGCAAGTGGCAACAGGCCTCAAGGTGTCCTGGATTTTTGCTACACCAGGCCATGTACTCATGGCAGCCATCCTTGGTTTGCAGTGTGGCCTCTCCCATGTGCCTCCAACTTTAGCACAGGCAGTGAACAACCAAAGGTAGCTTTGTAGCTTCTACCAGGTAGTACCAGGCCAGTCACAGGCAGTAGATGACTTGGTTATGTACCAGAGACTCTCCCAAGGGGCCCCAGAACCAACATACTTGGAGGTTGGCTTCAGATCACAGCACAGCACTCCCCAATTAGCCCTATAAGTGGCACACCCGAAGGGCAGTGTCAACAGACATCAGAGCCCACTGGGGCAAAGCCCACCCAGTGGGGTAAGCCCCCTACACAGCAGCCTGTATGCTGTAAATGTGGCCAAACCCCAGAGCCAATCAGCCTGAGGGTCAATGCCATTCACTGATGTGCCAAAAGCAATTAAGGCTCAACTATAACTGGAGGGCACACACAACACACACAGGGGCACTCCTGGAGCAGCCAGAACAGGTGACCTGGGATACTGTACCAGGGCCCCACAGGGCACCTACTACATTAGCCCACATGGCCAAGACTTGGGGACACTGCAGATCTCCCTAATATATAGAAACAAACACAGACAGGCAGCCAAAATGAGGAAACAAAATAATACTTTCCAAATAAAAGAACAGGAAAAAGCTCCAGAAAAAGAATTAAATGAAATGAAGGTAAGCAACCTACCAGATACAGAGCTCAAAACAATGGTTATAAGGATGTTCAAGGAACTTAGTGAGAATTTCAACAGAGAGCAAACATTAAAAAGGGACAAAGAAACCATAAAACAGAACCAGTCAGAAATGGAAAATACAATAACTGAAATAAAGAATGCACTAGAAGGAATCACCAGCAGACTAGATGAAGCAGAGCATCAAATCAGCGATTTGGAAGACAAGGTAGCAGAAAACACTCAATTGGAACAGCAACAAGAAAAAGTAATTTTAAAAAATGAGGATAGTTTAAGAACCTCAGGGACAACATCAAGCATAACAACATTCATATCATTGGGATACCAGAAAGAGAAGACAGAAAGCAAAGGATTGAGAACTTATTTGAAGAAATAACGACTGGCAACTTTCCTAACCTGGTGAAGCAAATAGACATACAAGTCTGGGGAATGCAGAGTCCCAAACATAATAAACCCATACAGGCCCACACTAGGACACATTATAATTAAAATGCAAAGGTTAAAGACAGAGAGAATCCTAAAAGCAACAAGAGAAAGGCAACTAGTAAATTATAAAAGAGCCCCCATAAGACTGTCAGCTGATTTCTCAACAGAAACTTTGCAGGCCAGAATAATTGGCACAAAATATTCAATGTGATGAAAAGCAATGACCTACAACTAGCGTATTCTATCCAGCAATGCTATCATTTAAAATTGAAGGACAGATAAAGAGCTTCCCAGACTAAAACAAAACAAAAACAACAACAAAACAACAAAAACAAACAAAAAATAAGCTAAAATAGTTCATCACCACCAAACCAGTACCACAAGGAATGTGAGAGGGACTTGTTTAAGACAGAAAAAAACAATATTATTAATAATAAAATGACAATAGCTACGTATTTATCAATTACTTTTAATGTAAATGGATTAAGTGTTCCACTCAAAAGACATATAAGGGCTAAATGGATAAGAAAACAAAACCCTTACAAATGCTGTCTACAAGAGACTCACTTCAGATTGAAAGACACACACAGACAGAAAGTAAAGGAATGGTAAAATATATGTCACGAAAATGAAAATGAAGAAAACAAAAAAAAGCTGTGGTAGCAATACTAACACCAGACAAAATAGACATCAAAACAAAGGCTATAGCAAGAGACAAAGAAAGACCCAGTGATCCCACTTCTGGGTATTTATCTAAAGAAACACAAAATGCCACTACAAGGGGACCTATGCACCCATGTGTTCATTGCAAAATTGTTTACAATGGCCAAGATATGGAGGCAGCCTGGTGTCGATGGAAGAATGAATAAAGAGGAGGTGGTACATATATATATACAGTGGAATATTGCTTGGCCATGGAAGGAAATGGGTTCTTGCCACCTGCAGCAGTGTGGATGGACCTGGAATATACTGTGCCGAATGGAATGTCAGACAGAGAAATACACATGCAATGTGATTTCGCTTATATATGGAAGCTAAAGATCAAAACAAACAAACAAGCAAAAGTAGAAACAAACTCATAGAGACAGGAAATATTTTCATGGTTGCCAGATGGGAGGGGGGTTGAGGGTGTGGGTGAGAAAAGGTGAAAGGATTAAGAAGTACAAATGGTTGTTAAAAAGTAGTTATGGGGATGCAGTGTTTAGCATAAGGAATATAGTCAATAGTACTGTAATAACTATATATGATGTCAGATAAGTACCAAATTTGTTGGGGTGATAGATGGGAGGGGTTGGAGGCAGGGTGAAAAAGGTGAAGGCATTAAGAAGTACAAATTGGTAATTACAAAATAGTCATGGGGATGTGAAGTAAAGCACAGGGAATATAGTC
>NW_017731907.1:500955-502003 GCF_001890085.2 Hipposideros armiger | reverse complement strand
TTGAACAAAGGTATCAACCAACTTGACATTATTAATATTTATAGAATATTTTACCTAACAACATAGAATGCACCTTCTTTTCAAGTGCACTTGGAACATTCAATAGATCTATCATACGCAAAGCAATAAAATAAGTCCCAGTAAATTTTAAAGTATTAAAATCATATATAGTATGCTCTTTGACCACAATAAAAATATATTAGAAATCATATTTCCAGACATATGTCTGGAAAACTCTCAACTATTTGGAAATTAAACAACACAGTTCGCAATAACTCATGGGTTAGAAAATAAATCACAAAGTATATTAGAAAACATACTGTACTGAGTGAAAATAAAAACACACTTCAAAATTTGTAGGATGAAGCTAAAGCAGTGGTCAGGGAGAAATGTATGACTTTAACTGCTTATATTAGAAAATCAGAAATGTCCCAAATCAGTGACTCACCTTAAGAAGCTAGAAAAAGAAAACTGTCTTTAAACACAAAGAGGTAGAAGAATGGCAATAATAAAATAAGAGCAGAAATCAATGACAGAAAATAAAATAATTATCTTGGAGGAAAGTAATGAATCCAAAGGTTGCTTTTTGAAACATCAATAAATGGATTAATCTCTAGTGAGCTAATTAAATAGAAGAGGAAGAAGGCACAAAGATGAATAATGGGAATAAATGAGGGAGCAGCTTACAAAAAAATACAGAAACTAAAAGGATAAAAAAGGTAATATTGTAAACAATCATATGCCCAAAATTCAACAGTTTAAATGATATGCACAAATTCCTTGAAATGCTCAAATTACCAAAACTGATTTCAGAAGAAATAGAAAACCTGTATTGCCCTAATTGTTTTTAAAGCCTTTCCATAATACTAAAATACTAAAGATAACACTAAAAATACTACAGAAGGTTTTTGAGGTAAATTATATGAAACATTTAGTGGAGAAATAGTACCAATCCTACATAAGCTCTTTCAGAAGACAGTGGAGGAGGGAATACTTCACAACTCATTTTGAGGCTATTTTTATCCTGCTATCAAATTTAAAGACTTTA
>NW_017731907.1:498183-500185 GCF_001890085.2 Hipposideros armiger | reverse complement strand
GTCACCCCAAACAATTATCACTGCTCTTAACCACAGATTTCTGTGGGTTGCCCATGCCACCAGGGGGTTTTATGGCAAGCTCTGAAAACATGGATTACTTTTAAGGACTGTTAGACTGGCAAGATCTAACTGAAGTTGCAAGACAAAGTTCTGGAAAAGTGGCCTGGGCTTGTGTTTTGTCTAGAGCCAAAGAAGGGCTTCAGGGAAAACCTTGCAAAAGCAAATGATAGGAGTTTCCCTGAGATTCACAGATGTTCCCTACAAATCCTAGAAGTATGCCAAGAACTAAATTTCATTTTGGGGCCTCTTATCAGCAAGCAGGCAAAGATCAGGAATCAACACTAAACATGTGGCTTGATGTAAATAAAGTTTTCAAAGCCCCTCTGTTTGCTATTCTAATAATTGATTACAGCACCATTCTCTCCTCCTCTCCCTCCTCCCAGATCCTGCTGAATTGCTTTGATTCCTTGAGAGGTTGTGAATGTAAAGACTGAGGTATACATGTATTGGGTTGTTGGAAAAGTCATGACGCATTTTTGCAATTAAAACAAGAAAAAATACGTCATGACTTTTCCGACAACCAATATTAAACTCAGCCTTTAGCTACAAGTCTTCCAGGGGCAGACATATTGTTCCTCTGCTCATGAAATGGTCCAGAGATCACTTCTCTTAGTAAGCATCCTTTTTGTCTTTTCAATATGAATACTATATTTGTACGTTCCTATTGCATATTTTGAACCTCACTGACTATAGCTGAGGTGCTAGTTTTTATTAATCATGAGGATGTTCCCTTATAATTTGCATGGATAAATAGTGGCAGCTAACATTTATTTAGTGCTTCTAACTTTGTGCCACCTTATATGTTTATTATGGCCTTCATTCCTTAACACAATCCTACGTAAAAGGTTCTATGTTCACTTTTTCATATTGCAGATGAGGATACTGAGGCAAAGTTCTCACAACTNAATTTAGATGGATAATATTAAGTACTGACAAGCATGTGGAGCAACTAAAATTCTCATATGTTGCTGGTTATAGAACAAACAACCAGGAGAATCATCTGAAGTCTGGCTGAAGAAAAGTTTTAAAACTAAGGATATAAAGAAGCAGCCATGTTGAGACTGGTAGGAGGGGTGGAGAGGCAAAACGGGCTAGCCCCAAACCTCCTGTGGCAACTGAGAACCAGGAGGGATATCTTGGCCACCAAATTTTCTCCAGAGGAGCAAGAGGCCCCAGCCCCACACTGGCCTCCCCAGCCTAGAGTACTGGTGCTGAGAGGAGAAGCCCCCACAACTACTGGCTGTGAAAAACATTGGGAATTCCGACCATCCAGGTGGGACAGAAGGCTGCAGGAAACACAGACATCCTCTTAAATGGCCACACACAGCCTCTCTGACTCTCAGGCACTCACCTTGGGCTCCAGCGGAGGGATAGTAACTCGCAGGACATTGGCGGCATAGAGGAGCAGACTGAGGTGTGTGGCTGTCAAGCGAGAGCTGAAGGACTGTGCCATTTTCCCAGGGTGGGGGTCTTCCTGCCGTGCAGCTGGCAGGCAGGCGGGTGCCATCTTTTCTGTGTTGAGCCCGCCCCCACGTGGCCAAATCTGAAGCTGATTGGTCTGGTGAGCTCTGCTGCTCCACTCCGCTGACTCCCTGAGACCCCACTCTACCCAACTCGCCAAACATTGGAGGCACTTTCTCCAAGAGCAGCCAGCCCTGCCCCAATTACATTCTTTCTTGAAAAACTATCTGGGTCTGCAGGACCCAAGCAGGTGGCAGCTGGCCTTGGTGTGCTCTGAGACTTTTGCTGAGTCACACCAGGTTCAACACTGGCACCAAACCAGAGTCTACATTAACCTGTTGACCACAATTCTTCCCACTCTAGTGACTCAGTTTTCCCAGGTCAGTGTTTTTCACCTGGGATTCTTATTAAAAATGCAAATAACTGGGCCCACACCAGATCCACCAAATAAAAATTTCTTGGTCTAGAACCTTGGAATCTG
>NW_017731907.1:489429-492963 GCF_001890085.2 Hipposideros armiger | reverse complement strand
TTAATAAATTCAGCTACTATTTGAAGCTGGAAATCCTGAGGTCAAAAGTTAAATAACATATCCAAGGTCACAGAACTATAAAATGGCAGAGCTGGGATTTGAACTCAGACCTGTCTGACTCCAGCCCCCTTGTGCTCTCAACCTTTCTGCTTTGGCTGATGGGAACAATAATAATGGTCACTGGAAAGATATAACAGGGTATGTTTTCTAAGGCACATGATGCCAATACCCACTATTTGAGTCAAACAACCCCAGGTTTATGAACCATATTATAACCATAGAGATCATCTCCCCCAAAGGTTGTAAACTATTAGCTCTGAGACCCTCTCATGTTCTAGAAATATGTCTTCTTTGGTCTGCATAGTGTTGGTTGGTACAGAGCTATGAAAATATTAGGTAAGTTGCCTCACCTAAAAATTGTGAGACTTCACAAGAAAACCCAGATTTCTATCTTCCCTAGACAAGCTAGATGATCTGGACCCGGATCTCTACATGCAACAGTCAGTTATACTTAGCTGCCTCTGTATATTCGCATCACTCCCTACTTGCATCTGGCCAACTTTACTCATTTATGTTCCCACGACAACCCATTGAATATGGGACACCAGGACCCATGTCCTCTGAACGTCCTTTCCTCAGACTTGATACCCTAGCTCGGTGAATTTTTCCAGAGGGTGGAGTCTTTGCCCTCCTCCCATTTTGCATGGATCCAAATCCCTCTCACGGAATGGGACTCTTAGAAAACCAAGCTCCCTGAGAAGGGTCTGACCAGCATTGAGTACCAGGGAACAGTTGACTCACATCTCTTGAGATCTTCTGAGATCTCCCATCAAAGCGTCTCCTGTCGGACCAGTCTCACCAGATCAGTGAGGACTTCCGTGTTGCTCTTCTATGAGTCCTGGTGACAAGGAAGCCTCTTGCTTGAAGTTACCTGGTTCTCTAGCTACTAGGTCATGTTCTCTATCTGTCTCTGGAAGTTTGGGGATTTCTCCTCCACTACACAGGAAAGCTCACCTTGTTCGGGTATGCCCAAATCCCAGCAACACTCACCTAACGTGCATGATTGCAAACAGTGATTCCCATCTAACCTCAGTGAGTATGGCTTCCAGGGGCTCCAAACTCAGCAGCTCAGCAAAGCACCAGCTCCAGTAAACATCTCCTTTATGTCAGGTTCTATGCTGCTGCTGAGTCCCCAATGTCAGATGATGCTAACCTTGTTTCTAGCGCTAGTTAATCTTACTTAGTCTTCATAAGTTGCTCACTGCTCTGTGAGGTTGGTATTAAAATCCCCATTATACAGGTAGGAAAATGGAGGCTAAGCAAGGTTACTATCTTGTCCATTGACAAGTCTAATTCCTAAGCTCTGTGCTCTTCCTGTCTAGCAAGTATAAAAATTCAGATCTATATAATGGAGGAAGGAACACGATGACTGCTCTGTGAGACAGGAGGTAGTTCAAATGAGGAAGAGATGATATCTGACTGAGAAGATCAGTAAGAATCCATAGAGGAGTAGACTGGGGCAGGGCCTTGAGAAATGAGGTGGGCCTTTATGGGGGAAGAGAAGGTTACATATGGAAGTCACAGCAATACAAAGTCTCATAGGTGGGAAATCTTGAGAGATGTCATTTAGTTTACCTGGCCCGGGACATCTTCACAGGAATAAAGAGACAGAAAAGGCCAGATTATGGGGATGCCTTGACTGTCACACGAAGAGGTTGGGACCAAGAGGTACTGGGTAACCCTAGACAGAGTTTAACAGTGACTAGTTACAATCATTAGCCCCGAAGAGAAACACCGTGAAAGTGGAAGAGACACCCCTTCCTCTTTGTTGTTGAGTCCTGTTGCCATAAACAGTCTTCAGTGTGGGGGTTGAAGGGGGAAGTCCTGTGTAGTAGAAAATTCATTAGTAGAAGACTGATTCCCACTGGAGCAAAAAGGGCTGAGCATTATTCATAGAGAAGGGGGCATGTGACCAGGGACATGAAGGACAAATGAAGCGTCAGCACTCAGAGATGAGGGCAAAGGGCATCCCAGGTGAAGAAACCAATGCGAGCAAAATCACAGTGGCAGGAATTTAGCAGGAGCATTTGGAGAACAAGTGCCTTTCCTGAAATAGAAGGTGCGTGAGGGGGTTGGGGTGTGAAGCGGGTAAAAGGTAGGAATGGTGGATTTTTGATACATGTCAAGCTAAGAAACCAAAAAGGGAGGCCTGGAAGGATTTTAAGCAGGAGAGTGATACTGATATTTAGGACAAAAGTCTGCAGGATGGATGGAGGAAAGGGAAGGANAGCACCTGCCATATAGATCTGTTGACAGATTAAATGAAACAATGCATAAAGCACAATTAGCACAATGCCTTGCACAGAAATACCCTCAACAAATTTTTGTTGAATGAAATAATGTATAGTCAGTGCACAATAAATGTTGGATGCTGCTAACTGTTGGTAAGCATATGATTCAGCAATTCTTCTTTGGGTATCCACTCGAAAAATTTGAAAACACTTATTCGTAAAGATATATGTACCCCTATGTTTATTACAACATATTCACAATAGCCAAGACATGGAAACACCTAAACATCCTTTGATGGATAATTTGATAAAGAAGATGTGGTACATATATACAATGGACTACTCCCCAGCCATTAAAAAGGTGAAATGTTGTCATTTGTAACAACATGAGAGTATTATGCTAAGTGAATAAGGCAGACTGAAAACGACAAAAACCGTGTGAGATATAAAACAAAAAGCAATAAATCAGCTAATAAAACAAACAAATAAAAAACCAAACTTATGAATACAGACAACAGAATGGTGGTTACCAGATGGGCAGGGGGTTGGGAGAAGGCCAAAGAGGGTAAATGGGGTCAAACACAAGGTGACAGAAACAGACTTGACCTTGGGTGATGAGCATACAATAGAATATGCAGATGTTGTATTATAAAGTTATAAACCTGAAATTTATGTACTTTTATTAGCCAATGTCACATCAATAAATTTAATTTTAAAAAGATTAATCAGAGGAGCTGGTGAAAATGCATGACCTGAGGCTTCTCCAGAAACTGGGATTCAGTAAGTCTGCAGGTTGAGGCCCAGGAATCAAGGTGACTCACACAGGTGGTGTGGAGATGACGCCTAACTTAGAGAATCTTGGTTACTTGTGAGCTCTGCGGTGGCAAGGATGATATGATACTCTTCTCCAAATGACCCTGCACTTACCTATCCCAGTCCCTGACATCCAGTAGGTGCTCCAGGACAGGTCGCCTCAATTTCAGCTGTGTTGTGAGGAGGAGGCATGGTTTCCAGACCTATCAATACAAACCAGAGAACTGATGGTTCTAAAATGTGTGGAGTCTTGTCCCTCTCCAGTCATGATCTGAAAAATATGGCCACCGTTGTCCGGGAGCGGAATTTCCCTGAGTCTCCCATTCATCTATGCCCCCTCAGCAGTGCCATATGTTGAGCCCTTTACTGTGTGCCAGGCACTTTATCTGATTTAATCCTCATGATATCTCCATGGGGGTTGGGGGGGGGG
>NW_017731907.1:453584-486372 GCF_001890085.2 Hipposideros armiger | reverse complement strand
CATGCTAAGAAACCAAAAAGGGAGGCCTGGAAGGATTTTAAGCAGGAGAGTGATACTGATATTTAGGACAAAAGTCTGCAGGATGGATGGAGGAAAGGGAAGGAGAGACTAGAGACAGGTGCCAAGTAGAAAGTCAACCCAACACTTCAGGTGAAACATGATGAGCATGTGAACTAGGACAGTGGTGATGGGACCATGGTGCTCTTTCTACCTCAGGCATCAGGAATACTGTAGCCCGCTCATAAACAGGACACATTCTTGTTGTTGTCATTGTCATTTTTCTTGTTCTCCTCCGCCTCGTCCTCTTTCTCCTTCCTCTCCTCCTTTCCTTCCCCTTTCCTTCTCTTCTATAATTATTTACATCTCAACAGTCCTTTCAGATTTTCTTTCACAATCATTTCCACATTTGGGTGTGTTTGAATTTTGAATTTTTTCAACTCTGTAACAAGTAGAATTGGATTCCGCTGGAAGTATCTGAAACCCCCCAATAACAGTAAACTTCTTGCCCTCTCCTGTCGTGTAGGCAGCACAGGCCTTGTACGCATGCTCCCTAATTGTTAGACCCAGGCTCTTGCTATCTTACTGCTCTGCCGTTCTCAGCTCATGGCTTCCATCTCATGATTCGAGGTGGCTGCTCCGGCTTTAATCATTAGATCTGTTTTTCAGGCAGGAGAATGGGAGAAGAGGACACTTCCTGGAATTTGCACACTCCACTTCTGTTTACTTCTAATTAACAGATCTTAGTCACATCGCCATACTTAGGGGCTGGAGAGCCTGGGAAATAAAAGTTATTCTGGGCCACCATTTGCTAGAGCTGAGACCTATTAGTGTGGCAAAGAGGCCCTTGCAGAGGAAGTTGAGTGCATCTCTGGTGAAGCCATGCCCCGACAAACATTTTCTCACTACTGCCTAGGCAGGCCTGAGCTGGGTGCTCTGAGGGTCCTGGAGAAGCCTGCAGATGCTACCATGCTCACACACTACAGAATCTCAGAGCTAGAGGGGATCTTGGGCCCTCTAGTCCAGTCCAGTCCTCTCTTCTACTGTATCCTAGATGAGTCGTCTTCAACTGCTGCTTGCACATCTCCAGAGCTGGAGGCTACATCTGAGGCCTACTCCATGAGTCACAATGCTCATTTCTTATGCTGAATCATATTTGCTGCCTGGTGACTTCTACCCAACAACTCTGGCTTGGCTAGGAAACAAGTCTTGCTTATTCCTCACTCTACTAAAGAACCCTTTTGCTATGTGAAGGCAGCCCTCGTATCTGTTTGTCCATCTGTGTGTCCCCTGCTTTCCAACTAGTCTCCTCTGTTCTAGATGGGGTGTGCCATATGGTTGAGCTGACATGCTTGGGGGTTGTCAGGCCCGGCTCTGACACTTACTAACTGTGTCTTGAACAACTGACACTTTCTGAGCCTTTCTTTCTCCATTTGTTAAATGAGGCTGATGTTACCCACTTCATGAGGTTATTGTGAGACTTAAATGAGCTAATGAATGCACATCACAGAGCCTGCCACGAAACACAGCAGTTGTTATTATTATTAGCATTTTATAATTACTACTAATAAAACCTCTCTGGCTTCTCTTCTCAGGCAAGTTATGATGAGGTATTAGATAATAAAGGGGAAGAAACTTTTAACACTTTGGGGGGAAATTAGCATAAAAATACCACCTACAATTGTGACGGGGAGCCACATATTTTTCTCTTTTTACCAGTTTCACTGGGTTGCTGTTGCTGTCCATAGAATTGCCTCATGAGGTCTCTGGTTTGCTGTGTCCATTAGTAAGCTGCCCCCGGGACACGCCATCTGTTATAATTAATGGGCATTGGCATTCCTTGGCTGTTGTTGTTGTTAGAAGAAGCAGACAGAACACTAATACACAAACATGTTGGAGAGCTCAAAGATTGTCAGCCCTGTAGAGGGAAAAGGAGTCAGGAAGCGTGCGTCCTGATTTCCACCTCACCACCCACTGGCTCGATGACCAGGGATATGTCACAGTGCCCCTCTGGGCTTCTGATTTTGGACAGCCTGCTCAGCCACAGAATCCTGTGGCCAGAGAAAGGATGTACAATGGCCTGAATTCCCCTGGAATCTGTTTCTCTCCACCTAGGGCTGGTCCAGGTGGGACCAGCATCTGGGTGGAGGCTGTGTGCATGCCCAGGCAGCCTTGCATGGTCTGTGAGCCAAGCAGAGCCCGCCTGCTACTAGGGTGTGATTGTTCTTGTGATTTGGCAACACCCAGCAAACATGTCCCATCAGGGCTGAGCTAAAAATAGGTCCTGTGCTGTGGGGCCCAGGAAAATCAGCAGCCTAGCAAACATGAGGTTGGCCAACCAGGCAGAACCAAGGCCACCACCATCTCAGGACCACCATGGCCAAGAAGAGAAGGTTTAGTTAATTTCCCCACATGCACCCTCTTTCTCCACCCTTCTCCTATTCCTCACTCACATCAGGGCCAGTGCCTTCCTCTCCTCCACTTCTGGTAAACTTTTGTGGATGTACGTGGCATACGGGGAAGAGTTGGTATTCAGGCATCAGTGGACTAGGGTTCAAATCCTGGCTCTGGTATTTTCTAGCTGCCTGACTATGAGCATGTGATCCTTTTGTGCATCAATGGCCTTGGGGATATAATGGTATTTGTTATACCTACTTCTAAGGATTATTATAAACACTAAAAGCAATATGTGGCTAGAGCAGCGGTTCAAGAAATTGATCAGGCATCTGAGTCACCTGGGTCAGGGAGCTTTTAAAATCGACATTGCTGGACCTGTCCCCAAGTTCCTGATTCAGTGGTTCTGGGATACATTGCCTTCCTAACCAGTTGCCAGGTGATGCTTATGCTGCTGACTGGGGGCATCACCATGGGGTTAGGGCTTCAGTGTGTGACCCCTGGAGTCAAACAACGAGGGTTTGAATCCTGCTTCTGCCACCTCTAGCAGAGTCATTTTGGACGTGTTCCTAAACCTTATCTGGAAAATGGGGGACTAATCGCTCCTGCTTTATAGTGTTGCTATGAGGATTAAATGAGTTAATTCACATAAAGCACTTTAACACAGGGTCTGGCAAACAGCAAGCATTGAGTAAACATTAGCTATGATGAGTGTGTCACAGAGCCTACACCGAGTTCAATACGTGTTGGTTTTTCTCTCTCTTCCTTTAATAGTTACTGTGGGCTCTGCTCAAATCTTTGTTTCCACGCTGCTCCCCCCCCACATCCCCCTCAAAGGGTCTTTGAGTTCTGAGCCTGTCCTCTCTGTGTGGAAAGGCAGGCTTATGCGGGGAGGATTTGGGGCAAGAAGGAGCAAAGATTGAATGTCAAAGCTTAGAGATCCCAGGAGAATCTGAAGCACTCAGACAAATGGGGGATCCAGTCTAGAGGGATGGAACTATAAGTAGACCCAGGTGTCCTGACTGCCCAGCCAAGGCACTTTCCATGACATCCTGACTTGTCCCTGGAGGCAGCCTGGCTGTCCTCGAGTGCACTCAGGGAAAACCAGCTCCCTGCCCCACGCCTGTGCGTGGCTGGGTATTTGGGCTGTTTCTCCTTTGATTGTTTATGATTGAAGATGACACGGCTGTAAACATCTAACATCTGAGTATAAATGATTTTTTCCCCCCTTGGGTAAATGTTCTCAGAGTGGAATTACTCGGTCAAAAAGTACAGACAGTGATATAGCTAGAAGGAAACTAGACATAGCAACTCTTCCAGAGGAAGGAACTCATTTCCCAGAAACCTTAAGATGGAGATGTTGGTGTTTGAAACAAGTTAGGGACAGGAAGGAGAGCCCAGAGCTGAATCTTCAAGTCTACGATGGAGAGAAGGGAGTTCTCAACTAGGAGGGCAACGCCTGGAAACTGTGGGTAATTTCCCCAAGAAATGGCATTTAGATGAGTGCTTCCTAAATATCACTGTGCATAGGATCTTGTTAATATGCAGAATCTGATTCAGGGGTGGGGTCCGCGTCTGCATTTCTAATAAACTCCAGGTGATGCCACATCTGCTAATCAGTGGATCACACTTTTGAGTAGCAAGAGTTTAGGTTACTCTGTCTTTGCTCATGCTATTCTTCTGCCTAACCACACCACTCCCACCATTTTTCAGATCCAAAGACTTCCCTGGATTGACCTCACCAGGCTTGGCGAGGTGCCCCTCTGCTCTGGTGCCCTGTATCGATGACTATCACAGCACTGACCATGCTGTACTAAGTTGTTTGTCCCTTTCTCTTCCTGAAGGCATGGACCAGTCTTATTTATCACTATATTCCCAGCATCTAGCACAATGCCTATCATGGTTTGGGCCTAATTATTATCACTGGGTCATGGGTGGGTGGAAGGATAGATTGCTGGGTAGATATATTAATAAATGACTATGAGGAGAGGAGAATTGGAAGGAATGGGTTAGGAAAAGCATGGAACAATCAGATTTGGCCTCATGATCATTATTGTCTAGTTGGGGATATCTGAACCACACTCACTACTGAAAACCCAGAGTCAGTGACCTACTTCTGATCCTTACCAACTTTTTCTACACCCCCAACAGTGCAGACCCTGAACCAAGAATGAACTCAGATAAATGAATAAGATCCAGGAAGCTTAGAGGTCCCTCACAGGGTGACTCTAATAAATACCAGAAAACAAAAAGCAGGTGTCGGCAATCCTTCTCCTGCCAAAAGAGTTATTTACACAAGTTTCCAAAGCAATCCCCTTCATCGCTTTTACACGGCTATTACACAGTTCTCTGTAGAGAAAGGTCTGGAGTTGGTTAGCTCGGTGGGTTAGAGAATGAGACCCTCAAAACCAAGGGCAGTGGGACCCTTTTCCCCTCCTCCACTCCAAAGCTGCAGGCTGACTTCCCAGTCCTGGCCAGTGTTGCCCGTGGTTCTGACGGGGCTCAGTGATTAGAGAGTGAGCACAGGTCGGTGTGACTCCATCCCTCCTACTCAAAATGAAAGACAGTGCCACGAAGGAGCATAAACTTGTGCTTTGATATCAGACAACTCTAGGAACCAAACAACGATACCTTGTTCACTTACCAACTGTATAATCTTTATTTATTTTAAAAAAATATTTTGAAATAATTCTAAACTAACAGAAATGTTTCAGAAATAATACAGAGAACTCCTGGGTGCCCTTTGCTCAGATTCACTAGTTTTTAACATTTTGCCAAATTTTGTATCTCATTCTCTTTCTCTTTCAATTTTTTGGTTTCAGTCAGTCCTTCCAGATTAAAGATGACAAACATTAATCCACACAAAAAAACTACATTCTTAAACAAAAAACTTAAATAAAACATTATTCACAAGTCACAAAACTAAATAAATGTAAAAGAAATAAAAGTAAACTTTAAAATGATACTGTTTTTAAGTTGGTAGTATTTATACTTCTAAAGTTATTGAAGCCTAAAACTGCAGAAAGATTTTTGGGACACTTTAATATTACATATTAATATACAATTTGTGTTTTGGAACCATTTGAAAGTAGATTGTATATATCGTGCCCCATACATTATGCCTGTTAGTATTTTCCTGTGTATTACCAAGGAACAAGGATATTTTCTTATAAAACCTCAGTGTCATTTCAGGAACTCTAAAATTAATAGAATACTTTTATATACAGCCTGTATTCCATTTTTTTCAGTTTACCAATGTGTTATGTAGAGTATCTGGAGGAATTATGGGGCTCATTTATTTCTGAATTCAATTTTACATGTTTCCTTGTTGATTTAATTTTGGTTTTTGACTATTTAGAACATTAACATGCTTCCAAAGTCAAAACTATACAGAGATGTGTTCTTCCTTCCTCCCTAATCCTTTCCGCCTCGTTCCCTCAACCCCTTGTGGGTAACCAACTTTACTGCTTTCTAGTTTACCATTCCTGTATTTCTTTTTGCAAAAGTAAACAGATAAATACATTTGTGTTTTCTTTCGGTTTTATTTTTTTGGTTTTTTGGTTTTTTTTAGCTGAGCCATCCTGACACCTGTTGGCAGTTCAGCAGCAGCTCAGCTCGTGCCGGGAATCGAACCGCTGTTGCTCAGAGCTCACACTCTTGAGCGAGATCTTAACCAGCTGAGCCACTTGGCCGGCCCCCATTTGTGTTTTCTTATGTCTCCTCATTCCTTACACAAAAGGTAGTGCCCTATATATACACTTTTGCACTTTGCTTTTTTTTTTTTTTTCCTGGAAGTCACTCCACATCCATTCATGGAAATGCGCATACTTCTGGGAGATTTTTATGGCCACACATTATTTGCTGCTCCTCCAGCAAAAGGTGGAATCTATTTCTTCCCCCCTCGAATTTGGGATGGCCTTGTGAATGGCTATGAGCAATAACAGCACATGGCATAAGTACTTTTATATCTTTCAGGCGTGATTTATAGCTTTCTTTGTATAATTTCTAAGCATTTCTTATTAGAAATTCTGTAATCTTAAACAAGTTACTTTATCCTCCTGAATCTCAGCCTGCTTATCCATAGAAAAGGGGGATTATAATAGTTTCCTTGATGAGTTACTGTGAATAGTAAATAAGGTAAACTGCAAACTAAGTCCTGTGTGAATCCTAGTTTCCTGATTCTTTCCCTTGAGGCTGATGCTTGCTCTTGAGAAGAGGGAGGGAGGGAATGATTTGTCGCACCTGTCTAGCAAGGACATTGTCTAGGTCAGTCAATAAGTCAGTCAATATTGTAGAGCTCACCATGTGCCAGGGGCTGTGACAGTTGCTGGGGATGTAACAGCAAGAAAATCAAACACGATTCCTGCTCTCATAGAGCTTCTGGTTAATGAACATTTCCATTAATCACACAAGATTTTACAAAAGCAAAATGCAAACCCAATTAGCAAGGCAGGCCCTGCAATTCAACAGATGCTAAAATTGTACCACATAGAAAAGTGGAGGCTTTAAATACTTTTATAATACAGATCCCAGTTTGAGTCATCATGCAAGCAGATATTACCTAAAATGAGAAAGAATCAGAGCTGGAGGGAACACACGGAGGAGGGAACTGAGGATCAGTGGGTCCTGATCTGATCAGGATCACACAATCAATGAGTGATAGAGCCGGGACCAGAAGCTCGGTATCCAGGCTCCCAGGCTGGGGTACTTTCCAACACACACCCACTGTCATTCTATTTTTCCATCTGCATCTCTTGTCACTGTCACGTACATATCAGGACTTCAGCTGTCCATGGTGGTTGTCTAGGGAACATTGGCCAGAAATGAACAGCACATTTCTAAGAAAGACCTGATATCACTAGAGTCATTATGTCATGTGGCTGCAACTCACTCCACAGAGAAGGCAACCTAACGCAATGATATTGACATATAGAGTTAGAATGAGGATCAAAGGAGACAAAATCAGAATCACTGTAACTAGTGTTTGGAATCAGACACAATAATTGACTGTCTATGTAACCTTTAACAGGCTGTTCAATTTCACTGAGCTTTGTTTGTTCGCACCTTTAAAATGAGCATGTACCTGTGGAATCTGTGGAAGATATTGTTAATTATTCTCAGTTTGGTTCCCCCTTCCTCTATACTAATAGAACCCCCCAGTTCTTAGATGGTCAAATGGCTGTCTGGAATAAAGACCACATTTCCCCAATTTGTAGGTATAGCCATGTGACTAAGCTTTGCTTGGTGGAAAGCCAGCAGAAATGGTATGTCCAACTTCCAGGAATATCCTTACAACTTTCTTCTACTTTTTTTTCCCTGCCTTTAGTTGGAATATAGTGGTGAAAACTTGAGCTAGAGGAGCATCAGAGATCAAGAGGTAACCCTGGGAATTAAAGCCACACACAGTAAAGCACAGGCTAGGAGTCTGGGCCACTATGAGCCCTGAACTCTCCTGAACAGCTTACTAACATTTTGATGTAAGATTTTTTTTTGTATTGTTTTTAAACCACTGCTATTTTGGGGACTAGGATATCTCATGCAGGGATGAGAAGCAGTCCTACCAATATTTACTTCTTGCTATAATGGGTATCTGTTGCTTTTGCCTGCCTGGCTTCCATTTCTCCCAGCTTTAACGATTACACCTCAAGTTTTCTTTGAGGAATGACCCCTCCTCCAGCCTTCCTGAAACTGAGAATTAAGTTGCATCACCTTCCCCAAATGGACTTTGAATTTGAATGGAATTTGAATCTTGGACAGTGTAACCCAAGCGCCAAGAATGTCAGAACTAGAGATATGTCCTGGAGGTGGGTGGCAAGGAAAGTAAGCTCTTCCTTACTAAATAGCATCAAATAAGAAATATAGCAGGAAAGCTAAAGATAGAAAATCACCATTTTACAACCACCATAAATAATAGTGGATTCAAACAAGAATCATCAATGGATATGAAAACCATTAGGTGAAAAAATGTTGGGGAACAGGATATTCACAGTCCCAAACTACCATTATAGAGGTTATTTATCAATTTCAAAGGCATAAAGCTACCTCCACAGTAGAGAGAGCTGGTGGACTTCATTTAGCCAGATGATCAAAGGCAGTATCACCAACAATGGGACATCCAGTGACCACTGATATGTGGCACTGAGACGGATTCAACATCATCTGTATAGCAGTCATGACAAAACTTATTAACCTGGATATAATTAAGAGGAAATAATCAAACAAATTCAAAATGAGGAACATTCTGCACATTAACTGGCCTAGACTCTTCAAACATTTCACCGGCATGAAAAACTTAAAAAAAAAAATGCTGGGGAATTATTCTAGATGAAGAAGACTAAAAAACATGATCGTTAAAATGCATGTTCCTTGATTGGATCTTGGATAAACAAAACAGGACAGATATCAAGAACAGTTTGAGGACAATTCGGGAAATTTGAATATAGTTTGCATGTTATATGATAGTATAAAATTTATAGTATATTACATTAATA
Organism: Hipposideros armiger; assembly: GCF_001890085.2. Classification (NCBI taxonomy): domain Eukaryota; kingdom Metazoa; phylum Chordata; class Mammalia; order Chiroptera; family Hipposideridae; genus Hipposideros; species Hipposideros armiger. Next base: position 477,490 of record NW_017731907.1, on the reverse strand, counting down.
TAAATATGTATTGTACATTAGCAATGTAAGTTTCCTAAGTATGAAAATTGCAGTTATATAAAATATTCCCATTCCGTTGTTTTTAAGAGATCCACACCGAAGTATTTTGGGGCCAACTATCATGATGTCTGCAACTAATATTGAAATGGTTCAGCAAAAACTTAAAATGGATAAGCACACACACACACAGAGAAAGAGAGGAAGCAAATGTTGCCAGATGTGAACACTTAGTGGAGCTGCTTGCAGGGCATATGCTCCAGTGTATTATTCTTGCAACTTTTCTGTAAATTTAAAATTTTCCAAATGAAAAAATAGGGGGTGGGAAGTCTCTTTTCCTTTTTCCATCCTAAGAATGAAATACAAAACCTTCAAAGTAATGCTAGCTTCTTGTCATATCACACGCCCTTGGCCCTTAATTTTTTTTTTTTAAAGATTTTATTGGGGAATCAGGGAAGGAGAACAGACAAGTTGCTGTCCTTTTGTTCTTCAGTCTAATTGTGGAGGACGTCGCTTCACTGGTCCGTGTTGGTATTATCATTGCCCAGGTGAGGCAGTTGCTCGCTGGCCATTGGACGGCTGCTCATAGTGGTTCACAGCAGCTCACAAAAGTGCATGCCCACTGCTGGCCAGCCCCACTGCAGCCTACACCATCGCTGGCAACTCACGGCAGCCCAGCTCCAGGTTGAGCTGTTGTTCACCACCTTAGCGTAGAGGGTGCAGTGTCACTGGCCCTCATGTGGGATCTGAACCGGGGCCCTGCTGCTCAGAGATGGCATCCCAAGCCAACTCCCAACCAACACGCCACTCAGCCAGCCCAGCCCTTAATTTTTAACAAATTAAATTTAGAAGGATGAAGAGTTATGGTAAAGGGCGGTGTGTGTGGGGGGGGGAGGTGTCTAAGGCATAGTGACATAAGGAGCCCTGAAGCCAGAGAACCTATAGGCCATGGGAGTGGCCCCTGCAGCTGTCAACATGGAGCCATGGAGGTTTTCCACTGTGAGGGACATTTGAGGTCTCATCTGGGTTTAGTCTATGTGACAGTGGCCTTCAGGATACACTCAAGGTAGGCAGAGCATCAGGAGAGGGGTGGTGAGCAAGAAAATTGGGGGCTTATTACACCAGTGCTCAGGCCTCTTTCTCCAATATTATTTCCTATACCCCGCCCTTCAGCCTTTCTCCTTCCCCCTGTGAATCTCCAGCCCCACAGACCTTCCCACTCCTCAAACAGGCCACGTATGTCTCTCCACTTACAGATGGGATAGAGCCCACGTCCTTACTGTGTATAGAAGGGCCTCCACCCTTCTGTCTTAGCCAACTCTTCCTTCACTCAACTCCTTTCCCATGTTCTTGTCCCGATGCATAAGCCATTCTAAACCCATTGCTAAATCCAACATTTGCTGCTTCATATCTCAAGGCAGCCTGCCTGGAGTGACCGACCTCTCCCCCTGGACTCTCCAGTGAACCCCCACACCCTTCCCTCAACCCTCAGCTCAGTGTCTTCGTCCGTGGAGTTTTTCCTGCTCTCTACTCCTGACCCGGAAGTTCCTGCTTCCACCAATCGCCCCTTGACTGGCTCCAGTTCATCTTCTCATTCTGTGGCTAAGACCCTTCTCTTAATCAGCTAGCCTCCCCCGTGATTGTGTGACCTTCCAGACACCAGGAATGGTGTCTGACACATTCTAGTGTTAAGAGCAATACCAGACTTCAGGTTTGTGAATGAACGAACAAGTGAATAAAAGGTAAACTACTCCAGGCTTAATAATGATAACATCAACAATAACAACAGCAATGCTACTGGTGATGAATACTTATTGAGCATGTGCTCTGTGCCAAGCATTATGCCAATTGCCTTTACCCAAATAATTAAATCCCTAAAAGAATTGTGAGGCATTGGCCCCGAATAATAAAAGCCAATCAGTAGTGAGTTATTACCATGTGTCTAAGCATGTCTAAGCATTTCACATGTACTTGCTCATTAAGCCTCACAACAGCCTTATGAAATATAATGATACTATTATTATTTTCTTTTTATAGATGAGGATACCAAGGCCTTGACAAATGAAGTTATTTGCCTCGGGTCACACGTCTAGTAAGTAATGAAGTGGGGCTTCATCTCCTTGCAGTCAATGGCGAGACTCAAGACTCCATTATTACATACTTCCCAATGCCTCTGTCAAAGTTTAGAATAGCTGTAACTGGCATGAATAGTTGAGAACGTTCAATTTGGTCACTGCAAACAGTTCTCAATTTCAAAAGACATTTTTTGGGGGTGAGAATGTGCTTCTTCGCATGCCTTTGCACACAGCACCTCTGAGTTGCCTGTCACTTAATCCCAGCCACCATGATATTTGACATTTTGCGTTGCATCAGTCAGGATAGGTAACATGATAAAACATCTTAGCATGAATAAACGCAGGAGACATGACCAGGAGTGCTTTGGAAAAGCCATTTGTTCTGGATTCCTAAATCATAATCCTCCAGTAAAAGGGCCTGAAATCCAGACTTGCTGGAAACAAACAATAGACTAAACATTGCATGCTCACATCCATGCCAGAACATGGGATGTTACAGGAGCCAGGCTTGCCAGCTTCAATCTCTGGCCCCTTGCAATACAGAGAGGAGCAGAAGCTAGGAAGTCCACAGTGTGTGCAGAGATTCCAGCACAAATTCTTGAGTCGTAAGAGGACTTCAGACTTAGAACCAGTATGGAGCCTGTAGTTTCCCACATCCAGAATCTTTGGGAGTCAGAGGCAGAGGGAAGGGGCTGGAGGCAGTAGATGTAGTGACAGCTCTGTAGTCCCTCAATTCGGGGCTTGAATTCGTGCTCTGTAATGTGCTCTTTGGTGTGAACCTGGGCAAATTAACCTCTTTGAGTCTTCATTTTATTATCTGTAAAATGGGAGTAATAGTGCCCACCCTATGAGTTAGTGAGAATTCAATGAAAAATGCCTATAAAGGTCTTCCTAATAATGAATAACATTTATTGAGCACCTCCAATGCCAGGCAATGCTTTAAGCATTTTAAAAAATTTGTCTGAATTTATTTAATCCTCCCAAGCACCCTATGAACAAGAGACCTAGAAATCAATAGCTTCTCCTGGGACACCAGAGACCCAGGAGCCAGGGCTAGAAATGGTCAAACACATTGACTGTCCCACACAGAAAATGTATCCTATTAAAGCTACTGCCTGATTCAGGTGGCAGCCCTTCACCTCTACTCTTGAAGAGGCAGCATGGCGATGAAGGAAGGCAGACCAACTTTGGAGTCAGACAGACCTTGTTCTCAGCCCAACTTTTCCACGGATTGCTGAACATTCTCAGCAAGTTCTTTAACCTCTTTGAGCTATAGTGTCCTCAGTTATATCATGGAGGATAATTCTCTGAGCTAAGGTAGAGCAATGCGCATTAACTGATGTAAGATTTACAAAGACCTTAACTTGAAGGAGTGCTCAGCAATGAGGAAGCTTATGGTTATTATCTTTTTTTTTATTATTTCTCAAATGTGAGCAGTTCATATTTACAGTCCGACCCTTGTCTCAGACCAATCTTAATGCAGGTCTCAGAGCCTCTTTAACAGAGAAATTCATTCACACCAAAGATGGATTTTCCTGGAAATCTTATCAGGGAGACAGAGGAGGTAATTTACATTCCACATCCGAGAACAAGTGCTTGGAATCCTCTTTTGACATCTTTCTTCTCCTGAATCTCGTTTCTGTGCCGCCCCTCAACTTGCTCATTTGTTCACCATGTGAAGCTCTATTCTCCCGCTTCCAAATTTTCCTAGGATCCACTCAGTCTCTCACCCCTATTTAGTTCTTGACCAAATTTTACATCTAAACTTGCACATCCTACTCAACAAACCCCAAAGGCTGACATTGTCCAGCTGATCCTCCTTCGAAGGTAGTTTAATGTTAGGGATCTCAGCTCTGCCCCACCCTAAGCAGCCTATCAAAGTCCTTTCTAGACACACACAGAGCCCTCCCTGAAAGGTGTCCTAATAAAATTGTCTCTGTCACATTCCATTACTACTCCCCTCCGCTATTAATATTGGGTAGCATGGCATATAATAAGTACTCAGTAAATGGCAGGTGTCTGTGATTATTTACAGAACATTCTTATTTGTTCTTAGTAAATTTGTTCCTATTGACTTCTACTAGGAAATATACTGAACTGATGGAGTAATTTAGCATATGTGAGTGTCACAAATGTATACCTTTTAAAAGCAAGATACCTTTTACATTGGTCTTCTATAGGATTTGTTCAAATGATGAAGACTCTTTCCCCAATTTTACATGTAATAGCATTTTTAAAAACTAGCCTTTGCTTGAATCTTATCAACTAAATAAATCAATAAGGAAAGGTGAATTGTATGGAAACATCCTTGCCTGGTCTCTTAATCACAAGAAGATAAAAGTGATATAAAGCAGCAATCATTTTGGGGAGAAGGGAAAACAAAACAGCCATGAGTTGGCTTGATGTAAAATACCAATGACCACCAAGCAATATTAGCAGTTAGGCAAAATCATCAAAATTTTAAATGTTATGGATTCTGGTTTCAAAGAATTGAACTAGCAAGTCTTATCAAATTTTTTACAGAGAAACAAAGGTGTGTGTGTGTGTGTGTGTGTGTGTGTGTGTGTNTGTGTGTGTGTGTGTGTGTGTTGTGTGTGTGTGTGTCATATAGAGTAGGTCTCTGCCTATTTCAGTCATCTCCCTAAAGCAGTTAACCTTGACCCTAAAGCTGTTGAGTAGTACTTTCCTCTATAGCTAGAGAAGAAGGTAGGTCTGCCATTCTTGGGCAGAAAGGGACTGACAGTGGGATTTTACTTTCTTTGTTAGAACTACCTGCTCCACTCAAGAATTTGTACATCTTGGTGATCCGTCACGTTTCCAAAGGATTTTGTAATTCTTTTTGACCTTGGTGTCTCCAGTTCAGGGACATGAACCCAAGGGATTAGGAATAGGGGGATAGGAAACCAGGAAAAAAAGACCACAAGAGACAGAAACTAGAGGGAATAGCATTTACTGAGCACCCACTGTATTTCAAGCATGTTACCAGTGGCTTTTACCTGTGTAATGATGTTTAATTGTCACTGCATTCCAAGAGATTGGTATCATTATTTTCTTTAAATAAAGGGTGAAACTGAAACTCAGAGGGTTAGACTTGCCCAAGTTCTCAGAGCTAGTGAGGGGCAGTTGAATAGTTTCTTGGTTTTCTGATTCCAGGTCTATGTTCTTTTCAGTATACTATAACACCTGTGAGAGATAGAAAAGAGGCAACTTGCTATGGTTTTCCATAGCCAAACTCCTTGTGTGCCTTTCGAGGTTCATAAGGTGGTGGTAAGCGCTCAGGCGTAAGAGATAGACAAGACAGTTTGCAACTTACCTGTAAGACAGTCCCAGTTGTTCAAATAGTGAAAACTGAAATATTTTCATACTAATTCATAAATTGCTGCTGATCTGAGCCCCTTGAGCGGGCTCCCTCTGCTACCTCCGCCATCCCAAGCCCTTCCCCAGGACTTCTCAGACTTCTCCCCTTCAGCAACCAAATAGTTAAGTCATTGCCCATTAAGGGGCCCCTGGGAACTTAATTCAATTCTTTGGCCAATTTATTCTGATTCATGGGTTTCTTTTTTTTATGATTCAATTAAATTTATTGGTGCAACAATGGTTAATACTTACATAGGTTTCAAGTGTACAATTCTGTAATACATCATCTGTATATCCGATTGTGTGCTCACCACCCAGTCAGTTCTCCTTCCATCGCCATGTATTTGACCCCCATGGTTTCTATACTATATCAGTTAACAATTCTAAATAGTTTCCCTGCCCCTCGCCTGCTTCTTCCCTTCCCTCACACCCAGTTCATCTATGGAAAGTTCTATCTTTGCTAATATGGGTCCTTGATTTATGTGATCCTGAATCTGGAAAATGGGTAGAGAGAACTAGAAAGGCAGAATGACAGGGAAATTGAGTTGATCTATGGAATAAAGAGTTGAGAAGGAGAGATAGATAAGGAAATAAAGTCTTGAAGGCTGAAGTTTGAGATAGTGTGGGTGTATTTGCTGGAATACTGGAATCACACACTGTGTGGTTTGCTGGAACCACAGTGTATGGTTCTGGAAAAGTCTAATTTAATGAATTAATAAGGGAGGAAAGACTTCTTGAGTAGTGTTGCTGAGAACTGATCTTCCTTAAAGTTCCCAAGAGACATAAGAGAAAAAAAAAAAAAAGGGAATCTGTCCATAATTACTACCAAACTATGCTTATTTATAGTCTACCCAGTGTAGAGATGAGGCCATGTAGAGCCCTGGATTTATGAAGGATACAATAAAATGACCTCTAAGGTTCCTTCTAATGTTAACCATAAACAAAACACCTGAATTGTTCAACTTCTATGGGTTTCATATGCAAGATGACAAACTATGGGGTTACATAGTACTGGACACAGTAGGCCTATAGTTATAGTCTTAGATCTACCTATAGTCCACTGTGAAGTTTTAGGAAAGTATCTTGCCTGTATCAGTATTTTTGTGTATAATTTAGGGAAGACAATATTTATTGTTGTTGCTCCTTTTGAAGTTGTTTTTTACTAGTTTTTTGAGTTCTGACTATGTGCCAGACACTGTTTTATGTCTACTACTTAATTGCATCCCTACAATAAATCTGTGAATTATGTATGATCATTTCCTTTTCACAAAGTAGACCCAGAAAACATGAGAAACTTGCTCAATGACTATCATCTAAACTGTGGCAGAGCTGGATTCACAGTGTCCCCTCTTGCTCCAAATCCAGTGCTTTTGCCTTATAACATATGGCCTCCCAGCCTGCCTGAACACCCTAGAATGAAAGACGTGAGTAAGCTTTGAAATATATACAATGCCATAGAAATATCAGGGGTTTAAAAATACAATTACTCATCTTTAAAAGTACTCCTCTGTACTTATTGTCATCAGAACGTCCATTCCACATCTGGGGTGGCCGCTGTTGTGCACCATCCAGATCTCCTTTCAATGAAGAACCTGTTATTACCCCAGCTGCTGCTGGGAGTGCTGTCAGCAGACAGACAGCCTTCAGAGATCCCTCAGCTCCAGAGAGCCACTTCCTCCACAGTCACACCCCTTCCTGGAGCAGCGCACATTCAGTGACTGATTAACGCAGGGGTATGAAGACTTGGCCATCAGGCCTAACTTTGGACAACTGTGAAGGGTCACTCTGGTTTCAGAGCTCTTGGTGGGGTCGGCCAAGTTTGTTGTGGGATCTGCACATGGGTTGCCTTCTCTCTGTCAGTCCTGCTTCTGCCCTGGCCTCCTGTTAATCCCCAGGCACTCCCTAAAAACGTCCTGTGGGCTAAACACCTTCTGAGTTTGCTTCCTGGAGGCCTCAGTCTGTGACAATATTGTATTATCGTTAGTTCTTTATGCGTCTAAAAGTCTCTGGTAACTTTTACTCTTCTTGAGGGCTGGACATTCATTTTATTCCTTCTTAAATCACCAGTGCTTCCGCTGAGCTGCCAACAGGTAGCAGGATGGCTCAGCTTTAAAAAAAAAAAAAAAAAAAAAAATCACCAGTGCTTGGGTTGATATTAGGTCCAGAAAAGATGCTGATTATATCTTCAATGAAGGAGAACTAGACCTGTATATCTTTAGGATAATAATATTATAGTATTATTAACACTTATATAGTATTTATAATTTCCCAAATACTCTTTTAAGGGCTTTGAACATAACACACAATGAACTCTCCTAACAATCCTAGGAAGTTATTATTATGATTATTATTATCCCTGTTTTACAGATGAATAAAGGGAAGTACCTAATGGCTATAAGTTCTGCCCAGAGCCACACATCTAGTGATGGACCTGTGTTGTAATTGCCGGGAACCTGTCTGTGAGGTTCACTCTTCTAACTGCTAGTCCTTACTGCTTCGCTTTTTGTATCCTTGTACATGTCAATCTCTCACCCACATATTTATCAGAGAGGGGTAGAAAAGAGCTAGGTAAGGAGAGGAGGAGGGATAATCCTCTTATTCCAGTGGCCCTGAATCATCACAGAATATGTCCGGGGGACGAAATGTATGCTCCATGTGCCTAGATGCAGGCTCGGCATATTCAGGGCAGAAGGCTGCCATGCCCCCCCCAACACACACATACACACACGTGATTTCAGTGCACAGCAAGGTTTGGGAACCAGTGATGCAGGTGGCACTTTCAGGCACACAGGAAGCACTTACAGAAATGCCAAATGGAGGCTCAGGGATGAAGTGATCTGGCAGTGGCCAGGGTGGCAGAGCGAGAAAGAGCCAAGACTCCACTGTTCCAGGGTCCCAGCCCAGGGCTCTTTGAGCTATGCTTCCTGAGGCTGGGCCAGGAATCTGCCCTGGCAGGGGGAACCACATACCTCACACGTGCATCTAATGATTCCTCAGGAAGTGGAGGCTTTGGGGCTGACAAACGCTGCACCGGAAAGGGGAGGGGAGAGCCCTTCAGGAGGGGGTCAGCAGAGCCAGCTTGCTCAAAGCATTGTCCTTTCCTTCCTCCGACAGGATGCCAGGAGCCCCACAGAAAAGGGACTCATTTGTCTTCATTCCCAGCACAATAACTTGCTGCTGGCCTTTCTCTCCGGCCTTGTTCAGAGCAACAGGATACAGTCTCTGCCAAGAGAGAAGGAAGGAAGGAGGGAGGGAGGGAAACGACAGCAGCTCAGAATCTCCAGGCCCCCAGCCTGGACCCTGGACCCTGAAAAGACCCAGCTCCGTGAGGCTAAGGACCCAGCCTAGGAGGGTCTGGGTCAAGCTGGGCCTGGTAGGAGGAGAAACACTTTTCAGTCTCATCCTTAATCAGATGGAAGGTGAACAACCGTTAAAAGCTGAGCTATCATTTCTGGGTGGCCTCTGTCCAACTTTTAATCTAGTCTTCTTGTGCACATTTAGAGAAGGAAAATAAATAGGATCAATGCAGAACGAGACCTTCCTTCATTCCTTTTTCCTTTGGAGTTAAAAAAGAAGGATGTATGCTTTGGAACTTTTTTTTTGTAATTGAGAGTTTTCTGGTCTCACCCCAGATCAATAGCGTCAGAAACTCTGTGTGTGTGTGTGTGTGTGTGTGTGTGTGTGTGTGTGTGTGTGTGTGTGAAGAATAGAGATATGGTGGGGGCTTAGCCATAGCAGAGATAGAGGGAGGGGTGGATTGAGGAATTGGTATCGTGTTGCAATCTACCACGGTAGGTATTATCAAAACAATGAACAATCAATACATTTTAACAAATGTCTATTGGGCTCCAAATATATGCCAAACACTGCTAGAAATGATTTTGTACATTGTTAACCCAGAAGCTTACAGTTTAGTAGGTGGCTTAGACAGGTAATGGATAACTATGAGTGTTAGAATTACCTATTCAGCAGGAGTCAGCAGCTGGGAGTCTGAGGGACCCTCATGAAGAGACCCCCTCACCCAGTCTAATCACACAGGGAAGATGAACAGCTTAAAGGGAGTTTAAGATCACCTTCCTGGGCAGGAATGGCTCCAGAAGAAAGATGCACTCATTTTAGATTAACATTCTAGTCTTGCCTCTAAGACTCTTCTGAGGTACAAAACAAAAAAGCATCACAGTGAATTAAGACACGGGCCCTTGATGTGAACTCTGCTTCCTGTCAAAGAAATCACATAATTTTTTTTAAACTAAACTTACTTAGATTTCAGCACAGACACATTTTGGTTTTTAGATTCTCTCTCTCTCTCTCTCTCTCTCTCTCTCTCCTCTCTCCCTGTCTATCTCTCTCCTGTGTTTCCAATCTAGAGTTGGAGTGCAGAGACAAGAAGGTGAAGAAGGCCTGAAGAAATGTCTGTGGTGGGCGCTGGGGTAAGAAGGTGAAGTAACAGGTTCCTGGCCTTTCCTGTGGAGCTCCCACCTGGCTGGAGCTCATCGCGGGAAGCAGCAGACTGGAGTAAAGTCCAGATGGATTCAACCCAATCATTCAAACCTGGGTTCTGATACGGATGCCAACACTTCACATCTGCGTGAATTTGGGCAAATTAATTTCTCTGAGACTCGGTTTCCTTATCTGCACAGTGAGGCTGCCAATGATCATTCTTGCTCCTGTGCATTATTGTGAAAATTAATATAGCAAAGCTTTGCACAGTGCAGAACACTGAAAGCAAGGTTAGCAATTATTAATTCAGCAGACTGTGAAAAGGAGGGTGGGGCTATCTTTAGGGAGACTGGGACCCTGACATTCACGTGTAGCCCAAAGTATTGACTGAAAGATAGATGACTTCCTTATGAGCTATTAAGCTCCTCTTCACCCCAAACTCCCACAGAACCTGGACCCAGCCACATCTCTAATAAATAACAGCTCAACCTGGTTCAGGAGAGCACATTTTGACTCCTGTGCCCCTGCTGGGATGAAGTGACTCAGGTGGAACAAGTTTATTGAAACACAAACTAATCATTTCTGTTGCCAAAGTAGGCTTTTGGCAGAGCCCCGTGAAGAAAGAATGAGTGAAAAAAATTATCCTGAATTGCTGAGACAGCATTGTATTTAGACAATTAAATTTGGAAAAGCAAGACAGTTCCTGTAACTACCTCCCACACCCCCTACTCTAAGAACAAAAGGTTTTGTTGAAGGTATTCATATGGATATTAATACCGACACTTTAATGAGCCCCTCAGTAAACTCATCAGCAGTAATTACACCCAGCCTTGGTACCACCAGTGGGAAGGTACCAAATTGCGCCTCCAAAAATTAGTCACTTGTAAGTTAACCCCACAGTCACGTCAAGCAGCCTACACTTGATGGCTGATTCACAAAGATTCCTTGACATCTCTGTAGTTACAGGGGCCAGATCACCATGGGTAGTCTGCAGAAAGGGAAAAGTTCACGTTTGCAAAAGACCTACGTGCCAGAGAAAGGAGTTTTGAGAAAACCAGGGACAGAGCTTTATTACTGGGTTAATGATGGCAGCAGTACTAGTATGCTGAGCACTTACTAAGTACTTGCTGGGTGCCAGGCATGGCGCAGAGCATTGCACCTGCCCAATCTAATTTAATCCTCATTTAAATTCCTAGAGCAGAGATGTTTCTATGATGCCCATTTTACAGATGATAAACTCAGGCTCAGAGAACATAAAGGGCTTTGTCCAAAGTTTCAGTGCTAAACTGGCAGGGATAGAGATGTGGACCAAGTCTCTAGGTGGGATTTGAGTTTCACCTATGTAATGGGGATAGACGAAAAAGATGAGCTTTTTCTGCTCACTTACTAAAGACATTTTAGAGGTTGAATTTTGCCTTGGGTTTGGCCTTGACCCTCAGTACGTAAACCCATAGAAGAAAGACTGTTCTGCCTTCCTAACCTTCCCCACTCTCTCTCTCTCTATTTTTTCCCTCTCAGGCTCAGAGTCCGCACAGAAGACAAGGGTTCAGACTTCTCATCTGCTGCTCTGGCTTCCATATCTTTGTCCAGTCTCTTCCCTTTGCTTTTTCCTCGTTGGTTATTTCAAGAAATTACATGGTCTAAGGGAGACCAAGAATGAAAGAGAGTGAGTAAATAAGAGTGAATGAGAGAGAGAATGAAACAAAAAAGGGCAAATAAGAGTAAGGAAGAGAGGATGAAGGAGGGAGGGAGGAAAAAAGGGAGGGAGAGAGAGAGAAAAGAGAGATCAGTCTTTGAAGCCTCCAGACTTGGTTTGAATCGTTGCTTTTACTATCGGTACAATTTTTAGTAAAGCTCCCTGACTCAGTTTCCTCATATGTACAATGAGGGTGGGACTACTTATAAGAGTGTTGTGAGGATCAAATAAAATAATGTTACGCATTTCCTGCCACCCAATGGGCATTCAATAAACCTACCACTTCCTCCCTCCCTCCCGTCCTTCCTTCTTTCCTTGTTTCCTTCCTTTCTTCCTTCCTTCCTTCCTTCCTTTTTTTTGCCTCTCCATTCCCTCCTTCCTCTCTCCCTCAACAAGCATCACCTAAACCCCAGGTACAGTCCAGGACATCTCTGCAGACATTACTAGTTTAGTCCTTGAAACAACTCATGAATTACACAGTATTATATTCTCATTTTGCAATGAGGCCTAGCGAGAGGACATTGTAAACTAGGATCACCCAGCAAGTGACTGTCCCAGCCAGCATTCCAATGCAGATCTGTCTTTCTCCACTGTGGAGAAATAAAGTATAAGATGTGTGTGTGTGTGTGTGTGTGTGTGTGTGTGTGTGTGTGTGTGTGTGTGTGGTGGGGGCATCTGCACTGATGGGCTTTTACAGTTTTCTTCTTTAGAAGTTTCACTGGAGGGCTGTTGAGAAAATTATCCAAATCATGTTAATGAGCAATTGAGTGCTGGAGTTTCTCTGAGGGAATGTAGTGAACAAAAGCTTCTGTTTGGGGCTGGCAGCCACTAGCTGTGATCATTATCTCAGCTGATACCACCAAGGGGCTCTCAGCACAAGTAATTAACTCAATTGCCTCCTCTGAGGGTGAAGTGGGGCTAACAAAACTTAACCACCTAGCTTAAGGGAGAATGATTCTGTGCTCATTGATGAAGTGTTTTCCGAGACCATCTGGTGCTGAATGGTGTTATCATACAAGCCAAAGTGAGTACAGGCTGGGCCCAGGGAGGCTCAAGGGCACTAAACGAGCCCTTCAAAGCCTTGATGTGGGCTCAACAGAGCTGGATCTGACTCTAAGATCCATCACTAATGAGCTTGGGATGTCCAGTGTGGCTCTCAACCCGAGTCCTTGTTCCTCCTCTATAAAACGCAGTTAATAAAATTTACTCCATGTTGGATGGATATAAAAGAAAGATCTTGATAAAGGATCCTGCACACAGTAGGTACGTATCAAACTTGATGTTCCTTCCCCTAAAGCAGTTCTATTTGGGGAAGGAGAAGGGGAAGGACAGCATTGCTGTCTCCTGACAGACAAACTCATTTACTTCCCCTCTTTAGGAAAATGACAGTTTCCTAACTCAGGCTTGTGGATTTGAGTAGGCAAATCATTTTTGATCGTGTCAGTTTAAATGGTTTTATCTAGTTGGTCTCTTCCTCCTTCCCACTGCCCCATTACTACATAAACCTGTTTCTTTTTTTTTTTTTCCTTTCTCATCTAGTCACTCTCTATTGAGCATTTACTGTGCTACATGCTGTGCTAAATGCCTTCCTAAGTTACCTTATTCCACAACAATAATGAGTTACCTCATTTATTCTCTAACAACCCAGTGGAATAAGTACCATTGTAATCCGTATTTTACAGTGAGGAAATCAAAGCACAGAAAAGTAAAGAAATGGGTCCAGGGTCATAGAGCAATAAGAGTCATAGGAGGGAGAGTTGAATCTCAAACACAGGTCTGTCTGATTCTAACGCACTTTTAGCATGGCTGGGGTCAAGAACCGTTTCTTAGATCATCCTGTAAGTGTCCAGTTGGCTAAGCTGTGGATGCATGAAGCTTTAATTCTTTTCCTTATAAGGAAGCTGCTTCCCCTGCATTTCTTCTCTCCCACTTCCCACATATAGGAATGTGGGGCATGATGGTGGGGAACAGCTACAACCACAGGATGAGGGCAGCACTCTAGGGTGTGAGAGGGCACCAAGAAAAAAGGAAACCGAGTCCTTGAATGACCTTGAGGGACAGAGCCACCATAGTCCACTGGACTGCCTTTTACCTTGTTTAAGTGACTGTATTTGTCTGGGTGAAGCAGCTGAAAAAATGTCCTAACTGGAAACATCTAATATTAAATGGCTATGGGGTCATTGGGAGGACTGAAGAAACACAGAGTATACTGAGCTTTTAGATATGACCCCAAAGTCTTGAGCAATCCAGAGATCTTCCATTTATTCTTGGCCCTTCTACAGAATGGAAGCTGTGGTTCTAAAACACTCCAGCACTACTAGGACAAGGAAAAGCCAAGTTATGCCTGCTAGAGTCAGAACCAACAAAATGGGTACCCTGTGCTTGGACTCTTGATCCCCATGAATCAAGCAACTCAGCATTGGGCCCTCCACTGATTGGGCTGCAGAGAAGCCAGACATCCTCATGACTAATCTTTCCACAGAAGCAGCAGAGGCAGCAGAAGCTTGTCCCCTCACTTCTCCCTTCCAGAATTCATGCTCAGGCATCTGACTGGCCAAACCTAAATTACATCCAGAGCTTAGCTGCAAGGGAGTCTAGGACATGTGCCTTTTACCTTTCTAGCCCCTATATTATAGGGATCTACACAAGAGGATGAGATGGATTTGGGGGTGCTAACGCACTATATCTGGCAAAGTGGATTTATTGCATCCTGAGGGTATACAGTCATTTAACAGATATTTTCTACTGAGCACTTATTATGTGTCAGGCACTGCATTAAATGCTGCGGTCACAGGTGAATATGACACAGTCCTTACCCTCAAAGAGTCTGTACAACTTACAGCATGGCGTGCTAAGTTCTATGAGGGAAGCAGAGCAGGGATGCTTAAATAGGTCTCATGTATGTGGGGGGAAAGAGGGAGTACTGGTCAAGGAAGCGCTTGGGCAGGTGAAGCCTGCAAGTAGTCCTGAAGGAGACATATCTCAGCTTTGTGACCAAACACTTGGACTCTGGGATGACACTCTGTTGAATCTCCCTCTACCACTCACTAAAACCTTGAGTAAGTTCACTGATAGGCCTGAATGTAAGGCAATGTTTGTCTCCCTTCTCCCCGCTGCCCTCCCCTCAAAAAAAACCCTCTCTCTCAGAAACCTTTGGGCTGCTATAACAAAGTGCAACAGACTGGGTAGCTTATATTTATATCTCACAGTCCTGGAGGCTGTAAGTCTGAGCTCAGAGTGCCAGCATGGTCAGGTGAGGACCCTCTTCTGGGTCAGACTTCTCTTTGCATCGTCCTCATGTGTCAGAAGGGACTAAGGACCTCTGTGGGGTCTCTTGTAAGAGCACTAATCCCATTCATAAGAGCCCCACCCTCAGGTCCAAAGTACCTCCCAATGTCCCCACCTCTAATACCATCACATTGGGCACTAGGATTTCAATATATGAGTTTTGGGGAGACACATTCAGACCATAGTAGGGAGTGGGTTTATATTTGACACCCTATAAAAATCAGTGCTTTATTTTGAACAAAAACATATAATATTAACTTGAAATAATATCAATTAATTTGATGCATAATGCCTTTGGGAGTAAAAGTCACTCACCAAGATCACACAACTAGAGACTGATGGAACCAGTGCCGAAGCTTTCTCCATCACCCACCTCTTAGCTCTGAGCCACACCATTCTCCTTGCCTGCTGGCTTCTCCCGGTGCTCAGTCCCTGCACTGCAGCTAATTTCTACACAGCATTTCGGATGTTTAGGACTTGACCTTTCTCATGGACTTTTGGCTCAACCTGCACCTTTGGCCTCCCAAGGTCTTAGGCAGGAACCCCTTGGCTTTAGACATGTAGCCCTGGGGAGGCCTTTCTCTGATCTGGCCCCTCTTCTGGTTGGAGCTGGACTCAGGCTTGTCTTGAGTCAGGTCTATCCCAGTCTCAGGATGGCTTCTGGTCGATAGGAGCAGCTAACACTGCAGATCCAGGCTTTCTTCCCCCAGACGTGCCAATAGGCTGGGACGGTCTCATCTGAATGAGTATATAGGGGGCCAAATTCAAATTCTAAACAGCTGAGCTGGTTCACACTTGCATACACACTTTATACTCAATCACAGGTGATTCCCTTCTCTGTCACACAGCAGCCAGCATTTGACTCATTCCAGCACCTGCACAAATGGGAACCAATAACTAGGGGATTCCCAAACATTTCCCCTGCCCCTGAGTTTCCGGAGATGCCCTGATATCACTGGGCCTGTCGGATTTTCTGCCCTCACTCTTTCCTCAATCCACCTTAGGCTTTCTCTCAAACACTATTAGAATATGATTTGGGGCCAGTCCAGGGCTGGTGGACCAAGTTCTCAGACTGTAGTGCTTTATCTCACCCAGCAGAATTAAGCAGTATTGCAAGACTAGTGTTCACCTTCTATGTTGCCCTGAGACCTAGAATGCATTCACTTATAAAGTATAGAAAAATAAGCCAAGGTTCTAGGAAGACCACAAGCTGGAGAGGCAACCTGAAGGCATGGAAAGAGTCCTGGTCTGGGACTCTAATGAGAGGAATTGAAGCCTTAGTTCAGATGCTGACAAGCTGCGTGAACTTTTGACAAATGATTCCTCCTACCCCTCCTGTTTCCTTAGTAGCAAAAATATGGAAGCTGGCTAGACTAGATCAAGACTTTCCAAATGGTAATGTGTATATAAAAATCACCCTGGGATCTGTCAAAATGCAGTTTTTGATTCAGCAGGTCTAGGGTTGATCTGAGAGTCTACATTTCTAACAAGCTCTCAGGTGAGGCTCTTGCTGCTGGATCTTAGTTGGAGTAAGGGTCTATTTCAAAAGTTCCCTGCAGCTCCTGCACTCTGCATACCTCACACTCTTTTTTTGGTGACAAGAAAAATATCTCCGATGGGTTTAAGTATGTGCTTATATGCATATTTGTTAAATTACACACATAATACAGGTGGCTAATAAATCCAAACAATACAGAAATATAAAGACACAGAATGTAGTGGGTAAACCCACCTCCAAGAGAGAACCATTGTTAATGGTGTAAAGTATTTAAAAATGTGACCACCCACCAAAAGTGGCTCTCAGCTGCTCCTGCTCAATGAGCCTCCAGGACCTTTCTGGAAAGGGAGTTCAAGTTTCTTCTCCAGCTCAATCATTGCAACATCTCAGTGCAATAGGTGACAAGGTAGTGAGTTTGGGCTTATTAAGTGGAGGAGTGGAATTCTTTATGTTGTATTCTCAGATGGGGATTTAGAGTTTATGATGACTTCATGGAGGGATCTTCAGAGAACTAAGGGAGGGAGAATGAAAACACAAAGTAAGGGCCACAAACTTCGTCACCTAGGACTTTCCAAATAGGGGCTTTCTCCTCCATGATTTATCGGTGGGAGCATTGCAGATATTAGGGGGGAAAGTTTGGCATATGTTTTCCCTACAAAATGTCCTGTGACATCAAAGAGTGATCTAATGGAATGAAGAAAGATGAGAATCTCTTTGGCAATGGACTCAGGACCTTGTTCTGGCTACCTGGAGCAGAGTCCCCTTAGTCCAGGGGACCTAGGAGAAGGGAACGTGTTTATCTTCTGCTACCTCAAGCACACAGCTGATGGGGCCAGACTCAAATCCTGGCTTTCTGCTGTTTGAGAGCAGGCTCCTGAGCCAAGATTCCCCGACTGCCCCCAGGGCTACATTCAGACCACTTCAGATGGCTATTCTTAATTTTTTTTTTTAGCTGAGCCATCCTGCTACCTGTTGGCAGCTCAGTGGCTGCTCAGCTCGGGCTGCACTCGAACCCGCTGATGCTCAGAGCTCAAACTCTTGAGCAAGCTCTTAACCAACTGAGCCACTCGGCCGGCCCTCAGATGGCTATTCTTGACTTGGTACCTCAGTCTGTTCCCCTCTCCCCATCCTCCAGGATGGAATCTTGATGCACTTACAAAAGCAGTTCCCCCTAATGAATTCTGCTCTTTCCTGCCTCGGGATCCATTATAGGCTGTGTCCTCTTCCTGTAACACAGCCCTTTTTCTGTCATCTCCCAATTGCCTTCACTAATCTCCTTTCCTCCTTTCCTCTTGCCAAGTGGAACAGGGGGTCTCTTCGCTCCACTGGATCTTACACAGCCCTATAATAACACTTCTTACACACTGTAATGTAATTTTTCTCTCCTACATTAGACCAGAGATCCTTGAGGACAGATACCCTATCCTTTTTAAGGTTTTATCTCCTTCCATAGCATAAAGTGTACTCATCAAATATTTGTTGAGTGAACAGGAGAAATATTATTCACTCAAGGAGAATTAAAATGATAATGACTAAATATGCTTGCATGAGTTAATTTCTGGTTAATTGAGGATTTACTAATAAAGACAGGGTCACTGATTCATTTACTTGGTGGACAAATTTTGAGAAGACAGTATGGTACAAGTGAAAGACACTGGACTTGAGATCAGAGAGACGCAAGTCTACCATTTATATATTATGGCATGTCATTAGGCAAGTGCTTGACTTATCTGGGCACCATTATCTTCAACAGGAAAAGCGTGATTCCTATCATTATCATAAGCTTAAATGAGATAATGGACTTCAAAAAAACTGTAGTGAGATGTGCAAATGTCAGCACTTGTTATAATGGACCATTTCAGGAAATTAAAGACTATACCAAATGACTGTCACCAGCATTGGGGATGGCTCTATGGACAAGTTATGAAGATACTGTCTCTCAGTCACAACACCCTCCCCCATCCCTCTCCCCCACCCAGCCCCACTCCCCTTGCCATACACACACTTCAGTACTGTTTCGAGACACTTGGCTGGAACTCTACAAACCAAATGCCTCCTTTGCCCGCAGCTCCATTTTAGACTCTACCAATAGGGAATGCTAGAGAGAGACTATAAAATGGGCAGAGGAAGAAGAGACTTGCTCTTCCCAGTTTGCTTCCTGTTCCTGTCAGAGTCACCCCAGTCTTGCGTCTTCACCCTGGCAGCAGCAGTTCCTTCCAGTTGCCGATTTTCCAGCAGTTAAAGCACCAACCTCATTGCGTCTCCTCAGAGACACCAGCTCTAGCTGCTGGCACTCTCTCCTAAGGGATCTGGGTTGCAGCACACAGCTTCTCCTCTAAATTCCGAGACTTTAGCACCAGCTGAGCAACACCCACTGTGTTTCAGTCCTCAGGGCCTCTCCTTCAAGTTCCTGCATTTTAATAATCCTAATCCCTTCCTTCGTCCCCCTAGTGCTACAGGTGGTAGCAGCTTCCTGCAGTTGTTACCTTCTGTTACTCTTTTTGCTATATTAGTTCTTTAACACTGAATTAACAATTCTTTTTATTAAATTCTCTTTGTTAAAATAACTGGTATGGGGCCAGCTGAGTGGCTCAGTTGGTTAAGAGCTCGCTCAAGAGTTTGAGCTCTGAGCAACAGCAGTTCGAGTCCCAGCCCGAGCTGAGCAGCCGCTGAGCTGCCAACAGGTGGCAGGATGACTCAGCTAAAAAAAAAAAAAAACTGGTATGATTTCTGTCTCCCTACAGTATTCTGAACCAATACACTCACTGACATATTAGGTTACATTTGGAGAAGAAATAGGAGAACTTTGTAGAAAAGAGCTCAGGAAACTCTGGCAGTCCTTAAGACTCCTTGAAAAATTCTAGAATGTTCCTGTGGTGAACAGCTTCTAAGATAGCCCCCACTGATCCCTATATTCTGGTATTCATGTGGAATTGATAGGATGCCACTTCTAAGATCAGGTTACAAAACAGACTCTGGCTTCCATCTTGGATTCTTTCTCTCGGATTGCTCACTTTAGGGGATACGGATAGACAGTCCTGTAGCCAGACCCACATGGTGTGGAACCAAGGTCTGCAAACACATGAGTGAGCTTGGTAGCAGGTCACACCCTCTCCCCTCAGTCTTCCCTCAGATGAGACTGCAGCCTCAGCTCACCTTTTGCCTACAATCTCAAGAGGGACCTTTAGCCAGGGGCACCCAGGTAAATCCCACCCAGATTCCTGACCCCTAGAACTGCCAAAATAAATGTGTGTTGTTTTGAGCCACTAGGTTTTGGGGTAATTTTGTTATATACAATAGATGACTAATAAAGTCCCTTCTATTAAGAAACTATGGAAGGACAAAAGGAAACATTTTTATAACTTTATTTTCTAAATCAGTGAATATGGAAAATTGGAATAAGAATCAACAGTTATACATAATTGTATTCAACTGAATATTCATTTAGTTCCTACTATTTCACTTTCTCCAAACCTTAGTTTCCTTTTTTGTGAAAAAGTGTATTGGTGGTGAGGGAACTGGGACAAAGAGAATTGAACTACACATTTCTAAAGAACACTCTACTCTAATATACCGACAGGCCTACCCTGAGCTAGGTTTTAGATGAATAAAAAATACATGTCAAACTCTAGGTCTCATTTTTCAGAAGCTTATGAATTAATTGAGACGTGGATAAAATTTAGTAATCCAGGGAGACCAGGACTAGTCAGGATCCTTGTTTGCAAACAGTGTATTTGTTGCACTAAGTTAACTTCTTTGACAGACAACCACAAACTATCCATGCTTTAACCTTATAAAAGTTCATTTCCTGGCATATGGAGGGAGGGGCTCATTTCTACATACTCATTCAAGAACCAGGAGCTCAGTCTCCTCCCATCTTATGGCTCCGCCCTCTTCTAGCTGACTTCAGTGAAAGCTGGGGAAAGACAGAGAGTAGTGAATGGTGCGAGAGGTTTTCATTTGTCAGCCCTGGAAGTACATCACTTCTTTTCATATTCTATGGGCCAAAGGTCAGTCATGTGGAACCATAGAACTGCAAGGAATGCTGGGAAATATAGTCAGCTGTGTGCACAGGAGGAAAAGGAAGTGAGGTTTGGTGAATACATAGCAATGCTTGCCTCAAAAAAGGAACAATTCTTGTTGAATTGGGTAGAAAAGGAATAGATTGGAATGGTATTTCATAGTTAATGCTACCAAGAAAAGTTATGCAGGTTGTGTCCTGAAGAAAGGCACCTAAATAGGGAACAGTGAGTGCAGGCTGTGTTCAGCTTGGAGGAAGATTTGTTTCTTTCTAGTGATCTACCAAGAGAGGTATGCCCTTAAGAAATTCATACAAAGGCAGTGTATGTACTAGGTGACCCTGTGCCTTGCTCACAGAATTGATGGGAAGGTAAAGGGGTGAGACTTGAAAATAAGAGAGAGCCCAATGCTAACACAAGAATAAGCTATTCAGGATATTGCTGCTGAGCTGATCACCACTAGACATTCACTGTTATGCTGACAGCCCCTGCTGGAAACCCAGTGTCTCCCCCAAAGATGTCCAAAGTATGGAACCAGGTAGGCTTCCTTGGGTTCTTGTGGCAACACATTCCACACATAAGAATACTGCTCTGGTTCATATACTGGGTGATACAAAGGCTGTCAGTTTTTAATGGGGCCCACAGTAGGACAGAGTTTCTCAGAAGGTGAAGGCTGCAGTGCAATCAGCACTGCCCCTTGGGCCATACATTCTGGCCAGTGTTATGATGTAGGAGGTAACAGGGTAGGAAAAGTGTCACTATGAATTTTATGGCACGCGACAGTAGAAGAATCACAATGCAGGTTCCTGGGATTCTGAAAGAAGGTCACACATTCGCAACAGAAAATGATACAAATAGGTTATCAGTCCAAATTTGGTTAAGGACAGAAAACAAAGAAAACAAACAAACAAAAAAAACAGGAGGCACAAAGCGCAATTACCAGAAATGACAAAAACAAGAAACATCATGCCCACATGGTTCAAATTACTCAGGAAATAGGTTTAACCACTCCTAGTACATACTAACCAGAGGGACCTGGTTTATTTCAAGAGGCAGAATGTTGAGCACATAGTAGGTGCTTAAAAAATAAAAGCTATTCCCAGGCAAGAAAATGCTAAAAGAGTCCATCACCGCCAAGCCAATATTACAAGAAATGTTAAAGGAACTTTTTTAAGAATAAGAAAAAAAAAGAAAAAAATATGAATAATAAAATGGCAACAACTACATACCTATTAACAATTACTTTCAATGCAAATGGATTAAATGCTCCAATCAAAAGACAGGGAAGCTGAATGGATAAAAACATAAGACCTTTACAGATGTTGCCTATAAGAGACTCACTTCAGATCGAAAGACACACATAGACTGAAAGTAAAAGGATGGAAAAAGATATTTCATGAAAATAGAAACAAACAAACAAACAAAAGCTGGGGTAGCAATACTTATACCAGACAAAATAGGCTTTAAAATAAAGACTATGACAAGAGACAAAAGAGGACCTAGTAATCACACTTCTGGGTATTTATCTGAACAAACCCAAAATGCTACTTCGAGGGGACGTGCTTATCCACATGTTCATTGTAGTATTATTTACAATAGCCAAGATATGAAGGCAACTTGGGCATCCCTGAATGGATGAATGGATAAAGAAGAGGTGGTACATATATACAATGGAATATTACTCAACCATAAAAAAGAATGAAATCTTGCCATCTGTGACAACATGGTTGGACCTAGAAGGTATTGTGCTGAGTGTAGTAAGTCAGACAGTGAAAGACAAATGTCATTGATTTCACTTATAAGTGGAATCTAAAGAACAAAATAAACAAACGAACAAAACAGAAACAAACTCATAGACGCAGAGAACATTTTCATGGTTGCCAGATGGGTGAGATTTTAGGGGCAGGATGAAAAAGCGAAGACAATAAGAAATACAAACTGGTAATTACAAAATAGTCATGGGGATGTAAAGTACAGAGAATATAATCAATAATATGGCAATAACTATGTATAGTGCCAGGTGGGGACTAGTCAGGGGGATCACTTCCTAAATTATATAAATGTCTAACCACTATGCTATACACCTGAAATTAATATAAAATAACATTGATTGTCAACTCTAATTGAAAAATTAAAAAGGGGGAAAATTTCCAGATATAAAACAAATAAGTCTTGGGGATGTAATACACAGCATAAAAAATATAGTCAATAATATTGTGATAGCATGATAGAGTGTCAGATGATTGTTAAATTTATCATGGTGATCACTTCTTTAGTATAGGGAATGTAATCAACAATGTGATAACTCTGTATAGTGCCAGGTGGGTACTGTTGAATAATTACAATGTACACTTGAAGCTAATATAATATTGTATGTTAGCTATATTTTAATGAATAGCTTAAAAATAAAAAAAAATAAAAATAGTCACAGGGATGTAAAGTATATCACAGGGAATATAGTCAATAATATTGTAATAATTGTATGGTGTCAGATGGATACTAGACTTATTGGGGCAATCACTTAATAAGATATATAAATGTCTAATCACTGTGTTGTACACCTGAAACTAATATTGTATGTCAACAGTAATTGAAAAATGAATTATAAAAAATTTTAAGTACATAAAAAATAAAAGCTATTGGATGAATAACTGCCTTAGTGGAGTGGACATTTTTTTGATTACCAAATGCCTGAAAATTCTTCTTCAATTGGAAGAGGAGCATGGCTTTGTGTCTAAGAAGAAAGCTATTTCCTTTCTCTACCCCAGGCAGCTAGACCAGTGCTTCCCAGTATCTTTCCACACCACAGTGCATGCATGTGTTAACCACAGCATCCTGAGTTAAATAGTATGAAGGTTAGAGCCCAGATGACATTGCTTCTGAACAGAGCCCTAGGGTCCTGTCCAACTGTCCCCAGGATAGCTATCTTCCTGATTAGGAAGCTCTGCACTAGACCATGAGAAACTGACGTACACTGGCCCAATCGGATGCTTCAGCCTTGGACTTCAAATCTTGAGAAAATGATGCCTAGGTTCAGGGTCAGTTGGAGGTCATCCCCCCTGCTGAGTAGTAATAGATGTCAAATGCAGCAATTTCTCTTTTACTTTGGAGGAACTAACCCAGGATGTCCTGGACCACTAGACACCTGAAAACTTCATGGTAGTGACAGGTCCCTGAATCTTTGCAGGGCTGATCTCCCACCTTCTACAGTGCATGTGTCTTACCAAGGCCTCCAGTATACGAGCCACTGTTTGTTCAGCTTGTGCAATCCACATGGTATGATCAGTGTAAAGGACCAGGATTCTGTTCTCCAATTCACTCAAACTTCATCACAACAGAGGCCAGGCAAGTTAACATAGTCCTGAGAAAAGGAGTATTATCATCTGGCCTATGTGAATGCAAACGCTTCCTGATCCTCTTTTTAAATTGAAATGGAAAAGAATGAAGCCGGCGACTGATCTGCCTCGCCCGGGAAGAGCGCAATGATGGTGCCAACTTGGGCCAGTGAAGCAATGCCCTCCACAACTAGACTGAAG
>NW_017731907.1:433967-453384 GCF_001890085.2 Hipposideros armiger | reverse complement strand
GGCTACTACTGAGTTAAGTCTGCAATAGTCTTCAGTCTCCAGGATCTATTGGCTTTCTGCAGGGACTAGGCTGGTGAATTATATGGGACCACCATTCCTGCAATTTTTTAAGAGTTTAATGGGGAGACTAATCTACCACTCCCTCAGGATGTGATTGTTTTTGATTTACTGTCTTGGCTGGGGCGGGGATCAGTTTCAGAGTTTTTTCTTTGCCTTCCCCACCATGATGGCCTCTACCCCACAATCCAAGGATCTGAGGTGGGATTACTTCAATTGCCAAATGTATAAATTCTAATTATACATTCACGGGCTGAGAAAATTACCATTGGGTGGGTCCATGGGTCCAGTGGGCTTACTGTGAGTCAGACTTTAGCCAGGATTCCATTTATTACCTGTATCTGGAAGGCAGGGCTGCCTACACAGTTTGCAGAGCCCAGTACAAAACGAAAGTGCAGAGCCCTTGTTCAAAAAGCAGGAAAAAAGTGCCATTAATAGTACATATATTCTCCTTTCTTGTGTGTGTTGTCTCAATTTGTCATGGTATTTTTATTTGATATTTAATGTAAGTAAATAAAAATAAGAATTTGAAACTGTTAGCATTGATTTTATTATTTATCATACCTACTTTAAATGCAAATATCAGAGTATTCAACTTGTATGCAGGAACACCAAAATTACACATTTGTGTTTCATAGCTTGTCCCTAAGAGTGCCTCAAAATGGCCACAAGGGACAAATATAAGTCAGACTCAGGATGGTTGCAAGGAGATAAAAAGGATTAGCCTCTCCCCCCAGGCATAGAGCCAGATGATAGTGCATTCCTGAGCGCAAAGATACTTGCAGAGTGAGTGCAAGCCTGTCTGGCAAAGCAGGGAGCACATGCCCTCACTCTGGCCTGATGGCTGTAGGAGTCTCCTTCTCATCAGCCATTGGACAGATGCACCATATCCTGACATGAGGGCAGGATGGGAGGCAGTCAAGCTAGGCATCTGAGCTTCCCAAGGCCTGCCATCCCAGCTCCTGGCAGACAGGCAACCCCCAAGGGTCTTTACATACCTGCCCCGGGACATGTTTGGTATCCAGATCAGGGGAGAGCAAGGGGCCTGCCTCTGGTAAGACACAGCCTCTGACCCAACAGGTATATTGTGGCACTGCCAGCACAAGGCGGCAACAGCTGCTTTTATGGCCTCCCCAAAATGCTGTGGGATGCTTGGGCCTGCCCCTTCCTCTGCCCATGTCCAGGTCCCTCTCAAGCTGAAGGACAGCAGTGATTGCACAACAAAGAGCAGGAGGCTGGGTGGACCCTGGAGGGTGAGCAGGCAGGGAAGCAGGTAGCAGAGAGCTTGTCCTGAGGAGGCAGTAGGGGGTAGAGGTCATGCTGAGGTCCATTGTCCCATCAGTCTTCACTTATAAAACAAATTAAAAGATAAAATTATTAAGAGTTTCAAGACAGCAGTCACACAGCATGAAACCCCATGTGCAGGCCATTCTGAGTATGCTGCCTTATATGGCTACACTGGTCACATGGCTAGCCCAAGACTCTGGCCCCCACTCTAACAGGGAACTGATGATACTTTACATCTCTGGACATTGATGTCAACTCAGATTCTGTGTCCAGTAATCCTCCAAATGTCTGGATAGCCCCGTTTCACCCAGAACATGGTCACCCAGGTAAATGGACATAGGTCCATTTAGGAGAGGACGGGGGGAAGCATCATAGTATAATACCTATCATGGATTACAGGGTTTTCCTCCTAGGGACCCAATCCCCTCTTCGACCAATGGGTTCTGGATTGGAAAATGTGATCAGATATGGGAAATGAACAAGCATCGTGACGTTTCATTAAAGTGACTGCCCTCAACCTTCCTGTTCTTCTGTTTCTGTTTTTTCTTGGTAACACATGTTAAGCATCACCCTTGCTGACCGTCCATCTGGTTTGCTCCTAAGGGCATCATGTGCTATTAATCACCTTCTCAACCCTCCGTGGGCCAAGCTCCCTTGCTGGCCTTGCTGGTCATTCAAGTAATTGTGGTCTCCTGGCTTCTGGTGGTGAAGCATCACCACCTGACTTCCATTACTTGGGTGGATAAGTGGGTGGGTGGGCCGCCATTCCCAAGGCTATTAAAGAGTCCATCCCTGTGATGGCCTCTCCTGCCATCATCCCTGGCCTGCAGAGGAGGGCACCTCTGAACTTCTTACCCATGCCGTGCTCCTCTACCCGGTGTCTTCCTGATGGCCTTGAAGAATGGTGTGTCTTCTGGTCGGGCTTCTGGCCTTATATATTATATAAATTCCAGCACACCTCATCTCTCAGCCTCTTCACTCCTTCCTCTATCATTTTCCAGAACAATTTAGGTAGTTCCACTTCCCTAATTTCTGACCATCATTTTTCCAGGCTGCTACCAGCCATTCCTGTGGTGACTGCATCCCATCCTGGGGTCCTTCCTGAAATGTTAAATCCTGTGTTCCCAAAACGTGCCCTAAGGCAATGAATCCTTGCTTATCCAGTCTTATCTTCTGGCTTCCTTGACCAAGCATCCTCAAACTCCAATCCCAGGGGTAGACCCCTGGCTGCTGTTGGTGCATAAGAGCTGATTCTTGCAACTCCTTAAGTGTGTAGTCATCAGTTTCTTCCCTTACTAGGCCCAGCATGTCTCCGGCTGGGATATGTCAGGATTTAGCCCTACATATTGACTTGGAAACTAGCAGAGTCAACATCTGCAGGGCACCCATCCCGATGTCCCTGTCCCATATTTCAGGGTCCCAGGTTTTCATACCGGGACCCTGTCCTTCCCATAATAGACCTGCTTTGACTGAGTAATCAAACATCTCTAGAGCTCGGGCTGTTCTCACAGTTAAGGCTTTAGCATGCTCTTCAGTTGGATTTGCCCTTCTGTGTAAGCTGCCACAGAGGCTGACGACTCGCACACTTACCCACTAACTGCTTGGTAAATGTCCTCACTCTCATTATACTTCTGCAGGGTGTTAGTACAACTTAGTAGTAGCCAGCTAACTCCCTGGTCTTTTAGGCATTATTCCCCCATATTTTTCAAATGTTTACATCATTGAACTTCCCCAGGGAATTTTCCCAGGTCACCGGGTGATGGACTCTTTATTAGTTAAATCACCACCTCGTTCCAGGGACCATCTGTGCCTCACCTGGAAGCCGTAACTGTCCTCTTTACCTGCCCTGAGGTAGGTGAGCCAATCTCAAGTCCCCATTTTACTGTCTCTTTCTTCAGGCCACTCTCAGTGCCATTCATGTTATCCTGGGTCCTTGGAGAAGCAGACATAGGTGGGTTTAAACGTGTGAGAAATGTGTGAGTATTAGGGGAAAATGCCTGCGAGAAAAAATGGGGAGGGAACTGGGGGAGCCGGGGAGAGAACTGGGGGAGCTGGGGAGAGAGTGTTAGACCCTGATGCTGGTCTGACCCTGAGTGAAGGAGAGAGGGAATGATGGAAGAAAACTTGGGTGGAAGCGTCCCCGACTACAGTGTAGTCTCAAGGGAAGTCTGGCAAAGTTGTTGGGGCCCCTGAGCCAGTGGTGCTCATCAGAGGGGGCCCCTGTCTCAGAGCAACCAGGTGTGTTCAGTCATTGGCTGGGAGCAGCTGGGGAGCATGGCTCAGAGGCTAATGCAGAGATTTCAGAGCCCGGCAGTGAGGGGGCCCTTATGCTCTGTGCAGTCAGCCATCTGAGAAGTCCATTCTCATGTGCACTTCAGCCCCAGACAATCAGAATAACTCTCATTCAGGAGCTGGACTCAAATTGTTTTAGAATCAAGCCTCATCCACCATTCCAAAGAGCGAGAGGTAAAAATTCCGCTAAAATCTTGTCTACCACTCATGCAAAGGTAAAGGACTATCCCCATGATATTATAACTAACCCACACATCTTTAAAAGCATTCTTATCAATTAAAACCTATTTCTAACATCAATTATGCTAATTAACAAAACTTTGGAGTTAAAGATATCGGAAATGCTGTCACTGGAGTGTAATCTCTTGACTAAAATACCCCTGACTAATTTCTTAAATACCCCTGAAGTGTGTTTTCCTGTTCAGGGCAGGAATACATCTTAGGGTATAGAACAAAATAAACTAACGCAGACTGACAGAGCTCAGTGAAGCTATACTGAACATGTTAAAGCAAATTGGAGATGATAATGATACACATGGCAAAACTAATGAAAGTGGAGCAAAAATGACTTAAATCTTGGAGGCATTAAGCTGATCCATATAAACCCCTTAGGATACTGCCATGAAGAGTAGACTGTGTTATTATTATAATATCTCACCATATTACAATTTGATAGAGTTTTATAGTATTATGGAAAGAAGCCTTAGATGTGATAGGACAACCAGGATTGCCTCCTTTCTCTTTGCCAGCATATGAAGAGAAGCAAGCAGAGGCTGAAGCTGATGGTGTCCACGTTAGGAAACAAGTGCTGGACCTGTATGTGCTTAACGTACCCAGGGTGTGTGTGGATAGGTGGCTGGATTAGGTGAGCTCTCGGAGGGAAGGTTATGCCCCTGACTGTGCACAGGTGTGTCGGGTGGAGAGCTGGGGAAACACAGATCATTCACGTGAAACTTCTGATAGATCATTATCTGTGTGTGAACATACACAGGGCTTTGACATTTATAAAGCTTTTTCCCACAATGCATTGTCTCGTTTAATCCTCCTAACCCTATGAAGCAAGTAGTATTTTTGTCCCCATTTTCCAGACAAAGAAATATATGACTCAGAGGTTAAGTGAGCTTCCTAAGGTACACGTAGTCATTCACCGAGAATCCTGAATTGGAGCCCTGTCCTCCTGTCTCCCAGGCATGTTCACTTATCACGTGCCACGCTGAGGAATCAGATGTGATTAGGACA
Organism: Hipposideros armiger; assembly: GCF_001890085.2. Lineage (NCBI taxonomy): Eukaryota > Metazoa > Chordata > Mammalia > Chiroptera > Hipposideridae > Hipposideros > Hipposideros armiger. Next base: position 448,509 of record NW_017731907.1, on the reverse strand, counting down.
CATTCTGTGCTCCCAAAGAGCTCTTTTCTACAAGGAATCCTTGAGAATATTGGGCACTGCTAGGAAGTCTGAGAAGATAGAGAAAAAGTACACGGTATGGTCTTTTCCCTGGAAGAGTTTACACTCAAAGTTTTGGGGTGTTTTGTTTTTTTTAACTTTTTTTGTGGGGCACAATTTTAGATTTACAGAAAACTTATAAAGATGGTACAGTGATTCCCATATGCCCTTCACCCAACTTCCCCTGATGCTAACACCTTACATCATCATGGTACATTTGTCAACCCCAAGAAATTAACACTAGTAATAGTACCTTACAATTAACTGCTGTAGATTACAGAAATGATTCAGGTTGCCCCCATGTGTCCCCCTATGCCCTTGTTTCTGGTCCAGGATCCAATCTACATTACCCTATTGCAGTCACTTGTCATGGCTTCCGAGTCTCCTCTGACCTGTGATAGTTTCTCTGTCTTTGTCTTTCATAACCTTGACCTTGATATTTATCAGATAATTTGTGGAATGTCCTTCAATTTGTATTAATCTGATGGTTCTCTTGTGATTAGACTGAGGTGATGGATTTTTTGGGCGGAATACAGAGAGATGATTTGCCGTCTCATCACGTCCTATCAGTGGGTACATCACATCAACATGACTTATCACAGGTAATGTCAACCTTGAGCACTTTGCTAAAGCAGTGTCTGCTGGGTTTCTCTACTGGAAAGTGACTCTTTTCCCCTTCCTATACTCTAAGCATTAGAAGTGAGTGAGTCACCAAGTCTAACCCACACTCGAGGGCAGAAATTGAGTTCAGCCTCTGGAGAGAGGAGTATCAAGGAATTTAGGACATACGTTCAAACCACCAGAGTAACTAATACATATTTAGAGGGAAAATAGTTTGAAGCTATACAAGTCCGTTGTTCTTCCTTAAAGTTTCATCCATGAATTTTAGCATTCATCAGTGGATCTTCCCTGAGGCAATTATGACTGTGTTCTAATGCTGATTTGCTATTTCCCTCATTCCTTTAACATTTATTACTGAAATATTCTGTAAGGAAGATTGACTCTTTCCTGTCCATTTGTTTATTATTCAATCAATCATTTATTTATGTCCATATGGGCTCATGGGTATTTATTTCATTCTTTGGGTTGTAATCCGATACAATTGTTATTTATTTTGTTGCAGTTGTCATTTGTTTTGTTGCTCAAATTTTTCTGGCCTTGGCTATTGGGAGCTCTTTTCAGGTTGGTTTCTGTATTCTTTTGACATTCCTCATCCTTTTTTTTAACACTTGCTTTTTCTTTTTTCTTTTTTCTTTGCTGCTATATGACACTCCAGGCTCATCTCGTATGTCTCCAAGGAATCCTGATTTCTTTTATTGGAGACTGGTATATAGAAACTGAGCCCAGAGCGCTAATGCGGTTGTTAGTGGAGTGTCCCTGCTTGTAGACCCTCCCAGTGGACAGAGCTAGGAGAAGTGGGCATGTCTATCCACCTACGTACACACGCGTCTGTACCCATGTGTATCATCATGAACAAGTGGGAGCTCATGCTAACGTCTCCAACTCCAACCCAGATCCACAGGGCTCATTCTAGCATCCCACTTCTGCTTATTTGTTATTTCTTTCTCCAATACTGAGAAACCTCAAAGGGTTTTTGCATGCTGGAAAAAGGTTCTACAACCTTGTAGATAATGAACTGTCTCTGGGGGAAAGAAAAAGGAAGTAGAACAGGAGACCAGAGAACCCACCTGTGTGGCTACAGGCAACTCTGTTGTGTCGGACAGATTTGCCCAAACTTCAGAATCTTTGCGGGATATGAAAGAGCGTTCAGGAAAAAAAAAAAAATCCACATTTAATTCAAAACACATATGTTAATGTTATCCTCTGTGTCCTGTTCCGCCATTCCCTCCCATCACCAGAGCAGACCCAATAAATAGCAGAATCTACTTTCTATGTTATGCTCTGGAATAGAGAACCATCTGGTACAACGCTGTCATGTTATAGTTGAGAATACATGAAGTTCAGAGAGGGAAGGACCTCTCCAAAAGTCACACAGCAGGGCCAGCTGAGTGGCTCAGTTGGTTAAGAGCTCGCTCAACAGTTTGAGCTCTGAGCAACAGCGGTTTGAGTCCTGGCCTGAGCTGAGCATCCGCTGAGCTGCCAACAGGTGGCAGGATGGCTCAGCTAAAAAAAAATAATAATAAGTCACACAGCAAGTCTGCAACAGAGACAGAAAACTGGCTCAGATCTCCCAATTCTCGGGCCTTTCAAATAGCAGATCATAGTAGGAGTGGGAGGCGTTCACTGTGGATATGTGGAGTACAGACCTCTTAGCTTCATTTGGACAAGGGTCTTCAGCTGCCATGAGAAAAGTGGCTACTGTATTGTGTGCTTCTTCTTTGTCAGGCTCTAAGTTAAGCACCAATATCCACTTAAACACAGTACCCCTACGAAGCAGGTATTACAAAGCCCATTTTGCAGACAAGCAAACTGAAAATGGAGTTCAGAAACTAGCCCGAGGTCACAGGCAGATCTGAGATCCAAGCCTGGACCTGAAGGGTAACCACCACGCTGGTGTCTCCAGGTTCCGGACTCCCAGACCAACTTGTCACTGGGCTGTGCAAGCTGCCTCAACCCTCCCCCAAGGAGGAGATGTGTGTCTCCATCATGGCTGGGGGATAAGCAAGCACTGGGATGGACAGGGTTAATCATGACAGCAGCCAGAGATGCTTTTCAAAGGTGCCACAAACAGGTGGCAAACATGCTGGGAAGCTGTGCCTACTTTCTCTCTCTCTCTCTCTCTCTCTCTCTCTCTCTCTCTCTCTCTCTCTCTCTCACACACACACACACACACACACACACACACACATGCACACACACCCTACCCTCCCTTTCTACTGTGACTCTATACCCCACCACACTTTTCCAGAGCCAGCCATTTTCAGCTCTGGTTGGCTCTGCATCCTTAGTAGGTAACTGGAGAAAACCAATCACTACATTTTTTTTCAATTACAGTTGACATACAATATTATATCAGATTCAGGTGTACAGCATAGTGATTAGACATTTACATAACGTATGAAGTGATCACCCCGATAAGTCTAGTGCCCATCTGACACCATATATACTTATTACAATATTAGTGACCTATATTCCCTATGTTATACTTTACATCCCTGTGACTGTTTTTATAACTGGCAATTGGTACTTCTTAATCTCGTCACCTTTTTCACCCTTCCCCAAACCCCCCTCCCACTTGGCAACCATCAATTTGTTCTCTGTATCTACGTGTTTGCTTCTGTTTTGTTTGTTCATTTATTTTGGGTTTTTTTAGATTCCACATATAAGTGAAATCACATGGTATTTGAGGCAGTGCAGTATTATGAACAGAGTATGGGCTTAGGAGTCAAGGTCTAGGTTCTAATTCCAGATCTGTTCTTTAGGAGTGCCTCTCCAAGAGAGTTGTGTGAATTGGGCAACCTTTGTGAATGGGATCATAATACCTGACTTGTAATATTGGAGTCAATAGAAAATATACCTTGAATTTCTCTCTGCTTCTTCAGCTCGCCTTCTCCTCCCAGCCCTGGGCATTGGCATTGTAGCTAGGATTATTTCAGGACTCTCCTGACAGGCCTTCTTATCCCCTCTCTTGTTCCCTTTCAGAATTGCTATGTTATATCCGGGAATAATCTTTCAAAAATGTGATCAGCTCAGGGCTCCTGCCACCCCCCCAATAACATCGTCAACAAATACACTTCCAGAGTTTTTTGTTGCCCTGAGGACGAAACCCCATATCCTTCTCATGGAAAGGCCCCCCTCTCCACCTCACTGCCCCGTCACCGACGCCGCAGCCCTGCTCTCCCTTCTGTCACTGCCTCCTAAGCAGAGGGTCTGTCCTGCCTCAGGGCCTGGTTGCCTGCTGTTCCAGCTTTCTGGGACGCCCTATCCCCTCCTTCACCTGGCTAACACCTACTCATTCTTTAAGTCTCAACTTACCTTCCTAAGAGAGGCCTTCCCTGAATGCTCTGTTTAAATCCTACCTTCCTCTTTCACGTTTCACGCCACTCTTTCTTTTCCTTCACAGCCCCTACCATGATCTATATTCATTCATTTGATTGTGTGATTCCTTGTTGAATGTCTGTCTCTTCCTCTAGATGGAGAACAAAGAGTGTGTCTCTTTCGTCCTTTCTGTCCATCCCTGAGGTCAGTCACAGTGCCTGGGACACAATAGGTGCTCAGGAAATACTTGGTGTATGAAGGAATGAATGATGAAGTATTACCTGTGCGGCACAGGTATTGGGCACATAGGAGACCTTTAACCGGCCCCGTAGCTGTGTCTCCTCTTCCCCCTTCTGGGGGTGGCAGCCAGAGCTGCTCAGTTCTCAGGAGTGGGTGTGGTCCCCCCCTCACCCCAGTTCCCCAGCACTGAGGGGAGGCCCCGAACATGTGGGGCTGGCTGGTGCAAAGCCCCTGAGGCTGTGGAGCCAGGCGAGGTGGGGCCAGTGGCAGGCCCGGCCACCTCAGAGAGCGGGAGCGGCGATAGGGAGCAGGGAAGGGCTGCTGAGAGCAGGCCCCCTGGGTCCTCATCAGACTCCAGCCCTCCCTGTCCTTTCTCGCAACTGCAGAAAGCCGCTCTGCCCCAGCCAGTGCCAATTAAGCTGCTGCTTGTTTTGTTGTATGTGCTGCTAGGCAACTGGGCTGTTTTTGCTTATTTACCTCCCCTGGGCCATTTCACAACACTTTGTAATAGGCCCTGCTCTCTCTGGCACATCTGGTTTGGATTTAGCCTGTCAGAGTCCCCTCTGCAATAAGAGTTAGTGCTTTCCCCAGCAGTCACCGAGACAGAGCCCTGCGGCTCCAGCTGCCCAGGCCTCCTTGGTGTTGGAGCAGGCAGGCCCGGGCGCCTTTTACTCACCCAGCCTCGATTCCCCTCTCCACCCTGAACCTCCTACTCCATTTTCCAACGCTGTCCACGTCCCAAAGACTAAAGACGGGGAATCTTTGAGAAGGAAAAAACTGGCAAGAGTTGCAGGAATATTAGAGTGGGGGGGAAGTTGAGACAGAATGAAGTTTGGGCCCCAAACCTTACCCACAGAGCAGGGAATTGACTTACCCAAGAAGACACAGAGAGAAGCCACAAGCCTGAGACCAGGTTCCTCCACATCTCTCTCCCTCATCCCGGAGCCTTCCCGCCAAGGAGGCCACCTTGGGGATACAGTGGGTGACACTGGAAGTTATTTCCTTTGAAATAAATTGTAGGTTTACCCCTCTCCCCATCACACCTGAACATTTCTGACGGGGTTTCTGTAAAGGACCAACAGGGAATCAGAGGTTTGGTAGATGTCATTGTAGAGAGAGACAATGAAAGTTTCTGATTCTCCCCCTAGCTGCGGGGAAGGCACTGGCCAGAGCAGGGCAGGGGCAGAGCCAGGTGGACGAAGTAGGGCTGGGAGCAAACATAGGGCGCCTCTTTCTGCTCCCGCCTCCCACACTGTTCTGGCAAAACCGACACATTCCGAGTAAAACCCAAGGTTCTGACAGTGGCTTACAAGGCTTTACAAGACCTGGCCCTGTTATCTGTCTGACCTCATCGGCCCCTTCCCGCCCCTGTAGATTCAGCCCCTGGGACTTGTGCCAGGAAAGAGCAAGCAGGCTTCCTTGGTGTGAAAACCACCAGCAGCTGGGCAGAGCTCAGGGCGCAGCGCAAGGACTGAGTTTCACACCCACTTTCTCTATAAGCTGAGCTCCACTGGGCAGGGGACAACATGATCAAACTGCACAAAACACACAAACCGCTTTGTTTTTCTCCATAGCACGCATCTGCCCCTGACATATGGCTACCTCACTTGTTCACTGTGGGTCTTTTCCTGCTAGACTGTAAGCTTCTGGAGAGCAGGGTCTTTGTTCCGTTCATTGTTATGTTTTTGGACTTAGAGCAGTTTTGCACGAAGATTGGGTTCAAAAATTTGTTGAATGAATGAATGAATGAATGAGCGAACGAATGAATGAGTCTGGTTTTCCTTCCAGCTGGTTCGCATAGTGACGCTTCCTTATACCTACCTCTCACCTGCAAAATGAAATGCTGACCTACCACCTTAGAACGTAAGTCTATCACAGGTGCCCTCGTCCCTTTCTTCCAGCTCACCGTGACCCTGCACATCTCTGACCTTTTGGAGAACATCCTGGTCCTCTGCCCAGAAGGCCCCTCCCCACTTGACCCTGCATCTCCTGGTGGTGTTTGACCTGGTAGCTTTTAGTGCTAGGCTGGATCTCTTGGTAATTTCTGCACATCTCTCTGTGGTTTGCCATAATGGTAATGATTACGTGTCAGGCTGCTCCACATTGATTACCCAATAAGGGGTAAGGGAACTAGATGGCCAGCTACATAGCAGCAGTCCATGAATGGTATGTGTCCTCTAAGGTTTTCTACTGATTCTTTTTCACGTTTACTTTGTCAGCTGTGGACCTTAGATATGGACCTCGTATCACACAAGAGTACAAAGTAATACCCAAAACAGAACTCTTGGTTTGTTTCATCCTCCAGAAAACTTCATCTTTCTCAGTTACCACAGTGACTAGCAACACCATCTATTCAGTTTCTTATGTCAAAAGCCCAGGACTTAACTACTGATCCAGATCAGGTCCCTTGTCCTGCATTCCCAAGCCATTGGCAAGTCCTATCAACTCAACCTCCATAACACATCTACAATCCATCCTCTTCTCTCACCTCCACTGTTCCACCCTAGTCGAGATCCCCAGCAATCTTGCCTGCACTACTACTGGCTCTTTATTTCTACTCTCCATTGTCTAAACAAGTGATCAGAATCAGGTTTTAAAACAGAAATTAGGTCATGTTGCTTCTTTGTTTAAAATTGCTCCAATGGCTTCCTGTTACATTTAGGATAAAAGCCCAATTCTTTACTTGGCCCCAGAGGCAATAATCTAGCCCCTGCTGACCTCTCCACACTTAGCTCATATCACCCCCCAGTGCCCCACCTTTTCTTATTGTGCTTCAGCCACACTATTCCCCGCTCTGTTCTTTGAACAGGTTAATTCATTTTGGGCTTTTGTACCAACTGTCTCCTCTCCCTGGAATACTTACTCTTCCCTCAAATGCTCACGTGGCCAATTCCTCTGGCCATTCAGATCCTGACTTAAACGACACCTCTTCAGAGAAGCCTTCCTTGATCATTCAATTTTGAATAACATGACTCCTTCCCTCCACCTGTACAGAGTCATACTCTCTTCTGTTGTTTTAGGGTCTTCCAAACATGCAGCACCAGATTTTCTATTTGTTTGTTTATTGTCTCTCTTCCCCCAGTTAGAATAAAACTCTACAAGGGTAGGAACCACTATGACCCTAGCACCTAGAACCTGGGTCCTGACACTTAATAGACACTCAAAATGTTTCTTGGATGAAGAGTGAGTGAGTCAATGGACTGAGAGTCAGGAGTCCTGTGTTCAACTCTAAGCTCGTTGTTCTCAAGAATACGTCCTGTACCTGCTGTGGGCCTCCATCTCCACAACTGTAAAGTGAGGTCTGATTTCATGATCCTTAAATTTCTTTTCAGCTCCCAGATACTCTGATCCTTTCAATCTTTCCACATTGTTGACCATAAAAAGCTGTCAAAGATGGTGATGACAGCAATGACCCAACTAAAGCTGATGAATTATTTTTTTAATCTCATGTAACGTCCCAGGTTACATTAGTTATTTATGATTTATACTTAAGCTACATATCCAAAAAATAATTTGTGTGGCTCAAGTTTCAGACCCCCTTTTCCAAACACGTCCTTACTTGCTTCATTTATACAGGTAGAAGAATAATGCTCCCATCTAGACTGCTATATTAGGATGGACCCTTACGATTGCAAATGACAGAAACCTAACTTGAGTCAACTATACAATGAGAGAAATTTTGGGTAGCTCATGGGACCCAAGGAAAGTTGCATAACCAAGGTGCTGGCAGGACAGCAGAAGAGCAGGCAGAGCCTGAGGAACTGCTGGAACCAGAGGCTCAAATCCCACCAGTGTTCCCTCCAACTTTCTCCCTCCTTCATTAGTGCGTTGGCTGTCTGAATGTTCCTCCATGCAGTCTAGCTCTCTCCACCCAGTCCCAGCATCACGTTTCTCACGCTCTGCCAAACTTATGTATTTGTTTTGTTGCTTGCATTCAGTCTCTTCCAATATAATAAAGTTCATTGAGGGAAAGGTTATTATTCATTTCTTAATTTCTATATCCCTTGCACCTAACAGTGTCTGGAACATAGAAGGTGCTCAGTAGATACTAATTGGGTAATGAATGATAGAAAACATAGCCACCAACTGCTCCAGAGTTTAAAACCCAATAACTTCAGTTACTAGAGAAAGGCTAACAAAGCTCTCTAGGACTGTACTAAAAAAAACAAAACAAAAAAACCAAAAAACCTCAGAGAAGGGATCCTTTGGTCCAACTAGACCATATGCTTATCCTTGGACCAAACAACAGTAGCCATTGAACATGGTGATGTCTCAGCAACCATGTGGATTGGGGGAGGAGAAGCTTTTAGAAAAAGACCGTGGGAGGAAACCCCACAGGTGCCAACATACTCACAGAGTGTTTGTGGAGCTTGAATGAGCCACTGCAGGAGAGCGTGATTTGACAAGCTATTACGAAGTTGCCATTTTTATAGATCAAAATTGGTTAAATTTTGGCAATTTTGTTATGTTTCAACTTACTATAAAAGTTTTAAAAAGCATTACATGAATGTAAGAGATAGTTAATTGGATTATATGTCAGCGGACTAAGTAAGAATATCACTTTTTAAGATCAAAGATGAAGTTGATTCCTTTTTAAAATGAGGATAGCTAAAATGATTTACTATGTGCTGGCTTTACAAGGAACAGTGCTAAGCGCTCTATATGATTAGCTCGTTATTTCTTCTGACACCTGCATGAGGTGGATAGTGTAATTATCCCCATTTTACAGACAAAGAAACTGAGGTTTGGTTATATGCTCTAGATGACACAATTCCAAAAGTGGCAGAACCAGGGTCTGAACCTAGGTTTCTTGGCTCTCAGGCTATTTGTTACACTACTTGGAGAAGAGGTTGGAGGTCCACATCCTCCATGAAAGCAAATCCACTATTCTAGGAGGAATGATTCTTTCCATTACCTGTGAACCCACAGACCTGGGGACATTCTGCTTTGAAGTCATTTGCATTGTATTGTAACTATTAGTGAGCGTACTGCCTCCTGTGACCAGATGAATCTCCTTGAGGACCCGTCTTATTCATCTTTGTCTTCAAAATAGGCTTTATATTCTACCCAACATGTGAAATGCACTCACCAAAGGTTTATTGAACTGAGTGAGGCAGGCAGACAAAAGATAATTTGGTATATCCAAAGGAGATAGGCTTTGGTCTCCATGTTTGCAACAGTGAGGGGGATAGAAAAATGGGAATAGCAGGGACAATTAAAAATACAGAGCTAGCATGTGTTGAGAGCCTGTTATGTTTCAGGAAATTTATGTTCATTATCTCCAGTTTTTATATTGCCTTGCAAAGTAAGTGCTGGTGATATCTCCAGGTCTTACTGCTGGAGAGCAGCAGAATATATTATTTCTGGAGACTGAAGACATATCCTTTGTGATATCAAAGCTGGGCCATGAAAATGTGTTTGCTCCAACTAGGGTCACACAGAGCTTTGATCCTAAAAACTGTTCTCAGCCAGGATTTCACAAAATTCCATTCTGGGCAGACCCCCAATTTCGCTAAATGCAAACCCCACCCACACTCCAGAGCCCTACAACTCTGTCAAACAAATGTTTGACTTGATTTGGTACGTGAACTTGATTCTGAGCCATGGAATTTCAGAGTTGTGCCTGCAAGTCTGGAATTTAAATATTAGCCTTTCTGACCTGAATTGCTTTGATCTCCCAAGTTTACACTCACAAGTATTGATAACATGGCTCAAATCACAAGCAAGAGCACTAGGTCTGCAACCCACAGCTGCCAAGTGTATGCATGTGTACATAGATCTCTGTTGAGATCAAAATGGATTTAGGTTACGCAAGTGCTTATCTGATGGTGGGGGAGCCCCACACATGGGGCAGAGACGGAGCTTACTTTCCTGCAGCCAATCATGCTTGCTTTATCCTATAGGACAGAAATCAAGAGTGAACTGTAGCTGAACCCTGGAAAGACCAGGCCCTTGCAGTGTGGCCTGACCTTCCTTAATTTCTTAGTCTGCTTTCTCATTGGGGAATGGCTGCCATAGTTAGCTACCATTTGCCAAGCATCTATCTTGTACTAGGTACCTTAAGTGTTTATATAATATTATTAATAATATGTAAAACTCAGACATGCTAGGCATTATTCTATGAGTTTTACGTTTATGTCATTTTATCAATACAACATTCATATAAAGTTGAATTATCTATTATCTATTATACTATTATCTTCATTGTTCAGATGAGGAAACTGAGGCACAGAGTTTAATTAGTGAGAGACACAATGCAAGTAAGTGGCAGAGCCAGGGTTTGAACAGAAGAAGCATCTCTTTCTATCCTCTCAGCAGCCGGGTGAGGCAGGAGTGGTCCTTTCACAAAGAAAGGAAAGAAGTTTAAGTGACTTGCCCAAAACCTCACAGCCTGTTAAGGACAGAACCAAAATTTAAACCCAGGTCAAAAATCCAGTGACCATGTTTTTTAAAATATAGTACAGAGGCGTGTTTTTGCGTGGCCTGATTTTCTGTGGCCTGCTGGCTGGAAATGGTTTTTACATTTTAAAGGCATTGTTTAAAGAACAAGAATAAAGAAGAACATGTGACAGACAGCACATGTGGCCCCACGAAGCTTAAAATATTTAGTCTCTGGCGCGTTATAGGAAAAGTTTGGCAACCCCTGCGCTATACCAGCTACCTCCATGCTGGCCTAAAGCACCGTTAGGAGGATCAGATCAAATCATGGACATGGGAGTGTATGTATATAATTTGGGGAAGTTATTTCCGCTTCATTGGACCTCAGTTTCCCCATTTAAAAGGAGAAATTAGGGGTCTGGAGGCCTCCTTTCAGCTCTAATCAGCACTCATGGAAGGTGTTGTCCTGATGCTATATTAAGGTAAGGTATTGCTTTTCTTATTCCATTTCCCATCATATTATTCTGTCACCTACTGTAGTGTAAGGAATTCAGACGTAATTATCCTGCAATGGTGAAGAAAAACAACCCCCCGCAAAACAAAAGCAAAAACAAACAAAAAAATCCCTGAAAGCTAAAATACGCCGCACCTCCAAAACATCAGCCCTTCTGTGATGTGTCCTGAGTGTATACATTTTCTTCTAAGCTCAGTTCAGGCCCTTTGCTTCTTCTCCCAGCCTCTTGGCATTTCAAGTTAACTTCCCCAAAAATATTTGCTGTTGATTCTCCCAGTCTCTCCTAATCCCCTCCTCCTCTCCCACTTTCCCATGGTATTCAACACCAACAAAAAAAAAAAAATAAAAGTAAAAAAATGTAAAAATAAATAATCACAGAGATCTGCCAATTTCCCTTCCATTTGTTTCCTGTGTCAGACACACAACACTTTCTCCTTGTCAGGCTCCATTTCCTCCCCCGGAGAATGGTCTCCCACACGTCCTAAGAACGAGGGCAGCTTCTTCTAGTTTTCTGAACTCTTCTCTCCTTCTCTTACTCTTGTTTGGCCAAGGCAGCCTTGCCCCTTACAGATTTACAATCTCTCCCCAAGTTCTCTCCACGCAAAACAAAATGGGATCCAGAGCTCTCCCCAGGACACCACGACCTCACTCTGGTCTTCAGCACCGGGGCCCTTCTGCCCCAAGCATGCCAGTGGAGGGAGACAAAGGTGTCCTGTGGGAGTAGGTCCAGGCCCTGTGATGCCCGAGGGTCTGGTCTGTCTTCTTACTCTAAGGAGGATGTGCTCCTGCCTCGTCACACCCTCAGCCTTGTCTCTCCAGGACGGCTGCAGTAGGCTCCCGAGGGGTCTTCCTTGAATCATTCCCCACTCTGCAGTCCAAGGAATCGCTCCAGAGCTCAAACCCACCTGAGTCACCTCCCTGCTTAAATACCTTCGGTGCTTCCTCAGTGCTGGCAGAATAGAGTCTCCTGCCTTAACACCCCATGACCCAGCCCTTGCCTGCCTCTTGTCTCATTTCCAACCACTCCATCTCTCATCCCCAATGTCTTTGCTATACCAAAGTACTTAGAGTATTCTAAGCCTTCTGGACAATGTGACTGCACAGTCTTTCCCTCAACAGGGAGCCCTTCCCAGCTCTGCTTTCCAGGAAACACCTGCACACTCTTCCATCTGTGCAGAGTATCTTTCCTTTGCCCTTTTAGAACTATATTCCACCTTTCCCCATCTGCTCTGTGCCCAGGAGGTTGATCTGTGGGGATGCCCTCAGCAGTTCTTGGCCAACTGGGAGCTTCAAAGAGCAGAGGGAGAGAGCGAATGCATTCCTTCGGTTCCCTCCTTGCAAAGTCACTGGAGCTGGCCATGTCCTGCTCCTCCTCAGGGGGTCAACTCCGCAGGACTTCCCTCCCCTTATGGGAACAGTTCAGCAGCTAGGAAGCTCCTATACTCTCCCCTGTGATTCTTGTACATCTGCACCTTTGCAAATAAGCTCTCCTCTAAATATTTCATGGGAGCCATCGGTGGGCGGTAGAGACCTTGACTGATACATACTGACCCAGCATAGACCCCAGGGGGCCCTTTGTAGGCACCTCCCTGTTATACTACATGCTGTTTTCTTCTTTGTCTGCCCACCAGACGGGCTACATGTCACCTTCTTTTACAGATCTTCAAGTTGCGTGCCCACATTTAGTGAGCAGCTGCTACACGTCGGGCCACGGCCTAGGCACTGCAGATTCAGAGGTTAGTAGATGATAATTCCTGAACTTGAAGCACCTCCATTCTAGCATGGAAGATAAGACTTAGGCCCCATCTGTGGTTACAAACAAGACTAGTGAGCAGTCATCTCATGCTCAAATTCCAGCTCCATCATCGACCAGCTGTGTGATCTGGGCAAGTTCATCTCTCTGAGCCTCAGTTTCCTTATCTGTAGACGGAAATAAAATTATTGTAGCTTGCCTCGGGCAATGGTTGCAAGGGTTAAAGTGGTTAGCATAGCGCCTGGCACCTAATAGGCACTCAATACGTGTCCACTATTATTTTTATTACAGCAGGTGCTCCATGTACATTAAATAAAGGGATGATTGAATTTATTATCTCACTTGATCTCCATAACAACCCTCCCTCCACCCTTTCCCACTATATACATTCCAAATCGACAGGGAAGGAATTTCTTTTCCCATTTCACAGATGACGAAATTGGGAGTGAATTCACCAGTAAACAAATGAATGTCCAAGCCATTTTGCCTGCTCTGTGTCTCCCACCTCCTCCCAGTGGCCACAGCTAGGCTGTCTGTGTGGGGCCCTGGGCCCTGAAAAAGTGATCCTAAGCTTTCTCTCCAGCTTTCCAGCTCCCGAGGACGTGTGCCAATAACTCACTGCAATTTGCTCTAACACAGTCTGGGGGCAGGTGTGCCCGGAGCATGTAAACACGAGGCCTGCTGGGCTCTGCCCCCCAAACCCCAGCTTCCCAGAACAGGGGCCCCAGTTCCTGTTCAGCTGCTGCTCTTTCTGTAAGGCCTTTGCAAGCCCTGCTGCCCCTTCTGGTAAGTGCAGGGGCCTGGAGGGAGGTTCCACTTTCACATTCGCTACCACACCCACACTGAGATTTCTCAACGTGGAGGGGAAATTTCCTTTCTCTTGAGGCCTAACCTCAAGTCTGATCATTAACTCCTCAGTGTTTCAGAACATACTTAAGTCTCCCACTGAAGCTCAGGTCCCCTCAAGATCTAAACTTGAACCTTCCCCATCAATAAGAGAGAACTAGTCCTTGCTAAGCCCCTGCTGCAGTCATGCCGGTGCTCAAGCCTGCTTTTTGTGCACTCTGATGTGCCCCTCCCAATGCCCCTTCGTGGTGGGCATCGCCTGTGCTTTACAGATGTGAGGACTGAGGCTCAGGGTGATAAAATGACTAGTGTTGGAATGTTCAAATGGGAACCCCACACCTTTGAGCTTTGGCAATGGTTGGAAATCGCCACAGAGCGGAAGTCCCCAAAAGGAATTCATCTTTGCTGCTTGTGTACCACATATGCAGCTCTATTACTTTGTTTCCTGTAATCTGCATGTTTATTCGTATTCATATCGGTCTCTCCCACTTGACTGTCCCTCCTCAAGGACAGAGAAGGTGACTCACGCCCCTTCCCCCACCCCCAGCACGAGGCCTGAGGCATAAAGGGATTGTTGGTCTGAGAAGTTAAAGGAGGCCAGAGTGCCTGGTGGTAGAGAATTAGTGAAGGGGGACGAGGGATGAGGCTGGAGAAAAAAGTAAGACCTGATCAAGCAGGGCCCTGTGGGCCATGGTGAGGGCCTGGATTTAATTCTAAGGGCAAAGGGAAGCCATTGAAGGCTTCTGAGCAAGGCCCTTACATGTCATAAAAAGGTAATTCTGGCTGTAGTGTGGAGAATAGATTAGAAGGTGACA
>NW_017731907.1:422091-433627 GCF_001890085.2 Hipposideros armiger | reverse complement strand
CAAAGGGAAGCCATTGAAGGCTTCTGAGCAAGGCCCTTACATGTCATAAAAAGGTAATTCTGGCTGTAGTGTGGAGAATAGATTAGAAGGTGACAGACATGGAAGCCCAGTTAGGAGCAGGCGAGAGATGGAGGGCTGGGGGTGGGGGGTGTCTCTCCAAGTCAGTGCTTCTCAGACTTGAGTGGACATCGGAATCACCTGGAAGACACTTAAAGCACAGCTTGCTGTCCTCCGCACCCCCACAAGGTTTCTGATACAATAGGTCTGGGGTGGGGCCTGAGAATTTGTATTTTTAGCCAGGTCTCAGATGATATAGATGCTGTTAGCCCCTGACATCCACTGTCTTTAGGGAAAGAGGAGGAAAAGGATGAATAAGATATAGCCTTACCCTCAAAGAGCTTTCATTTCATGGGAGCACAATGTGACCAGCAATTCTAGAGAAATGGATGCATCTCCATGGTGACAGCCCGGAGGGGAACATCTCTGGAGTGTGGGGATGGAGCAAAGGGTCAGGGAAAGCTTTGTGGGAAAGGGAACTATTGAATTGACTTATAATATTGGGTTGTCAGAAAAGGCATGATGCATTTTTTGCAACGAAAAACATAGAAAAAATACATCATGACTTTTCCGACAGCCCAATAGTTAATTAAGCAGGAGTCAGCCATGTCGGGGAGTTCACTGGGAAGGATAGGAAGAAGCAGGTACTCAGGGCAGAGGGTGCAGCTTCAGCTAAGTCAGAGGTGAGAAGTAGCAAGATGTGTTTGAACAATTGGGACCGAGAGACTCCACAAAGGTAAAAACTGGATCATGAGGGCTGTGTATGCCCTACAAATTAAGGAGTTTGGACCTTATCCTGTGGAGCAGAGGTTTCTAAACTTTTGGGCGGGGTAGGGGGAGGTGAGGAATGTCATAGTCCCCTCTGAGAATCTGATCAGAGTTCATGTGCACACAAACAGAACTACAGCGTACATTTCAGGGTGTTCACAAATTCCCTGAAGCCTATTAGAGTCCCTGCAGTGGACGATAGGTTTTAAGCACAGAGGTATGCTAATTAGATTTTGTTTTAGAAGAATCTCTTGCTGGCTAGGTAAAGTGTTGGATTCAACAACAGTCTAGGTGAGAGGAAATGAATGGCATTGGGTTGGGGACCAGTGTCACAACTATAACATAAGAGTTCGGTTGGTAGATGTCAAGATCAACTTGCTTTGCAGCAAGGTCACTCTGCTCAATGGAAAAAGCAATGGTTGAGAGCTGAGCACAGAGGCTGTCCTTGCATGGCTTAAATAAAGCTAGGCTGATGGGGAATGCAAGCCACCTAAGCAAGGAGCCATCTCTACCTTTACCCCACCTACTGGAATCCGCTGGTCATCAGTCAGTGGAGGCCTAGCTCTCCCACGCCTCTGAGGGCTAGAAGCCAAGGATGTGAAGGAAGGCAGCACTCTGATGAGCTGGGGAGAGGCCACAGGGCAAAGTGTGCTAGTGAGTTTTGGGGACAGAGCAAGGTGTCATTCTTTCCAAATGTTTGGCAATAGCCCTAGGAAGCAGATAGAGCTAAGATGATTATCTCCATTGTACAGATGAGACACTGAAGGCCAGAGAAGGTGAGGACTTGCCAAAAGACACGCAGCAAACACCAGGGCAAAGCTAAGCACAGGATCCCAAGAACACTGGACTCATGTCAGTATCTTACCTTAGGCTAGCCTTGCCACGGTCATTTCTGGTGGCTCTAAAATACTGTAATTCTGTGATTCTTGCAAAAGTCTCCCCACCATGAGCTCAATTCATTTGTTTTCTTTTGATCTTTGATCTATATCTGCCTTTTTTACCAAAGATCTTACCCTCAACCACTGTGAAGTTAGGAGCCAGCTATTTGGCTTCTCTGCCTTGAGTTTTCTCTTCTTTGGTAAAACAAGAAGATTGCACTAAATATTCCTGAAGTCTTTTTCTTCTCTGAACTATGGCAGTTCTGCAAAGACTTCCAACACCCAAAGTTCTGCCCAGGCTTTGAGGTGACAGCTTGATTCTCATTGGCCCAACTCCTTTTATATACAGTTACCAGGGAATAATAAGAATAATGATGATAATGAACATTTATTTCTTCCCAGGACCAACCATTGATTTAAGTACTTTTAAGACTCCAAACAACTTTATAAGGCAATTGCTATTACTGTCCCCATTTCATAGATAAGAAAACGAGAAACACACAGAGAGGTTACATTACTTAATGTAAGGTTAATACAGTTAACAAGCTGTGGAACCAGGGTTCAAGCACAAGCAATCACCTCAGGGTTTATGCTCCTTGTCCCCAGGAGCTGAGTAGCGAGGGGTTAAGAGTGCTGTCAGCAATAGGAGGCTCACTACCCCTCAGGGGCATTTTCTCTCATTATCCTCATTTTGTAGTTTGTGCTATGTCCTGCTACTTCCCACCACCTGCAAGGAGACACACTTAGAAGAAGTTATATAGTGGCTTGTGGAAGGATTTACCAGATTTAGCAGAAAAAAAAATAGAGAACATCTGCTTAAATTCGAATTTCAGATTACACACTAAATAATTTTTTGTACAAGTCTATCCCATGCAACATTTGGGACATACTAATAGCAAAAATGTTTTTGTTATTTATCTGAAATTCAAATTTAACTGGGCATCCTGTATTTTATCTGGCAAACCTACTTCCAGTACAACAAAATAAGGACAAGTGATGGCAATTTCCCTTGAAAACAGTGAATAGATATTATTGTTTTGCTCACTGGTCTAAAAGGTTGACATGATGGGCTTGGCTGAGTCATTTTCAAGGGAATAGGGATGACCTCTCCTCCCTCATCTCTGTTGGGAAGTCCTTTGGGACCTCCAAAATCACCCCTGAGGGAACCTGAAACAGCCTTCTGAACCGAGAGAAACTCTGCGGATTGATCTGGAATAGGCCTTGTTTACTGGCTGCCTCTGTCCCCTGGCTCCGTTTTCAATGCCCAGCTTACAACTTAGAAGGCACCTTAAATGGTAATCTCCCTCCTCCACTATCCCGCACATGCCCCTGGCCCAGGGCCCTTTTAGGACAGCCGGGGGTTCAAAGTTACTCCTCCTCTCAGAGCGCAGGTGACCCCTTCTCTGATAATTAGAGAAAAGTGAAGGAAAGCACAGGGTAGAATCTCAGTCAATGCAACCCTTTCAGTTCCCCCTTGATATTTCACAATCGGGAGTCATGATGGGTCACTTTCTTGGGTTTTCCTCATAATGAACATTATGGAGTCCTGGGAGAAGACAACCAATCCCCAAGGATTGTCTGACCTGAACAACATGTTGTGAATTCCCAGAAATCCCCCCTCCCCAGGAACTCAGTTTTGAAATATAACTATGTGGGCTCACTCCACATCACAGACATCTGTGCTGAAGCTTCCTTTCTCATGGCTGGATCCCAGACAGACCTCTTGGCTTGACCAAACTCCTACCTCCTCATCACAACCTTACCCAATGCTTCCCCCTCTCCCCTCCCCCACTACCTCCCACCCGGTGCCCTGTGTAGAGTGGTTTCCATCAAAAGAGCATGTTTCAGCTCATTGGGAAACTGGCCTCTCACATGCTTTCAATCTGCTTTGTCTTCCCTGATTACCAAGATGTCCCCGACCAAATCGCATTTAGATGAAATGCATTTGGGTGGGTGTACCCTGCCTGTCTCAGCAGAAATATTAGAGCAGCCACCCAGAGCACAGCTGAGACATGCACGAAATGCCGATCAACACCCCAAAGCAAAGGGAAGTTTACAAAGCGTATCAACGTTCTTAAATGCGTAAATGCATAGGCATCCTGATTAGGGCCCAGGCAAAGGCCACAGTATTTCCTCAAGGAGGGGAATTCATTTAAAAAGGATTTAGGACAGAACAAAAACAAACCCTTCTTGGATTTTACAGCTTTGCGGATAGCAAAAGCCGGATAGCAACTTTGCCTTCCTCCTTGACCTTACGACATTTCTCACTATGGGGCTGTGAAGAAAAGGTCCCCAGCTTTTTCTCTGAATAGTTTCTTAGCAGAAGCTGCTAAACTGACCTTATTAGTCAGATGTGTCCTTGGTTTTGTCACTTGGGGCCAGAATATCCTCATAATCATTATCTTTATCATCCCATGGGTAAGAATCATTGATCATTTATTTTGTGCCAGGAATTTTTGCTAAATAAATACTCTACATGATTTATCTCACTTGGTTTCATAACGATCTCCTAGGAGAGGTACATTTTTTCAAATTAAGATTTGATTTTCTTAGAGCAGTTTAAGGTTCACAGCAGAATTAAAGGGAATGTGCAGAGATTTCCCATATCCCCCTGTCCCCACACATGCACAGCCTTCCCCATTATCACCATCCCCCACCAGAGTGGTGCATTTGTTATAACTGATGAACCTACACTGATACATCCTAATTACCCAACGTCTATCGTTTACCCTTGATGGTGTTTGGACAGTATTCTATGGGTTTGGACAAATGTATAATGACATGTATCCATCAATATAATATAATATAGAATACTTTTACCGCCTTAAAAATCCTCAGTGTGCCACCTATTCACTTCCCCCATCATTCCATCCCCTGGCAACCACTGATCTATTTACTGTTTCCATAGTTTTGCCTTTTCCAGATGTCATATAGTTGGAACCATACAGTATGTAGCCTTTTCAAATTGACTTCTTTCACTTAGTAGTATGCATTTAAGGCTCCTCTATGTCTTTTCAGGACTTGATAGTTCATTTCTTTAGCACTGAGTAACAGTCCATCATCTGGATGGACCACAGTTTATTTATCCATTCACCTACTGAAGGACATCTTAGTTGCTTCCAAGTTCTGGCAACTATGAATAAAGCTGCTAAAAAAATCCATGTGCAGGTTTTGGTTTGGATGTTAGGTTTTCAACTTCTTTGGGTAAACACCAAGGAGTGAGACTACTGGATCATATGGTAAGAGTATGTTTAGTTTTGTTAGAAACTGAAAAACTGTCTTCCAAAGTGGCTGTACCATTTTGCACTTCCACGGGCAATAATGAGAGTTCCTGTTGTTTCACACCCTCTTCAGCATTTGGTGTTGTCAGTGTTCAGGATTTTGGCCATTCTAATAGGAGTGTACTGATGTATCATTGTTGTTTTAAATTGCATTTCCCTGATGACATGTAATGTGGAGCATCTTTTCAAGTTTATTTTCCACCTGTATATTTTCATATGTTGATTTGCCATCTGTATATCTTCCTTGGTAAGGAATCTGTTAAGATCTTGGCCCATTTTTTAATCAAGTTGTTTTATTGTTGAGTTTTAAGAGTTCTTTGTATATTTTGGGTAATAGTCCTTTATCAGTTGCACTTTTTGCAAATATTTTCTCCCAATCTGTGGATTCTCTTCTAATTCTATTGATAATCTCTTTCACAGAGCAGAAGTTTTTAATTTTAATGAAGTCCAGCTTATCAATTATTTCTTTCATGGATCATGACTTTAGGGTTATATTTTAAAAGGCATGACCATATCCAAGGTCATCTGCTATCTCCTATGTTATCTTCTAGGAGTTTTATAGTTTTGCATTTTATACTTAGGTCTGTGATCCATTTTGAGTTATTTTTCTGAAGGATGTAGGTCTGTGTCTAGGTTCAATTATTTTGTCTGTGTATGCTCAATTGTTACAGCACCAAAATTTGTTCCATTGTATTGCCTTTGCTCCTTTATCAAAGATCAGCAAACTATATGTATGGGGCTCTGTTTCTGGGTTCTTTCTCTGTTCTATTGATCTCTTTGTCTACTCTTCTGCCAATACCACACTGTCTTGATTACTATAACTTTACAGTAAGTCTTGAAATTGGGTACTTTCAATCCTTCAACTTTGTTGTTCTCCGTCAATATTGTAGTAGCTATTTTGCATCTTTTGCCTCTGCATATCAACTTTAGAATCAGTTTGTCAATATATACAAAATAACTTGCTAGGATTTTTATTGAGATTGCATTGAATCTATAGATCAAGTTGCAAAGAACTGATATCTTGATAATACTATCTTCCTATCCATAAAAATCAACTATCTTTCCATTCATTTAGTTTTTCTTTAATATCATTCATCAGAGTTTTGTAGTTTTCCTCACATATATCTTATACATATTTTGTTAGATTTATACATATGTATTTCATTTTTTTGGTGCTAATGTTAATGGTATTGTATTCTTAATTTCAAATTCCATTTGTTCATATCTGGTATATAGGAAAGCAACTGACTTTTGTACACTGACTTTGTATCCTGCGACCTTGTAATAATCACTTATTAGTTCCAAAAGTTTTTTGTTGTTGTTGATTCAGACTTTCTACTTAGAAAATCATGTCATCTACAAACAGATAGTTTTATTTCTTTCTTCTTAATATGTATAACTTTTATTTCTTTTTCTTGTCTAGACCTTACAATATGATGTTGAAAGGGAGTGGTGAGAGGGAATATCCTTCCCTTTACCTGACTTAAAGGGAAACTTTGAGTTTCTAACCGTTAAGTATGGTATTAGCTCTGGGTTTTTGTTTGTTTGTTTGTTTGTTTGTTTGTTTGTTTTTGTAGATATTCCTTATCAAATTTGCGAAGTCTCTCTCTATTCCTAGTTTACTGAGAGTTTTTATCAAAATGGGTGTTGGATTTTGTCAAATGCTTTTTCTGCATCTATTAATTTGATCATGTGATTTTTTTTTCTGAGCCTACTGATGGATTACATTAATTGATTTTCTAATATCGAGCCTGTCTTGCATAACTGGGGTAAACCCTGCTTGAGCATGGTATATAATTCTCTTTATATACCATTCGATTAAATTTGCTAGTATTTTGTTGAGGAGTTTTACATCTATGTTCATGAGAGATATTGGTCTTTAGTTTTCTTTTCTTGTAATGTCTTTGTCTGTTTTGGTATTAGGTTAATGCTGGCCTCATATAAATGAGTTAGAAAGTATTCCCTCTGCTTTTATCTTCTGAAAGAGATTGTAGAGAATTGGTATCATCTCTTTCAAATGTTTAGTGGAATTCACCAGTGAACCCATCTGAGCCTGAAGCTTTCTGTTTTGGAAAGTTGTTAGTTATTGATACAATGATACAATTTCTTTAATAGACATAGGCCTATCCTCTGGGACTTTACATAATTGGGTTTTAGAGGAGCAAGTGTGGAAGCATACAGATCTGTTTGGAGGCTATTGCAATAACCACAGCAGAATATGATGGTGGTTGGAACCAAGATAGGTATGTCACAAATGTGTAAGATGAACTAGAATATTAAATGTTCTTTGAGTAGAGCCCATTGCATTTGTTAAAGGATCAGGTTTGGGGCATGAGAGAGTGTGCCTCAGTCTCCTTATCTGTAAAACAGGGAGAATATTTGCACTACAAGGTTGTTAAACTTCACAGTGGATGTTCAGCAGCACAGAGCTGCAACTGGAAGTGATCACAGGATGGTGAATCACGGTAGGCTATTTAAGGTTTGGGTAGGGAGGAGAAGATGATAAATTTCAAGTACCTGTGGGGCTCCCAAAGGGAGAGGTCCCATTGCAAAGATGGAGCACACAATTTAGGATAAAGGCTCCAGATATAGTTTGGGGGTAAAAGTGTGGGAAATCTCACTGTATAGGTAGCAGCTAAAACCACTGGGGCAAGCCAAGCATGGAGTCCTTTCCCATTCCCATAGCAACACTGTGCAACGCTTAGGGGACTAATATATACCTTACAGGGGAAATAACAAAAACCATTAAAAATAGAATGAAAAATCTGGTACTATATGAAATAAGGGGATAATGATTCCAGAATGTTAGAGAGCTCACACGTAGGTATGAGTTCTGGACGTGCAGTGTAAAGGGAAACTGAGGAGCTACGTGGCTGTTGCTAATCAAGAAAAAGAAGCAGTGTAGGCAACATGGGAGTAAATCGAGAGGCTGGAGTCCTCATCCAGGCCTTTTCCCTATGCATTACCTGCTTTTTAACACAACCATGTAATTGTAATTGGTGTGGGTCAGCGGATAGCACATCTAGGTGGTCAGTGTTTCTGCATCTATGAGCTTGCTGGCTTTGTGCAAATGCGTGGCCTGTAGCGTCCCCGAGGGGCGATACATACATGGTCAATTCCACGCAAAATATTTATGTGTTGTAAAGGCTAGTCCCCTCTTTCACTAGTTTATTAGTATTTCTCCATCTACCCCAAGTACCTGGGAATCGGCAGAACTAGGTTGTGTCCTGACTCTATCATAATCCAATGACATCTGTGAGTAGAGATGATTGATAGACTGTGCACACTTGCACGATCATGTGTAGGTCACCAATACACTGTGATTCCAGGAGAGGGGGGGGCTAGGATGAGTCAGAGGGGATGGGGTGCCTGGGAAATTTGTCATGTAAGGATGGACTGAAATACATAGAGATTTTTTTTTCCTCTTTTGCATGCCAAGTAGGAAATTTGAGTAAGATGTGGTAATGTCTTCAAATGTTTTAGGAGCAACTATTTGGATGCAAAATTTACTTGTTTTTCTTCTACACTAATATATAAATGTGTCAAAGAGATATACTTTAGCTCATCATTATAAGAGATGTTTCTAATAATCTTTGCCATTCAACAGTGAAATGAGCTGCCTTTGGAGAAAGATGACTGATGGAACCCTCTTAGCTTAGGTTCAAGTATCAGATCTAAGGTTGGACTAGAGGGACAATACCCTCTCGCCTCCTCATCTCCCCCTCCTATCTCTGTGATTCTCTGACTCTATCTCAGAGGAACAAAACTAATGGACTTTTACTAAGTGGGTGTCAAACCTTAGGCCCCTTTGTCTGCCAAGATGCAAACTGTCAATTTGACCCAAGATATTCATAACTCTTGTGAGTGATTAATAGAGGAGGCAAATACCTCTCATTCCTCAGGGCTACCAAGGACCATGTGGTAACTGACCTCATCTGGGCACCGAATGGTACCCCAGCCCCCCTGAGGGTTACTTCTGCCTGGTGCAGCCCCAGGTCAAGGCCGATCAATTTTGCTTTGAGGGGAGGAATGTGAGGCACGTCCTCCATGAAAGCCCAGAACAGATGTTATGTTGTTCTTTCATGACTGCCTATGCTAAGTGGCTTGTGAGCTGGGCCCTTTAGATGTCAAGCCAGGCTTGGCTGCAGAAGCCAATCAAGAGATAATCAGGCCCCTCTCAGACAAAGGGAGAAGGTCCAGTGGGTAAGATGGAGGGGAGTGAGCTGTCCCAGAAGCTGGGTGAGTATAAAGGAGATTTAAAGCCTGAAAGAACCTAACAGGCAAATAGTTCGACCCTTTGATTTTACAGATAAAGAAACTGAAGATCAGAAAGACAGTGACTTCCTTGATGTCATGCAGAAAATCGGCTCCGTCAGGACTGGGATTAGGGTGAGGCAAGTGAGACACTTCCACGACGCTGAGAGTGACCCTTCCTTAAATTTTGTACTCTTCAATACGTCACTCACCTCACAGTAGTCTCAGCCCTGAACCCTGTATCACGCAGGCTGGAGAACACCTGCCTCAAAGTTCCTTCAGAGAGATTCTATCCATGGAAGGAACCATGTTTCTTAGCAGATGCTCCTGACCCAGCTGGACCAAAAAAGGACCCCTGCCCACAGACAGGCAGCCAATAGCAGCCTGGCTGGCAGCTAGAGGTGGTCTGGTGTGGGCAGCTGTCCCATCAGGGTCAAAGTGATTTAACTGAACAGATTCTGTCTCGGGAATTGGAATCAGCAATAAGGAGAAACAGCCTTGTAGTTGAGAGATGAAGTCAAAGGCATTCCTGCTCCTCAGCTCTGTTGCTTTCACTGTCTTCTCTCATTCCTGTGATGTTTGTGCCTGGGAAGGGAGATAGGGATGACCAGTCCTATGCCTCTCCCAATGTTTGTCTGTCACTGATGGGTGCACCCCTTGTGCCACTGTTCAGGCTCCTTCCCACTACTCTGGGGAACACATACCTCCCATTCATTGATTTAACAATGATTGAATAGCTCCTTTTTGCTAAGTACAAAGGTTATTAACACTTGGTCCCTGATCTTAGGTGCTTACACCTTAGCAGGGGAGGCAGACAAAAAAGACATCATTATATTACCACTTGATGAGTACAATGAAGGAGAAAAGCAACAGGTATGGTTGGGGCACCAGGAAAAGATACATCACCCAGCTGGCTGAACTGGGAATTGGTGCAAAGACGGTTTCCTGAGGAGGCGTTGCCTGAACTGAGTTTCAAAGTGATGAGCAGGATTTTACTAAGGGAAAGGGAATTCCAGGCTTGATCAACGCGCCGCGCTGAGCACCAGCATGGTATGTGCAGATGACCTGCAAGCCGTTTGATAGTCGTGTGACTTCTAAGCCAGGTAGGGCATAGCAAGAGGGAGGCTGAATCTTATAGGCCAGGCTGAGGAGCACGGACTCCGCACTCCCGGCCAGCTCTCACACCGGCAGCCTGAGGCTGCACTCAGTCCCAGGACAACCTTTATTTTGCCCCCCGAGGTTTTTATGGAATTCTGAGTTTGAATGCCTTGATACAGCCATACTTCAGTTTGCCACAATCCTCACCGCCCCCCATTGCCTATCCATGGTCCTGGCACTCGTTTATGTTTCCTTCTGCCTTCTGTGGGCTCTGACAGCATGGTTCCTGCTCTGGATGGTGACGAGTCTATGAGGGTTTTCGGCAGGCATGATCACGCCTCTGCCTTACGAACGTTCCCCCGGTGGTGATGAGGAGAAGGGATAGTTGAGGAGCTCTGGAAGCAGACGAGTCCTTTGGAGGCCATTGTAACAATTCAGGCAAAATATGTCAAGGGCCTGGAATTGTTCCATGGAGGAGGGCATAGGAAGCATGGGGTGATGGCCCCACCATCCCCTACTGGGTGCCCTTGAGGCCTGAGGACATGCAGGAGAGGGTGATGGGCCTGGAGCCAATAATTCTGTGTCCAGAATGCTGTGAGTGTCCCTAACCTATTGGGTACCTCCTATGCCTCAGAGGCTGAACATCAATTATCTCTTGTAATTATCTCAACAACCCTGTGAAACTCTGACTGCCCCTGCCCCACCATTTTTCTAAAGCTCAAGAGGTTGGGCAATGCCCATGATGGGTGGGTCCTTGCTAAGTGGCTGGCCTAGAATTCAGACCCGGAATTATGTGACTGCAAAGGTTGTTCCGTATCATACATGTTATATGATGCCCAGTGGGTTTGTCTGGACAGTGTCCAGAGCCTAGAGGCCACCAGAGCAGCATTTGGGGGAAATGACCCAGTAGAAAATCAGTATGGACTTTGGGAGCCACATGACTGAGAAAAAAAGAACTGAGGATAAACTACCAATGGGGACAAGCTGAAATTGTGTTTGGAGCATGCATATTTGGCTTGACAAAGCCCTACTACCTTTCTCTCAGAAAACAAGAAACATTTCTAAGTTCGTTTACACATTAGAACACAAATGCCAAAGCAAGAGTAGATGTTTTGCTTTAGGATCCACTGACTACAAAAACACTGAGGAGGAACCAGGCTGGAGAGGCTCCTCCGGAAGGCTCCCAGATGCCCTGGACTC
>NW_017731907.1:418979-420676 GCF_001890085.2 Hipposideros armiger | reverse complement strand
CTCCTCCCTCCTGCCACATTGACTAGTCTTATTTCAAAGTCATCTGCTTTTCCATCTGTGGGTCACGAAGTCATTGCTGCACACCATCAATCCATCATCGACGTTTCCTCGCAGCTGCGTTAGCTGACAGCTCTGAATCACTGGTGCTGAGAAGATGCCAGGGGAGCTGGTGCTGTCAAAATACAACTGGAGACAGCCCACGATTGCCGATGGCTGCACGAATGTACCTGTGCCGTGCCGGAGGCCCGTCTGTCCTGCTGGCTGCTGCAGGGAGGGATACATGGAGATGTAGGGATGTCATATCAGGAGGCAGATGATTTATGTCAGAGGATTACATATGACCCTGTATTAAGATCAAGTTTTGCTTGAGTAACCCAGAGCCTCAAAGCTTTAGAGAAAGGTAGCCTCTCTGCTATAAATTTGGACCAAAAGGAGAACACCAATATTCATTGAAGCATCTTTGATAATGGCAAAACAACAACAAAAAACGGGATCATAACATGAACTGTAGTACTTTCATAGTACTATTAAAATCTGATTAAAAATAGGTAGACATAACTGGATTCTCATAATAAACTGGTTATAAAATTAGATTACAGAATTTAAAGTACCATATGAACCTATTTTTGTTTTAGAAAAGTATAGATGGATAGATGGATGCATGGTTGGATAGAAAGATCATAGATAGTTGTGTAGAAAGGAAGGTATATGTATAGCTAGATGAACAGACAGATGGGTGAGATAGACAAAAGACTAGACACCTTACCAATATGTTAACAGTGTTTATATCTGGATGGAGAAATTTAGAGTAATTTTTAAAATTTCTCACCTTTATTTCCTGATCATTGAATAATAAATTTATGTTGCTCTTGTTAATACATAATTATTAATACCAACAATTCTAACATTCAAAGCCAAGAACTCATCTTTGATTTACATTTCCTCTTTATTCTTCCTGAGGGGTGTTCATATCATCCGTCCATCTATCCAGCCAGCCAGCCAGGAGGCAAAATGTATTTGGATTTCAGGTTGGCATTTTTGTAAATAACACACGGTGATATTTTTATATCCATTTCATATGCTTTCATGACTCTGGATTGTTTTTGTTTTTCATTTCTTCTGTAGACCTTAGAGCTGCATTCTACCCTCTACCGTACCATCCGTATTCTCCTGATCAATACCTACTCATGCTCCAAGAATTTCTTCAGATCTCACCACCATCCCCCTTTTCTTTGTTGTTGCTTTTAACCCCTCCTTCTACCCTCTTCACCCCACACCACCTGAGTTCTCCCATTGGACCTATACCTCATTCTATTTGGAAATTTTCAATCTGTATGGTTATTATCTATGTACTTTCTGTCCCTTAATCAGACAAGGCTCTCAATGATGCCCATTTTGCTTTCATCTCTGTATCAGTGCCTAGTTGCCTAATAAAAGCTCACCTGCTTCTGCTACAAATATGTTCCCATCAGCCTAAGAGGAAGCTTGCCTAAAAACCTTGATGTCATTCACTTACTCAACAGGCATTTACTGAGCATCTACTATATGACAAGTATAGAGTTTAAAAAGGTACAGTCTTGGGCCGGCTGAGTGGCGCAATGGTTAAGAACTCGCTTGGGATGCCAGAGGGCCCCGGTTCGGATCCCACATATGAGGGCCAGTGACACTGCCCTCCACAGCTAAGATGCTGAACAACA
>NW_017731907.1:414368-415345 GCF_001890085.2 Hipposideros armiger | reverse complement strand
TATGAATAAAGTTATGGCATTTTAAAGAACCTCACCACTGATTCCACCATCCTCTTTCCCCCATTAGTCTAAAATGAGCCTTTCACTGTTGAATTTATTAGGTTGTCAGAAAAGTCATGATGTATTTTTTTCTGTTTCTCATTGCAAAAATGCATCATGACTTTTCCGACAAACCAACAATACTTGAACTCAAAATGGTCATGGAGAAAGGACAGGGGAAAGCCATTTTCTGCACTTCTGCCTTCCCATGAGGAAATTGGGGCAATAAAATATGCTCATGTAAACTCAGGTGTGCTGTAGACATGCTTTGTCCATTCATGTGCTATAAAAATGCCTGTTCATTGTACAAGCATAAGTAGCATGACAGGCCCACAGAGCACATCCAAAATCCTCCACAATTGATCTTCTGCCTATTTCCAGCCATTACTTCCCAAAAGGAACCCTCTGTGCCATCCCAACTGGTGTCTTCCAGGGGTGAACATGTCTTTTGCATCACCACCTCTGCCTACCTGTGCCTTTTTCAGGAAGCCCTCTTCTCAGCCACCCACCTCAAGACTTTCTGTCTCCTTTATATGTATTCGCTCCTTAAATCACTTATTCATTCATTCTAGCATTAATATCTATATCTATATTCAAATCCACATCCACATCCACTGTCCACATCTACAACCAGTATCCACATCCACATTCACATAATATCTATCTCCATATCTACATCCATACCCAACATCCACATCTACATCCATTATCCCACATCTACCATCCAATATCCAACATCCAATATCCATCATCCATCATCCCACATCTGTATCTATATCTAGTCTATATTTATATTATCACCCAGGTACTATCACTTGTTCTTAGCTACCATTTGCCTGGTTTTGATTCATTTATTTTTAAGGTAGTTTTCTTTTTTTCTGTATTAGACCATGAGCTCCTTAGACATAGCAATGTGATTTATGGATTTTTGCGTTTTA
>NW_017731907.1:411255-412713 GCF_001890085.2 Hipposideros armiger | reverse complement strand
GGGGGGGGAATATAAAAGTGATTGAACTTCTAGTTTTTCAGTGTAACACTGGGACTGTAGTAGGGAAAGAGCCACTTGGAAATTATTTCAGTGATGTGGCCAGCAGGAAACAGCCCATTCAAGTGTGAGGGCTGCAGAAGTAAATGGATGAAGGGTCCACACAGCCCTGGAGCGTGGCAGGAGGGAAAAAGAGGAGGCCTACTCAGGACATCCGGGTGACTAGAGTGGTCCCTAGACCCACTGGCCTACATCCCCTCACAGCTTCAAGTCATTCACTCTGACTCATGGTCCCTTGGCTGCAGGAAACCCACAGCAGCCCAGTTTTCTGCCTGGGTCACTTGATTTTGGTTTCATTTTCTAGTATGGAGTACGGTCACTATGTATATTAAGCTTGCAAATTTCCTTAATACTTTCAAAACTTCTTGCAGAATGAAAAAGAAATGGTCTTGTGACAATGTAGTCACCTTGGAAAATGTTCCATAGCTGACCAGAGAGACAAGGACTTTCTTATCAGGATGAGGTCTCGTTGGCCTGTTTTAAGCCAGCAGCCCCAATACTTGGAAAAAAGTTGTCTCGATCTGGGTTCACACAGGAGACATGCTTAAATGAGGTTATTGGGGGACATTTGGTGAAAGGACCACTACTCAGGTGCAAAGAAGACCAACAGGAAACCCTTGGGGCTTGCAACAGTAGGGAACTCTTATCATCACTAGGTCTTAAAGGAGCAAGAAGAGGCAGCAGTTCCTGGAACCAAAAGAGGATAGTTGTAGGGAGAAGGCCTCCTGAGAAGAGGCTGCTTTGATAGAGGAAATCAGCCAAGCCCCAGAAACCCGGAAAGGAGGGAGCTGGGGAGAACAAATAGCCCAGTCTTACTCTCCTTCCACTCTCCAGACCTCCTGTTGGTGCGTCCCATAGGCGGGACTCAATTGGAAACTAGAGGGCAGGGGAGCTCACTGATGGGTCCACTCCGATCAGCCACTTGGGATGCAGAGTTCAGAAAGGTCAGAGGGATCTGGGGGGCCATGGACACTTACCAGCACAACAGGTTATGACTGGTTGAGAATAGCTACACAAGAGTGATAATTTTAGCAAGCAGCTGCCATTCATTATACCTGGCCTTTCGAAAGCACTTTTGGAGACTAGCTCGCTTGATCCTCACAGCAAGCCCGTGCAGTAAGCACTATCCCAGTCCCATTTTACAGATTGGAAAACGAGGGATTACAGAGGTTAAATACTAGCTGGTTACATACCCAGTGCTTCTTGTCTACTGGCTCATCCCATCTTACCCAAAATGAAAATTGATTAGTTAGTTCATAAAGCATTGCTAAAATGGAAGGAGTGGCTAGAAGATAATCTGAAAGACAAGGATGAGATATTTCCATAAGCTTTATTTGACATAACTGAGATTGAACAAACACACTCCATTTAAAAGATGTTAACATATAAACCAAAGAGAGA
>NW_017731907.1:406303-410376 GCF_001890085.2 Hipposideros armiger | reverse complement strand
CTCCCCCTGGGATCCTGTCCCAGGCCCCCTCTTCTGGCTCATCTCCTGCTTCTCCCCACCTGCACTTTCTGGAATGCCTATGTCCTAATATGCTTCTCTGCTTTGCACGTGCAGTTCCATTTGAAAGTTTTGGTGTGTGAAAAGTTGATAGGTAAAAGTCCTCACCAACCCTCTGTCCCTGTCTGCTCTGCTTCGCCAACTTCTTGTCATCCTCCAACACACAGGCTGGGCACCCCCTCCTCTAGGCAATATGCCTGACCCATCCTCCTCTAAGTTCTTTTAGGCAGCAGAATATTATGAGGGAGGTTCTGAGCCAGCCTGCCTCGCTTGCTATTTCTGGCTGCATCATGTCCTAGCTGTATGGTGCCCTTGCCACTTACCCTCTCTGCCTCAGCATTGACATCTGTAAAATGGGTGATGACAGTACCCACCTCATAGGGTTTTCCTAAGGATTAAATGAGTCAATGTATGCAAATCACTGAGAATAGTGCCTGGCATATAGTAATCACTTAATAAATATTACCAATTTACTTTTATTTTTTATTACCAGAATAGCATGATATGACGTACATAGTATAATTCAAGATTTATTTGTCTGATTCCCACATTGACTCTTTGAGCACCTCAATGACTGGGCCTTTGTGTGCATTTCGATGCCTAGAATAGTGCTTAGCACATAGTAGTTGCTCGATAAATGATCAATGAATGAATGACTACGTGAGTAATATAAGAACTCAAAGTAAGTTTCTGGAATCTGGTTTGGTGCGAAGCATACCACAGGCCTTTTCTCCAGGATACAAAAAGCTGAAGATCCAGAAAATTCAAACCCCTCCAGAGCAAAACTGGACCACCTAGCAAGGCAACTGTCCTGTAAGCCTAGTTTGGGCGGGTCTCTGCCCTGAGCAACCAGCCACTTTCTAATCTAATTGTGTGATAAAAGAAATAGCTCCTCCACCCTTCACACTTCCTCCTCCCACGTTAGAAACCAAGAGAACTGATCTGAATTTGTGTCAGAGCCCTAGTTGTCTCTGGGAAGACACACACTTCCCCCTGTTCAGGCAAAACCACCATCAGGACATTCAAGAGGGGAGGGGTCTGATCAGTCAATGCCATGAGTGCCCATGGTATGCTTGATGTTCCTCGAGGCCCTCAGTCCTGGGAGCAGGTGTGTGCTTGGGGAGGAGGGACAGAGAAGCTCTGCCACAGGCCCACAGCAGCCCCGACACCCTTTTAGGCTTCCAGGACCCCCGCCCACCCCCACCCTCTTGCCTTCCTTCCATTCATTCATTTACGTTCCCTCCCATTGCTTCGCATGATAGTCAGTAAAATGAAATGCAAGATCCTACAATGCCAGCATGGTCTGCTTCCTGGCGGCCCCTCCAGCACTCTACTCTCCCCTTCACTCACCCTCCTGCCAGCAAGCAGGCCTCTTAGCTGTTTCTCCATGGAGTGAGCACACTTGCTGCTTATTTCCTTGCTTAGAAGGCTCTTGCTTCAGGCATCCCCATGGCTCTATCCTTCCCCTCATTCATTTATCAGCTTCTTTCTTTGACAATATTTAAACTTAAAAANAGATCACTACTTTATAAAGAAAGGAACTGAGACCCAGAGGGAGTAAGGGCCCTGGATAATGGCAAGACTCAGATCTTCTTGGGGTGGACCTTTAGCTCTCTTTCCCTCTCCCCAGCCCAGCCCTACCCATCTTGTATGTGCACTCTGACTTTGAGCACAGGATATTTCCTGGTCCTTAGGCTGGAACTAAGCAGGTCCCAGAGGGTAACCTCCCACATTGAGTCAAGAGTACTTCTAAAACACGAATGCTGTTTAAATGTATCTGTGTATCCTTATCACCTTGTGCCAATCCCTGGCACATAGTAGGTTTTCTGAAAAGTGAGTTGAATGAATGAATAAATAAAGCTCTGTAGTTTAGGCCTCTTAGCCTTTCCTGTCTCATTCAAGTCTCAGCAAAGGGTACACTGCCCTCCACATCATAGCCTCTTTGCTGCCCTTGTCCTGCATAAAACGTACTAATAGGCCTAGGGGGGATCACTTTTGAGGCACATTGGGACTTCCTCATGTGTGACAGAAGCTGGGTCAGGGCACTACCAGAGTTGAGGGGGGAAGGACCCTGAGCCAGGTGGCCCCCAGTTCAATTCCTTGAACCGGGGACAGGGGGTCCAAGATAGTAGAGATGCATGGCAGCATACGAGACAGTGCGTGGCACCTGAAGTTAGGTCAGATCCCAGATGATTTCCCCTTTATTCTGAAAGGAAGACTCTGAAGGGGACACAATGTACAGCCTATGACAGCAGCCTCTGCCCCATTTCATTGAGTCTCAGTCTCCCCTAGACCTGGAGCGAAGCTTTGTTCATAATCATCTACGCCATGCCGGAAGACATATTTATACTGTCATCACCACAAGTACATCCCAAGGGGGTCTCCCTTGAAATGGACTTAGTCACATCTCCTATCTTAGTCAGATTGGGCTGCCATAATAGAATCCCATAAACTGGGTGGCTTGAACAATAGGAATTTAGTTCTCACAGTTCTGGTGGCTAGAAGTCTAAGATAATGTTGCTGACCAATTTGGTTCCCCAGTGAAGGCTCTCTTCCTGGCTTTCAGACAGCCACCTTCTCCCTATGTCCTCACAAGGTGGAGAAAAAATGAGCAAGCAAACTCTCTGATGTCCCTTATAAGCATACTGATCCCATCATGAAGACCCCATCCCTTGACTTCAACTAACCTTAATTACCTTCCAAAGGCCCCATCTCCAAATACTATCACATTGAGGGTTAGGGTTTCAGCATATGAATTTGGGTGACAGCTACACAATCCAGTCCATAAATCTCCCCACACACATCTCCAGGCCCTCCCATAGGCCAGACTCTGCTAGACAGAAGGAATATCAAGGCAAGAAGAATGCAGATCCTATTTTCCAGGGACTCATAGTATTGGTAGAGGCAGGGGATGGGGAGTGGGGAATTTGGGTAAAGATAGGCCAAGGTAAAAATGTGTATGCAAGCTATAGTCACTATGAAACACAGTATGGAGTTTCCTCAAAAAATTAAACATAGAACTACCCTATGAGGCTGCAATCTGGGTATCTACCCCCCCCCCCAAATTTGAAAACATTTGTTTGTAAAGATGCATGTATCCCTATGTTCATTGCAGCATTATAGAACGTAGCCAAGACATGGAAACAATCTAAGTGTCCTTCAGTGGATGATCAGACAAAGAAGATGTGGTACATATACACAATGAAATACTACTCAGACATAAGAAAGGATGACATGTTGCCATTTGTGACAACATGGATGGATCTTGAGAGTATCATGCTAAGCGAAATAAGTCAGATGGAAAAGGACAAGAGCTATATGATTTCACTAATATGTGGGATATAAAACAGAAAACAACAAAAAACCTAAAAAGCTCCTAGACACAGACAACAGAAGGGTGGTTACCGAGGGGAAAGGGCTGGGGGAGGACAAAGAGGGTAAAGGGGGTCACATACATGGTGATGGAGGGGGACTAGACTTTGGGTGATAAGCACACAATGCAGTATACAGATGATATATTATAGAATTTTACACTTGAAACTTGTATAATGTTATTAACAAATGCTGCCCCAATAAATTTAATAATACAAAAAGTAGATGTGTTCAAGCTGCTTTAGAAAAACTGATACAGCAACAGATACTGCTTAGGGAAATTTGGCAAGGTTTCATAGAGGAACTGATTTTTGAATTGGGCCTTAAAGTTAAGTGGGTTTTTGCCAGCTAGAGAAGGGGCAGAAGAGCACTCCAAGTGAAGCAGCAACGTGAAGCATGGAAGAGCACGGTGTGTATGGGGAGGACTAGTCAGCTATGTGATGGGCTGGTGGATGTGGGCACTGAGAGGCAGAACAAGCCTGGAGAGAAGGCTGAAACTGGCTCAGAGGGGCACTTGGTGCCATGCTCCATGGCCTGGACCAGCCTGTGTGGACAGTGGGGTGAGGGAGACGTAAATGAGGTCTAAGTAGGGATGTAATGATCCTATGGTCTGAATACTCTTACAGCTCAGGAGGTGACTTTCT
>NW_017731907.1:401599-403440 GCF_001890085.2 Hipposideros armiger | reverse complement strand
TGTGAGTTTGAGAATCTGGGTAAAACAATCTCTCTCATCATTCACAAACCCATTTTGAGAAACAAAATCAGATAGTGTCTACCTTCAATGTTAATTACAGTTTCGAAGCGATACCGATACACTGACTGAAAACAATTTGAAGCTCAACTGGGTTTTCAAGCAAGGCCTTTCACAGGCCCCATCACACACTGCTGCTTCAGCATCACCAGGACAACTCTATCTGAGATGTATAATAACTCTTGTCAGATGCACGCTGCTGTAGTGTACAGAGCATTTTCATGTTCTTCAACTCCTATGATCCTCAGAAAATGCTATGGGTCAAAGGTTACTATTCCTATACGCAGATGAGAGAATTCTTTATAATGGCAGTAGGACACATTGGAAAGGGCACTGATGTTTGGGTTCAAGCCTCTGTGAGATCTCAACCCAGGACTTCCCTTTCCTGGGCTTATCAGACAAGATGGCTGGTATGGGCACATCTACTCTGAAATTCTGTGAAAGAAGAGCAGAACTTTACAACTATAAACATATGCACTATTCTTTGCAACGGCTTAAAACTGCCCCAATTTCAAATAAACTGTGAATCTTGGTTTTATAAATCTTGGATTTATAATTTTTAGCATCCACTGTGCTCTATAGTACCATCCCATGACTGCAGGCCCAGACGACCCGGCTGGGTCTCCTCACGGTCAGTCAGATACTCAGAAGGAATAACCTCTTGACTGTGAACAACAAAATCAGTCTTCTGAGGAAAGTGAGGCTCAGAGAGATTCAGTAACTTGACTGAGGACACACAGCTAATGAGCGACAGTGGATCAGAGTTCAGAGTACCAAAAAACACAGGACAGCAAGAATCTGTGGAGAGGTGTCCCAGGCAAGGGCTTCTTCTCTAGCTCTGATTCTTCTTGGGGAAGAATGTGAGGTACATTTACATCTGTTCTAGAGATTGGACTATTTTATGTCAGATTCAAGCACCACATATCCCTTGGCTTTTGGTGGGTGGAGTGGGGGAGCGGGTCTGCTTTAAAACTGTACATAAGAACTGATGGTATCACAAGGCAAGGCTGTGGCTGTATCTGAGCATATGTGGGCGCCTGTTTGGGACCGAAACGTAAGTTTTGTGATTGGCTTGATGTGGCCCAGCAGGTGGCGGTCTGTGCACCTGCCCAGGTGGTTCCATCCTGAGACACTGCCTTGTGCCTATAGACGGAGCAGTGCCTGGGAGGCGTCCTAAGCTCTGCCTTCAGTCCGAGTTTGTCCCCAGCTTGCTCAGTGGTCTGCAACATCTCCTTCACCTCGCTCTACTTTGGTTTCCTCTCTGGAAAATAGGGAGACAATGTTGATTTTCAGAGCTATGTGGAAACACAGGATCACCAGCTTTTGCAATGAGCCTGGGTTTAAATCTCAGCTTGGTTCCTTACTAGCCCTGTGATTTGGGGCACGACACTTAGCTTTCTGAGCCTGTTTCTTCATTTGTCAAATGAGGATAATGAGAAGGCTTCCAAAGAGTTGTCAATGAGATTCAATAAAATCATGAGGGTAAGGAGCCAGGGACTGAAGGCAGAGGCAGCCACTGTCATTAGAACACAGGAGAGTTTTGTGAAACAGAGAGAGCTACAGAAATTTAAGGTGGAGGCAACACCATTGCTGTGTTATTATCACTATCTTTCACAGATAAGCCGGGCGACAGGGGCAGGGCGGGGTGGTGGTGAAGGCACTGGTGGGCAGCTCCAGAAACTCTTGGCCTGAGGGGAACTTCGCTTTGGGGGCCCATTGTAGAATCCAGCTCATTGCCTTCTTGAGCCCCAAAGACACCAACAAGAAACATTTTTTTAAAAATT
>NW_017731907.1:391404-395359 GCF_001890085.2 Hipposideros armiger | reverse complement strand
TTTTGAGGGGACACACACATTTAGACCATAGCAGAGACCAATAAGGAGACTGTAGTAGTGTCTAGGTTTGAGGTAATGAAAATATGAATGAAGCAAATGACTGGCTGTGGGGAAGGAGAGAAGTGAAACAATCCAAAAGACATTAGGCAGGTAAAGTGGACAGGACTCAAGGCCTGATCAGATAAGGGAGACAGAAGTTTGGACGACTCCAGGCTTCATGCAAAGGGCCTTAGTGGGTGATGGTGCCTCTCACTGAATTGGAAGATTTGAGGAGAGTGTAACTGAGGGTAGGATCACAGATTCCAATTCAGATACTTTGGTTTGAGGTTTCTGTCAGATACTAGGAGAGATACTTAGGGGCAGGTCTGAAACTCCAAACAACAGCTGACTGAACAGTGTGGATCTGAGACTGTGGAGCCTCAGGAAGCAATGCTATCTTGGGGTGGATATAAGGGAGAGGTTGCATTAAAGTAAATGCCAGACACATAGAAGACGAGAGAAATGAACATCGAACATCGCACATCCTTTTGAGCCTCAATTTCACCCAGAACCAATTTTTGCTATTGTTAGAAAGAGATGCCTTAGGCCTCAAACTGAATGCGCCGACATCAAGATGAGATTCACAACTTTTATTTAGAAGTAACTTCCATTACCTGTCCTTAATCCAAGGTTTTGCTAGGATATATTAGCCTTTGGTTTTCTAAATCTTTATTTCCTTAAAATGCACTACATTTCCATCTGTCTTCAAGGCAGCCTTCTTCTCAGATGAGTCTTATACACACAGTGTTGTCAAAGGCTCTTTGTACAAGATTAGCAGAATTTCCTTGTTTTACCAATTTACATATTTTCCCTCCAGCCATCCAAAAGAGCACTTCAGGATTTGCAAATTTCCTTCTGGCAGGTTACACAATAAGAAAAGGCAACATGGCCTCTAGTCACTGCAGCTCCCCTGTGCCTAGGAGAAAATGTTTATGGTACAATTTAGCCTGAAGCAAATCCACCATCAGCATTTTTATAAACCTCAGAGAAAGAAGAAGAAACAAAAGCTGTTGAAATGTGAAAATAATTAGAGAAGAGGCTTTCCCAGAGAACAAACATGGCCCACACTGTATGGAGGGAAGAACAAACAAACTTTGGGGAGGTTATAGAGCTGTAAAACCCTTGTTTACTTCTGAAGAAAGAAATAAAGTTGGAAGAAAGCCACTGGGTCTGCACAATAATAAATCAAGTTCCAGGGGGTGGGGAAGGAGAGAGTTCAATAACAAATCCAGTGTCCAAAACAAAGAAACATTCCACCAGTCCCTGGTGGCATGTGAACCTGCACCATTTGATTTCTGAAGAGGCCTCACTCCTGCCCAGCGTCACCGTGTTCGCCAAGTCAAAATGCCCTGTGTGCTCCACGGAGTGGTTCCCCATCGGAAAAGCATGTGGTTTGGGTTAAGATTTCTGAAATCAAGTCTTCGGGTGTTTGATGTTAAAAAGAAAGGGAAAAAATAATCAAAACACCCTAGTTCCCTCTTCTTCTCAGGCTAAACTTTCCACAGCAGTTTCAGCGCTGACAGAAACCACAAGGCACTCACTCAGGCACAGCCAGGGCCGGCCCAGGAAGGTCAGGAGGAAATTCCCACAGCACTGGGTGCCTGGGAAAGGGGGTGCGGGGGGGGGGTGCCGAGGCCTCTTCCCACCCAGGTTTGTGGTTAATTTGCCTGTGAAAGGTCACAACAGAACAGCCTCCTGACTAAGGGATTTTTCTCCAGACTAACACCTCAGGTTTCTGGGAGACAGAGGTCCTGTTTTCTGTCAGTAGAACTCCTAGAAACGACAGGAAGAGCAACAGAGAACCATAGGCCTTTTAAAGTGACACGAATGCCAGGAATGAAACTATTGTTTTTCACATTCGGTTTGTAGCCTAAGAACATTCATTGTTTCGGGCCCTCAAACTTTTTTTCCTTTTATTTTAAAAATGGAAATTAAATCAAGGAAATTTAATTCATTGACTATTAAGTGCCTACTATTGTACATGCCAGCTAAGCTAAGCCTTTCAAATGAATTGTCTTGTATAATCCTCATAAGAATTCTATGAGATAAATACCATCGTTCCACATGACAGATAAGAAAACTGAGAGTCAGAAAGTTCATGTAATTGGCCCAAAATCACACAGTCAATG
This sequence comes from Hipposideros armiger, assembly GCF_001890085.2. Taxonomy (NCBI): domain Eukaryota; kingdom Metazoa; phylum Chordata; class Mammalia; order Chiroptera; family Hipposideridae; genus Hipposideros; species Hipposideros armiger. Next base: position 393,191 of record NW_017731907.1, on the reverse strand, counting down.
GTATGAAGAGGGTGCAAACTTAGGTCTATCTCTTAACTTCATTTCTTTTAACTACTGAGCTCTCCCATTCCGAAGGGCTATTTCAAGTACCCCACATTAATTCCACACCTCATCTTTTTTACTTTATTTCCGCTACTTCTTTCCCCCACTTGCTACATTAGTTTCGTAGTGCTGCTGTAACAAATTACTACAAATTTGGTGGCTTAAAACTGCACACATTGATTCTTTTATAGTTCTGGAGGCCAGAAGTTGGAAATCAGTATCACAGGGCTGAAATCAAGGTGTTGGCAGCAACATGCTCCCTCCGGAGGCTCTAGGAGAGAATCCATTGTCTTGCCTTTTCCAGCATCGACAGCTGCATTCCTTGTATCCCTTGGCTCACGACTCCTTCCTCCATGTTCAGAGCCTGCAGGGTAGCATCTTCTCACTCTGAATCTGCTTCTGTCTGCTTTCAACATATGACCTTCTTCTTATCTGTTGCTGTCGGAGTTCCTTCCCCGTTTCCATTCACACATGGTCTTTTTGTTTTTCTTCTTTTCTGCCTCTATCAAGTCTCCCTCTGCCTCTCTCTTACAATGACACTTCTGGTGGCATTTAGGGCCCACCTGGGTTATCCAAGGTAACCTCCCTTACTCAAGATTCTTAATTACACCTCTTTCTACCTCGGGTAATATTCACAGCTCCTGGGGATTAGGACCTGATATCTTTGGGGGACATCTTTCCCCCTGAAAAATAGCACTTTGCTTTCTTTTTCCAGGAATGGAGGTGGGGTTGAGTTTGATCATCCACACTCTCTTACCTGGTCTTCTTGGAGACCATAATCATTATGCATTTACCTAGTTCTTTCCAGTTTTCCGACTTTGTGTGTCAACCTCCCCGTTAGAGTATCCAGTGCATGGTGCTCTCACCTTTGTGCAGTTGTTAGGACAAAACTTGACACAAGGCAGTGTCTAGTCAAAGGTAAAGTGCAAGGAATTCAGCTCATGAAAAGGAGAAGAGCAGTGTCTTTGGGGCACTGTTGACCTAATAGAAGCAAAGTATCCTGTACATCTGAAACCTGGTAACGCCAAGGATTGTCCCCTAAATTCCAATCATAAAAGGCAACCTGAATTCGGAAGGAAAAGAGATCCCATGCGCAGGAGAGGTCATGAGAGCCTTTCTGGAAGGGCTGCAGCCTGCAATGAGTTTTGAACATCAGCTAATAATTGTAAAAAGAGAAGGGAGCTACCATATCCAAGCATCTTCTATGGGCTAAGCCTTTCATACCTGCATCTCGTTTACTCCCTACCACAACACAGGGTGGTGGGTAGTGTATGCTCACAAATGAGGAAACTGAGGCTCGATAAAAAAGATTATGTTCCTTGCTCAGCTGGTAGATGGCAGAGCTGAGATCCAACCTTAGACCACCTGCCTGGAGACTGCACACTTTGCACACTCTGGCGCCCTTGGCCTACAACCCTGGCTTCAGGGGTAAGGAACGGTAACATGATCATGGTGTCCAGTGGACTTAGGGAAGAAGATGCCCATATTGCAACAAGCAGGGGAACACGAACCATTCAATGTTAACACCGAGACTAGCAGAGGTTGCACATTGGTGGCCCACAGTTTGTATCAGTCTCACAGATATATTTTTTGAAGGGCTCAACCAAGTGTTTTGTTTTGTTTTGTTTTAAATCTGAAGCCCATCCTTAAAGACAAATAAAAAGAAAAAATAGCCATCAGCATGGTTGAAGGGGATAAATTATCATTCCGGCCTGGCAAAAATCAGCTAGCGTTAGAGAGGGCAA
>NW_017731907.1:387249-389404 GCF_001890085.2 Hipposideros armiger | reverse complement strand
GTATTGTTTTTGGGAAGGGCTGTTTCAGCCACAGCACTGCCAAGAAAACAGGGTGGTTTCCCCTGACCACTGGCCATGAGTGTGTGCCTTTTCCTAAGCTTTGGTGCAGAAGCCCACAAGTGATTTTTAAAAAATAATAAAATCCTTCTCTATAAATAAACCCTTACGCTGTGGGTCTTAGAGGGATGCGTTCCCTCTTCTTCTGATCTCATTGTAAGAAAAGTACCCTTATGCAGAGGAACTGCACATGGCAAAGTAAGAGAGATTCTGTGTAGACGCCTCCCACTGTGTTTTCCATTAACACAGGAATGGCCACTTTCTGGAACGTTTGCTTAAAGATCCACCACTTCTCAATAGACACATGTCTCTCCATGGAAACCCCTTCCCCACTTCCCCTAGAGATTTTATTATTACGGCCCTTCCCGATTGTCTAGAATCTAACAAATTAAGCATTTACAAAGATTTATGCAGTCATATGGAGCAGTGGAAAGAGTGTAAGTTCTGGAATCCAGAGACATGGGACTGAGTTTTGACTTTTGTTTCCGATGAGCTGTGTGACTCTGGACAAGAGGCTAAAATGATCTTGGGCAAGGTACTTAACATCTCTGTGCCTGCCTCAGCTTCCTTGTCTTGAAAATGGAGATACATGATCCATAACTCACGTGCTGTGGTGAGAATTAAAATGAAAAACAAAACAAAAAAAATGCAATAAAAGGCCTAAACAACACATTAGTATTTAAATAAAAAAACCTTGTTATCAACTTCTCAGCATGATTAATTATCAGCAAGAAAATTATCAGCTCCCTCTGCTGGGATTCTGAAGGGGATTTAATGAAGGGATACTTTCTAGGGATGAGATACTGAGGGACCCAGAGACCTGCAACAGCGGGGAGGCATCACCACCTCTAGACTTGAAGGTACAAGAGGAAGGCCAGGTATGGCTGGGGCCCAGTTGGAGGTGGAGCCGTGGAAGAGGGGCCACTGGCAGGCGCTCCAGTTTTAGGGGAACATAAGCACTGACAGACCCAGGCACAGAAGCAGCGGGGGAGCTGGGGAATATCCCAGCTTCTCCTCCTCCCACCTTCTATTCCCTTGCTGATGCCTCTCCCTGGCCAAGCCCCGCTGGAAGACAGGGGCCAGGGAGCCCCCTGAGGCAAGCGTGGGCGTTAGCCTCCCAGGGCACAGCACAGACAAGAGAATTAACCTTGGTGGGAAAAGGGTACCCGTGGTGAATCACCAGGCTGGTCAGAGAGGAATTCCTTGTGATTTACATATTGGGTAGTATCAGTCAACCCACTCCATAAACAAATTCCTGCAAAAATCCTAGAGTGGTGATTGTAATCACATTGCTTCAGGCCTAAAAGTCCTACAATGGTTCCCCAATGCCTAAAGAAATGACCCCCTCCCTCTCCCCCTGGGATCCTGTCCCAGGCCCCCTCTTCTGGCTCATCTCCTGCTTCTCCCCACCTGCACTTTCTGGAATGCCTATGTCCTAATATGCTTCTCTGCTTTGCACGTGCAGTTCCATTTGAAAGTTTTGGTGTGTGAAAAGTTGATAGGTAAAAGTCCTCACCAACCCTCTGTCCCTGTCTGCTCTGCTTCGCCAACTTCTTGTCATCCTCCAACACACAGGCTGGGCACCCCCTCCTCTAGGCAATATGCCTGACCCATCCTCCTCTAAGTTCTTTTAGGCAGCAGAATATTATGAGGGAGGTTCTGAGCCAGCCTGCCTCGCTTGCTATTTCTGGCTGCATCATGTCCTAGCTGTATGGTGCCCTTGCCACTTACCCTCTCTGCCTCAGCATTGACATCTGTAAAATGGATGATGACAGTACCCACCTCATAGGGTTTTCCTAAGGATTAAATGAGTCAATGTATGCAAATCACTGAGAATAGTGCCTGGCATATAGTAATCACTTAATAAATATTACCAATTTACTTTTATTTTTTATTACCAGAATAGCATGATATGACGTACATAGTATAATTCAAGATTTATTTGTCTGATTCCCACATTGACTCTTTGAGCACCTCAATGACTGGGCCTTTGTGTGCATTTCGATGCCTAGAATAGTGCTTAGCACATAGTAGTTGCTCGATAAATGATCAATGAATGAATGACTACGTGAGTAATATAAGAACTCAAAGTAAGTTT
>NW_017731907.1:380932-381899 GCF_001890085.2 Hipposideros armiger | reverse complement strand
ATATATAAAATCTTCACCATTCAGGAAAGTATAAAGGATAATATAATGCATAATCTTGTTTCTTCCATTCTGCTGTTTAAATCTTATCATTTTATCACATTTGATTCAGGTTAAAAAAAAAATTCAAGCATTACTGTAAAACTGAGGTCCTCTGTTGAGCCAATCTCCAATCCTATTCTCTTCTCTCAGTCCCCAGATGTGGCCACTGTTTTGATTTTAATGTTTTCTATCCCTTTGCAAGCATTTATACTTTATCCATAAGCAATATGTAGTACTTTTGCCTGTAATAAAGCTTCATGTAAACAATATCATACTATAAATATCCCTCTGCAATTTCCTTTCTCACTCAACATTATATCTTAAAATTTATTCACATAGAAATATGTAACTCCAGATTTTTGTAGAATTTTTTTTTTATCAAATTAAGGAAGTTCCCTTCTATTACTAGTTTGTTGAGAGTCTGTCATGAGTGGATGTTGGGTTTTTTTGCATCTATTTTCCTATCCTTTGTATGCATCTATTACTATGTTGTTTTTATTTTGTCTGTTAATGTGGTAGATTAAAAGTCTTTGATTTTTAAATGATGAACCACTCTTGCATTCCTTGGATTAATCCTATTTAGTTGTGAACTTTATCCTTTTTATAGCATATAATATATCATATTATATCATGTATATATATATATACCATATATATATGGATTTGATTTGCTGATATTTGAATTTTAATTAATTAATTAATTTATTTATTTATTACTGTGTCTGTTTTTAGTATTCAGATAATGCTGGCCACATAAGATGGGTTGGGAATTTCTCTCTTTCTCTACTTTCTTAATGATTTTGTATATAATTAGTATTATTTCTTCCTTTAATGTTTGGTGTATTTCACTAGTGAAACCACCTGGGCCCAAACTTTTCTTTTTATGAAGGTTTTAAACTATAAACTCATTTAATAAATATAGCACTAT
>NW_017731907.1:376718-377707 GCF_001890085.2 Hipposideros armiger | reverse complement strand
ACCTTTTCAGTCATTATTTCTTCAAATGTTTTTCTGCTACTAATCTCTTTTTCCTCTCTTCTGGGACTCCAAGGACATACATGTTAAATCTCCTGATATTGTTCCACTGATCCCTGAGATCATTCTTTTTTTCCCAATGATTTTGCTCTGTGTTTTTCAGATTAGATAACTTCTATTGATGTAGCTCAGTAGTCAGAAAACTATAGTCCACAGGATAAATCCAGCTTTTTGTTTTGGTAAATAAGATTTATTGGAACATAGCCATGCCAACTCACTAACATGCTGTCTTGGGCTATTTTCATGCTACAACTATAGAGCTGAGGAAGTGCAACAGAAACTATATGGCCAGCAAAGTCCAAAATACTTACTATCTGTCCTTTTACAGAAAAAGATGGACAATCCAATCCTTGATCTAGGTTGAAGTGCATTGATTCTATCTCCATTATGTTACTGATCCCCACCTATAAATTTTTATTTCTGTTACAGTAAAACCTTGGATTGCGAGTAACTTGGTTTGCGAGTGTCCCGCATGATGAGCAAACATTTCTAATACATTTTAACTTTGTAAACAAGTGATGTCATGCAAGACGAGTAGTTTGCTTCTGGGAACAAATTATGCTCACAAACCAAAGTATTACTGTATTTTATTTTTCAGTTATAAAATTTCCATTTTTTTTAATAGCTTCTATCTCATTGCTGAAAACTCTTATCATTTCATTTGTTTCAATAATGCTTGCTCTTACTTCATAAAGGATGGTATAATTACTGCTTTTAAGGCTTTGCCTGAGTAGTGCAACACCTGGGTCAGCTTGGTGTTGCTGTCTATTAATTGCGTTTTCCTTTGAGAGTTGTTGAGATTTTCTTGGGTGTTTTTTGTTGTTGTTGTTCTTTGTATATTGTTTAATTTTGAGTTGTATCTTGCACATTTGAGTATTATGTTATGAGACTCTAGGTCCTGGTAAAAGTCTCTGAAGAATGATTTTTTTTTT
>NW_017731907.1:350109-376053 GCF_001890085.2 Hipposideros armiger | reverse complement strand
TTTATTCTGAGAGTTTTAGGTGCCTAAGAAGCTGCCACTGCAAGAGTGTATTTCATGACAAGGCTTTGCCTTGGGGCCAAGCTAAGCAAGTAAAAAGGATAAAATGAGATTCCCCTACACACACACACACACACACACATTCTTTTTGTCCTGCAGAGCCCATTCTTCCTAGTCCTCTAGCCAGAAAGAGGGAGTTTGTCTTAGAGTTTTTACTGTCCATGATTACTGCACAATTCCAGGTTCAGGCTGCCCTGGGGTCTAAGCTAGGAGACACAGGAGGGAAAAAATTACCCAGAAAACTTAACATCTATGATGGTTAATTTTATGTGTCAACTTAACTGGGCCACAGGGTGCCCAGACATTTGGTCCAACATTATTCTGTGTGTGTTTGTGAGGGTGTTTCTGGATGAGATTAACGTTTGAATCTGTAGACTGAGTAAAGCAGGTTGTCCTCTCTAACATGGGTGGGTCTCTTCCAAATAGTTGAAGGCCTGAATAGAACAAAAGGCTAACCCTCCTGTGAATAAAAGGAAATTCTTCCTGTCTGACTACCTCTGCGCTGGAACAAGTTTTTTTCCTGTCTTTGGACTCAAACTGAAGCATTGGCTCTTCCTGGGTTTTGAGCCTGCCAACCTTTGGATGGGAACCAGGCCATCAGCTCTCCTGGTTCTCCAGCTCTCTGACTACAAGTCTTAGGACTTATCAGTCTCCATAATTGCATGAGCCAATTCCTTATAATAAACCTCTTTATTTATTTAGATTCATCCTAATGGTTCTGTTTCTCTGGGGAATCCTGACTAATACACCTCACATCAATTGTTCTTTGAGTTTTGATTTTCCTCCCCAACTCAACCTGCAATTGTTTGCTTTTCAGAGTTCCCAAATAGTTGCTGTATGTATTCTCTCCAGGGTTTTTAGTTGTAATTAGTGAAATAGACAGGTTGGAATATGCTCATTCCATTTAGCTGAAGCCAGAAATGCCTCGTTTATTTATTTTTAACTGTTGTATTCCATTGGATGCATATACTACAATTTCTTTATTCTTTCTCTATTGATAAGTATTAGGGTCTTTCCTTGTATTCTCCATGAAAATGTGCACAGCTTCTTCAGAATATATACATGTATGTAAAATTGCTAAGATGTAAGATATACCCATCGTCAAATTTACTAGATAGCAGCAAAATACATATCAAAGTAGTATTAACAATTTAGATTTATATTAGCAATATGTAAGTTTTCTCATTCTTTCATATACTCATCAACTTTTAGTAGTGCTGGATTTTTAAGTTTTTGCCAATCTGATGTGTATAGAATGGTGTCTCAGTGTTTTAATTTATTTCTCGATAACCAGTGAGATGGAGCTCCTTTTTTAAAAGTGTATTGCCCATTCATATTTCCTCTCCTGTGATTTATTTGTTCATATTGGTTCTGTTTATCTTTTGGATTTTTAAAAATCTTTTTCTTACTGAAATTCTTAATTCTTATATATAGTCCACTGTCTTTAATAGGTATAGCAAATGCTTTCTCCCATCTATCTCTTATCTTTCTCACTTTGTTTATGGTGACTTTTGGTAGTTAGACGTGTTCATGTTTTAATGCCAGTAGAGAGAATCATTGCTGATACCTTCTTCTTCCTGACTCTCTACATCACATTCGTTTCTGAGCCCTGTTGATTTCTGTCTCCTACCTCTGCCATCTATCCATGTTAGTGGCTCCTGGGTCAAGCCCTCTATGCTCCTCTCTTGGAACAGTTGCATTCATTTCTTAATGAATCCCCCATTTCTACTCTCACCTAGATACAGTGTCCCTGGTGGGGACTTTAAAGGACACAAATCAGACTATGTCATTCTCCTGGGTTAAACACTTTTAGTGGTTTCCCTTTAGCTATAAGATGAAGTGTAAGTTACTCTGTATGACAAATAGACAACAACAAAACACGGTGCCAGGCCCTGGCCTTTGCTGGCTCTTCCAGCCTCATGTATTATTCTGTTCACATCTGTGCTCCAGACACACTGCACCCACCTTTCTCCCCCAGCATACCAGGCACCTTCACACTCTGGCTTCCTGACACCTTTATATTTAACATAACCACGGCAACTCCCTCTCTCGCTGCCTCAACATAACATTACCAAAGCTTTGAGGTGGGGTAGGAGGCTCTGGCCTGGAAATGAGCTACTAGGTACCAGATACTTCCACCGAGGTTATAGTCTCACTTGGTTCTTGCAGCACTCTTGAGCATAGACCAGCGATCTCATTTTACAGAAGACGAGTTTGATGTTCAGAGATGCTAAGTGACTTGCTAAAGACACACAGATAGAAAAAGTGGCAGAATCAGAGGCTGAACCCAAGTGTCTGATGCTCTAATTATTGACTCACAGCCCTTCCTAGTTCATGAGGACTAGGTTTGAATCCTGGCTCCGCCATTCACTTGCTTTTTGACCTTGGGCAAGTCACTTCCCCTCTCTGAGCCTCAGTTTCCTCATTTGGAAAATAAGAAGATTGCACTCAATGGTCTGTAAATGCTCTTCCTGCCTGGAGACACATAATGCTCAGTAGTCTCCTTCAGTCCAGGGCTTCCCACTGAGAACAGTCAACTCTCCAGCGATGATCCCAAGTCAGCAGAAGCTGAGGATCCTCTCCCACACTCTTTAAAGCACGGCAACTTCTGCCACAAGTCTGCATGTCTAGGCTCATGCCTGGCTTACCACATCTCTTTCTGAAGCCAAAAATTCATTAGGAGAACAGAGATGGTGAATCCAAACAAAACATTCTCATGAGATTGCATTCAAGTCTACTTGCTCCCTGAGTGACCGTGTGCAGTGCACTGCCCCACTCTGAGCCTCTGATGATTTCACTTATAGAACAATGGGGGTTGGTTTCCAGCAGGCTGAGGACTAGGTCTAACCTTCCATGATGCTGGAAGGTTACAAATCATCTGTGGCAAGAACTTACTAATAGAAGAATGAACCATCGAACAAAGGCCCATTCTCCTAAGGGAAACCCGACCTCAGCAAATTCAGGCGTCTCTTTTCAAATAGTCAGCCACTATCCCAACTTCAAGGTCAGACTAGAGAGAAAGTTCCCCAAAAGGCAGGGATTTAAAACTGAGGAGAGGAAGAAGGGAAGGGAATAAAACAAAGTTCTCTCAAACCAAGCCAAAACATTTAGGATGGTAGTAGAGTTTGCATAGACTTCAGAATAAGGTTGTCTTAGATTCAACTCCCAATTCCATCACTCACTAGCTGCGTAACCTTAGGCATGCCACTGGACCTCTCTGAGCTTGTTTCTTCATCTGTTAGAAAAATAGACTAATCATTTTTACTCACAATTACTTGTGAGGTTTAACGGAGATGGCATGTGACAATAGCTGTAGGTGTTCCAAATTGCTCATTTGTATTCTTGTGTGTTTTCTATTTAAAGAGAATCTGGGCCTGCCAAGAAAACACAAAGAAACTTTAAGCCAGATGTTTTAAGGCAAACATTATCTATGAAAAATATGCTCCAGGAGCATCCTGAATCATAGTATCCTAAAACTGGAAGTGACTCTAGCAATTATCAATTACAGAATAATTACATCGGATTTAATACGGTATATCCCCTACTATCCGCCACTGCTTGAGTGCTGGCACTGATGGCGAGTTCACTGCTTTCCAGAATAACCTCTTCATAGAGACAGGTGGATTAAGGTAAAGCATTGCAACTTCGAATGTCAGATCCAATGGCCCTTCCAACGGTGAGGCCTCTCTGTCTCTTCCTTTACAGTCCGTCACCAAACTATCTGCAGTTTTCAATCCACTCAAAGTTACAATATTGCACAGAGCCTTTGTTCTTGCTGTTCTCTTAACGGGGGACTCGCCCCTTCCTTGCCCTCTTCTTCACCTAAGGAGACTCTGAGTCATCCTTTAAACTGCAGCTCAAACATCACGACCTCTGAGGAGTCACCAGTGAGCACCCACCCCAAGCTGGGTGAGGTGCTCCTCTGTACCCCAGCTCCTTTTCCTGAGCACTCAACCAGCGGAAATGAAACCATCTGTCTACATACTGGTCTCCCCACCAGCTTGCGGTTCTTCAAAAGCAGGGGCCTTACCTTACGCACCTCTAGCTCTAGCTCCTCCCACAGGGCCTGACTCAGTCAACTGAAGCTGTCTGAGGAGCTGAGCCATTTAAAGGGGCAGAGAGGCCTGTGTAGACCAGGCAGTGGCTGTGATGTAAATCCTGGGCATGAGGAGCTGCCCAGGCTGTGTGTGTGTGTGTGTGTGTGTGTGTGTGTGTGTGTAGCAGTAATTAGAGCCTAGATCTGGTCTCCTGAATAAGAGGAAATGGAGAAGAAAGACTTTCATTTAAAAAAAACGCTCTGGGTGTTGTTTTGGTTTTATGTCTGTCTGTCACCAGCAAACTTCATGGAGAAAGCCTGCTGAAAGCATCATGACAGACTTTTCTTTTCTTCTCCCATAAACTATATCCAACAAATTGGTAGCATGCTGGACATATATCTCAACCAAACTGTGCTCCGAGAGCAACACGGGAGCTCTTCTTTGTTTTGTTTTGTTTTGTTTTTGACCATGTCAATGGGGTGCAATGCCATTAAATTGTAACCAAGTTATTCAATCGCTTGGGAGAAGGAGCAATGGACATTCTGTCAATTTATGTACCTGACATGGTGCTAGGTGCTCCGCACAGGTTAGTCTGTATAAATCTGTGAGGTTAGGAATTGTTGTCTATTTTACATATGGAGAAACTAAAGGTTTAGAGGTTAAATGACTTTCAATCAGTCCTACATCTAGGAGGAGACTGATCCAGGTATAATCCCCAAATATGTGCTTTTGTACAGTCCCATAACCAATGAGGTGCAGACTGTAAATTACCTACCATCTCCACTTTGTACTGAGATACAGAATTTCTGCTCTCTGCTAGGCAAATTGCCATCTAGAATAGAGAGAGTTCCCAGACTCCGTTACTGTTGGAAGTCACGGGATGAAGTCCTATCCAATAGTATAGTCGGAAGGGGCAAGTGGGACTTCAGAGAAGGCTCCTGAAAAGCGATAGAGTGAGTGTCCCTTTGTTTCCCCTCATTTCTCCTGCTGCTAATCTAGAAACAGATGTGATACATGTAATTCCAGAAGCCATGTTGGACTTTGAGGTGACCTTGAGGGTGGAAGCCATGTGCTAGAGTGGGGGTCTATGATAACTATGGAGCCCGAGCCAACTCGGGACCTGCAGGCTTCTCTGATATGACAGGAAATCCTGGTGTGTTCAAGTCTTTGTTTCTGAAGCTGAAACAATACACATGATGTTTCGGCTCAATCACAAATTCACTGTGGGACTTTCGGCAAGTTGTTTCAACATTCTGGGCCTCAGTTTTCTCTTCTGAAAAATAAGTAGATTGAATTAGAAGGCTATTTCCAAGGTCCTTTTTAACAAAAGTGCCAAATATACAACATAATACCAGGCAACCAGCACTGCTGGGGCTGGAAAGACCACAGACTTAAAGAACCTTTCCCCCCTCACCGCCCCCAAGGATGTTCAAGGTAGTTAGAAAGAAAAGCAGAACATTCATTTATTCATTCAGTGTAGTGGATGCTGTGGTGTATGGCCCAAATGCTCCCTGAAGACATTTTCCCAATTGCCAGGAGTACTGGTTGCTAACAGTATATAGCTGATTTCCTCTCCCAGAATTACCAGTAGTTGAAGAGTGCTACCTCAAGCCTATGCCTACTTTCTAGGGGCAGCCCGTGTCCATCAATGGACTAATGTGGAAGGTACAAGAGCTTGGCTCCCTTGCCTCAATTTATGACAACTTAAAAGGGCCATCCCAACTGCAGAGCCCTGGCAACTGCATCTAAACTCAATTTCTCCTTCCCCCCAATCCTGTTCTGCTTCCTCCCTCACAGGTGGTGTTCCCAAAAGCACTCACTGATAAACTTTCTACACGCAGGTATCTGTCTCAGAGTCTAATTCCCAGGACACCCAACCTAAGACAGCTGGTAGCAGGAGTGGGGATTTGGGAGCTGGGCCAGCTGCCAGCTGGTTCGCAACGACAATCCCACCACAGGGCGGCAGGGAGAGTCCTGACAGCACCTGGCCCATTGAAGCCCTGCAACTGGGAAGATTTTTCACTTTTGGTGAGCTGGGATGGGATTATAGTAAAAGGAAAAGAACTGGCAGGTACAATATATCAGACAGTTGAAAGATCTCGGGAAAAGTAGGAACTGCTAAGGCTATGGAATGAGATGACTCTACTGAGTGCTATCAATGTACTGAAGAAAGTCAATGAAAGACTGGAAGTGATTAATCACTAATTTAAGACAAAGTGTGAAAGTCAGAGGGCCTCCTTGGCAGGGAATCAGGAGATTCTCATCTCTTGCAGCTGGAAAGCAGGAGAAGCTGGGGACTGGGCCCAGGACTTGATTAGAAGGTAGCAGAGTTGCGGTGAAAGTCTAATTTTTCTCCAGGGTGTGACTAAGGTCAGGACCCTGTTTGAGGAGGAGTGGGACCCTCAGGTGTAGGCCGGGGACGTCTGGGTTGATGCATCTAAGAACCTTGACACTCCAGCCTGCCTGGGCCTTCTGGGCTGCAGAACTGGCCTGATCTGCCCAATCATGGTCTGACTGTTCCCCCTTTGCTTGGAGATGACTCAGAGGACTCTGCCTGACAGGGTTAGCACACGTCCGCTTCAGGACTTCCTCTCCAGGCCACCAGACCAAAAACTAGGATCCAGTCACACCATAATGCCACCAGGGATGTGCTGGGCCTCCAGGACAGGGGCTGAACCCTGAGGGAGCTGCAGAGTCCAGCCAACTACGACATTGGCAGGTACCCGGAGCATGGATGTGGGGCTGGGTCCAGGGACAACAGATCGTGGAATAACAGAGAGTCTACTGATACGGGAGCACTCTCCTCTGACACAGGATTCAACACATGACAAGGATGGTGCTATCTGAGGGAATACTAAAAACGGTCCCCTCACATGACCTTTATGAAAGTCCACCCTGAGAGCTAGTCCAAATCCACTACAAGGTTGTCTGTGGGGATCTTGCAGAAGGTCACACAAGTGCCCACCCTACGGGAAAGAGAAGCACCAGGATGAGGAAGAGAGGAAGAGATCAGAAGTCTCAGAGAACTGAGGATGCTGGGGTGATTGTCCACAGAAAGCCAGGGAACTTGATCTAAGACATTCAGTAACTATATAGTCAGCAACCCTCATGGGATAGGCAATGTGATCATTTCTTGGGATAATATGACAAATAAGACATGGCCTTATCCCTATGGTCTATAAGCTATGATTTTGAAGTAAGGATGGAGACATGTATAAAAACAAAGTCACTCAGAACAGATGCATCCAAACGGGTGTCATTCTTGTAAAAAGTCCGTCTGGAAGACTCAAGGCTTTACACTAATATGTGGGAGAATCAGAGGAGGTGGAGTTGACCTGGGTTTAAGTCTAGTCTTGATACAAATTCCCTTCAAGTTTAAACCTGTGTTACCTTGGGGAAATGTTTTAATTTCTCTGGGCCCTCATTTTCTCATCTGTAAAACTCAGATGATAAGATCTGCTCTGGTGGGATACTGTCCTATTTAAATTAAAGTGAGGTTGCATAAACAAAATGCAATATAAACACTCAGTAAATGCTGGTTCCTTTTCCTTCTCTTATGATTCTGCCTATTATTCTGCCAACTCCCTTTTGTAAAGTCCCATTTAAATTTATTTTAAAAGCCAAATAAGAAAATTAGTCTTGTTTTTTCTTCCTTCTGTCCCTTCTCCCATTTTTTCCTTTCACTCATTTATTTAGCAAGCATGGACTAAGGTGTATGTTTTGGATACCTGTGGCCACATGGCACAGTGGCAAGAACAGGGTTCCAGAGTCTTGGGTTCAAATTCCTGTGCCAGAACCTGCTCCCCACGTGACCTTGGGCAAGTCACTCAACCCTTCCAAGCCTCTGTTTTCTCTCTGTTCAATTGATCTGCCAACCCTATTGGGTGCCTTCTCTATCCCAAGCCCCAGAGCTGCAAGGGTGCATGATGCTGGCCTTGGGATCCTATAATAGAGGTGGGGACAGACCCTCTCTGAGCTCCCCTGTACACATGGAAAGGCTCTCAGTGCTGGGCTCAAAGTGCTTTGGGAGTCCACAGGTTAACACACTACCCCGCACTTTCCAGGGATGTGGAAAGAGTCTAGAGAAATAACAGGAAAGCAAATGCTTATAAGCTGTTAATGTAACTGGGTGGTGGCTGTGGCTACTGACATGTTATGCAACTGTTCTTAGGTATTCTCAGCACTCCCTGGTGATCTCTACCTTTGCACCTTGGCTCACACCACATACACCTCATCCCTCCTTGACTACTTATATCCAACCCATCCTTGAAGGTCGAGGTTCAGATCCACCTTCTCCAGGAATCCTTCCCGTGCACCGCAGGCTACATATGAATTTTGGTGGGTCATGACTCAGACCATAACAGGCACTAAAGGCCCCTTACTGCTGTGAGTTCCTATGTGCTAGTCCCTAACCCTGCCCACACCTCTGCAATAGTATCTTCATAAATGCAATTTAATTTGAACCCTTATTAAGTGTACTGGCTGTTTTTTGGCAGGCCTCTCAGATACGGGTACTGATGACTATGTTGATAATGATCTACAAGACAACCACTGTAAAGTCCCTTGAGAAGGATAAAGTTTAATGCTAAACTCTGGGAGGAATGCAAAGCCAAATAATGAACTCTTCCCACCTTGTGCCTCATTCTCCCCATCTGCAAAATGGAGGCACTAAAAACAGCGCCCTCGCATGATCCTTATGAAAGTCCACTGGACAGAGCAGTGAGTGTGGAATGTGTTCAGTCCACAGGGTGGACCCACTTTTCCAGGGGCAGAGAACAACTCCATGACTCTGGGTTCCCAGGTCAGAAGCCTGCAGATCAAAGCTGCAAACAGGGGAGGGACATCCAAAAGGACGGGACCCACCTCCTAGCAACAGAGGAAGAGCAGGGCATGTTTAGTGGCCCCCAGTTGAGTGGGCCTCCTGTGTAGATAAGTTCTAGACATGAGGGAGGCCCCTTTGTCCCTCTTTCATAATAATGACCCACCTCATGGGTTTGCTGAGTATCTATGGAAAAATAGTCCAGGCTGAGATCCTGGATACCTCTATTTATGATGACATAAAAAGGACCAGTATATTCATGCAGAGGCCATTTTACCTGTTTCTATAAATATCTTCAATACGAGGAAAGCTTTCAGTGGGTCCATGGGCACAATTTTTAGCTAGTTCTATGCCAATATAAATCAAGCATGCATATCATACCAATGAAATAATGCAGATCGTTGATTTAGGATGGTGAGGACCTGCAGACAGCATGGATTCCAAGGTAACTCACTCTTGCACCTTTGAGGTTGGGTTAGCTTTCATCTTTGGGAGCAGTGAGGGTCATCCTGGCCATGTGGTACAGGGAAAGGGCACAGGCTTTGACATTAGACAGTATGGGTTCACAGCCAGTGTGGGACGATGTTGTTTAATGCTTCCTCCTCTGTAAAACCAGGCTAACAGAGCTGCCTCAATTAAATGAGATTAAATGAGAACAGAGCCTTGGTAGGTGCTACTTTGGTGATAAAGTCAACTCTCTTTCTCTAAGCTCCTGTGGTGGTTGCTGTTGTTGTTTTTAATGTTTTACAGTTTAAATGGGTCGCCAAATTGGCAGAAGTCCAGCCAGTCTCAAGGCATGACTACAAAGTCACTTCAAAGCACTTGTTATGAGCTTGGAGACAATGAACATGTCCCCAAGACCCAATCGGGAGTTTTGTCCAGCAACGTGTTGAAGAGCACAGGGCCCTTTCATTTGCACTATGTCCTTTGGATGCTAATTCACATAACCATCTTTGCATGGGGACAGGTGGTTTTACCTATATCTTTAATAATAATTATAAAATAATAAAAAAGGAAGAATAACTGGCATCAAGAGAAGTCAAGTGGCCGCCCATTGCACTGTGCTTCTTGGTGATAAATTAGTTCATGGGCCACTGGGGACTGGGGATTCTTGGCAGCTTCTAAGGAAGAGTGTTGTCTCAACCACCCTCAGACAACCAGTTACAACTGAGCTTATGTGCATCCTCCATGGACCAATTTTTTCACCAGCCTGTTCAATGTCTGTGCAACGTTAGAAGCAGAAAATCTGTGCAAAGTGTCTCTTCTGACTCAGCTTTGGGAATGTCGTGTTTTGTGAATTAAGAAGATCTGACTTTGGCCCCTAAATCTGCTACTTGCTCACCATGAGACCTTGGGCAATCAACGTCCCACTCTTGGCCTCAGTTTCTTCACTGACACAAAAGAAATATCATCCCAACCCTGACTCACTCATAGGCATACCTGGGAAGACCCAATGAGAAGATGATTGGATGGTAGTTTATAAACTGTGACTATCAGGCATATCAATTTAACAGGGCCAACAAGAATGCTGATTTTTGCTCCCCAAACCTCAACCTCACCCCACTTCAGTCAAAGGCACTAGCATGTACCTGCCCCTTGATTTCTCACTTACGTCATTCATCAGCAAGCCCTATGGACTACTTCCTTAGAGGTAATCATTTTTATTTTTCATATATTTATTTTAATATATTTCCAATCTTTTATTTTAAAATTTAAAAAGAAAAGATCAATGTACCTTTCACCCAGATTCCCCAAATGTTAACATATTACTGGGTTTGCTTTCTCTCTCTCCCTCCCTCCCCCGGGCCCTCCCCACCCCCCAGCCCCCCAAGTCTCAGCTGAAATGCCACCTCTGAAAGGTCAGTTTCCCTGACCATTCAATCCCTAAAACCAAGATCCCACCCTATCATATTCTAATTGCAGTTCTCAACAGTGCTGAGTTCCAGCTGATATTTTTCTTGGCTATTTATTTACTGGTCACCTCCCTGCCTCCCCGACTAGGATGTAAGTTTTATGGGAGCATTTGCTTTGTGTGCTTTGCCTTGGTCACTGTTGAATCCTGAGAACCTAGAACAGGGCGTAGGTGTTCTCTATGCTGAAGGTACAAACTTGCCCCACTGCCTACACTGGCCGCTGCGCTCACTGCACGAACCTCATGGAAACATTTGCTGTATCTTGTCCTACAAGGGGATTGCTTAAAACATGGCTAAGATTTGGGTATAAATCCTCTCAGAAAGAGAGAGAAAACTGCACAAACTCTCCCCCGTGTGTGCACACATACAAAGAGAGCACTCAGCCAGCTTTTTGGTTTCCATGTAGGCTCTGAAGTCAGACTGCCTTACTCACATTCAGGTTGCACCACTTGCTACTGTGTGACCTTGGACAAATTACTTAAACACTTTGTGTCTCAGTCCTTATATGTAAAGCAGAGATGCAAACTCTTCCTCATAAGCTTATTGCCTGATTAAATGTATTAATATTTTTTGATGATTAGAGCCATGCCTGGCACACAGTGTTAAAGAAATGTCAGCATAATATACTATATTACATAATTGAGAGCAGATAGTACTTTAGTAGCTTTATAGTTTCTATCCTAAAGATTCCATATCAACAACTATTCCTTTACCACATGATTATTAATGGCTAATATTTTTCATCATATAGATGCACTATAAGTTTCCCAACTTACCCCCATTGCTAGATATTTAAGTTGCTTCCAATTTTTTATTACCATAAACAATACTACACTTAGCATCCTTGTACAAATATCTCTACACACATCAGCAACTATTTGTTCTTATTGTATTCCTAGAAGTGCAACTGTTGGGTCAAAGGCTATGCATATTTTCTGACCTGAGATACAGATTTCAAGTTCCTGAGACAGGTTGTTGCAACAGAGGCATTTCCTTAGGGATCCAAGTCCAGGGTCGGGATGGCTCCTAATCTCAGCCATTTCCCCTGTGCCCTCTCTCCAAGGGCCAGCCAGTTCATGTGTCCAGCTGAGGCCACCACTGGCTCCAATAATCCTGTTTACTCTGCTCTGGACAGGAAAACAACCTGGATGTTCTCTCTTCAGGGTATATCAGAGACCTTTGCTTTGAAGTTCATCTGAGAGATTAAAAGCAACCACATCCAACATGCCTGCTATTTCACTGTGGGCCTTTCCTCTGTTCTTTCATAGTGACATGGTGTTTACAAAAGCATCTGTACTTCTGCACCCATTTTAATCACAGTTTCCCCACTCATTACCCAGCAGGAACTCATCTGTTCTTTATGGCCTAGCTCAAATGCCACTTCTTCCAAGAAGCCCTCTCCCCTTTTCCCCTTCAATCCATGTATCCTAGTGTAAGGCCATACATATACACATAGTCATGGGCATGCTTAGTTACATATTGCAGAATACCCTTTCCCATGAGAGAAGAGAAAACCACTCTTGTCTTTCAGAAGGTCTGAGCAATCCCTACCCACCTTCTTCCCTACTTCCATCGTTAAATAGGGATCAACAGTTCCAGAGAAGGAAGAGGGGACAAGACTGGTACTCAAGTGAAAAAGAGGAATGACCTGACCCTGGATGGGCTCTCTAAGATGGCAAAATAAACTGTGGTAGCTGCTGTTTCCAAAAAGTGGACCTGCATCCTACCCCCATATAGAGTAGCAGCCACCGCCCAAGAGGGGCAGAACCTCTGAAAGGGTAAAAGGAAAAGCCAAAGACTTAACATGAAGCGTGCTGGCTCCAGGGGCCACAGCACAGCCATCCCCCCATGCCCACCCCCACCCCCTGGCTCATATGGGAGGGGAATTGCTGCCTCTGAACAGAGCAGAGCAGGAGCAAATCCAGGGTTTGTGGAGTCGGACGCATATACAATTTGGGGAGCTTTCATTAAGGAAAAAACTACAAATATAAAATGCCCAGGCCACTCCAACTTACACAATGGGTGGGGAAGTGTGATGGAGGAGATTGGGGGGAACGGGGAGGCAGTCAGCAATCTCTTAGCCTCACCCATTGAGATTAAACTATCACAACTTTGCAAAGTTTGTAATAATATCTGACCTGTGGACACATTCCAGGGTCCCTCTCAGAAGGGGCCTGTGCAAAGGAGGGACTCTGAAGGTTTGCTAACATCACCCTTGTAGTTAGAGCATCTTTGAGCTGAAGACCAGACAGGCTCCTCCCTAAACACCATTCCTTATAAACCCTCAGGGTCTTGGGCAACCCGTACCCCATAGAGCTGAGATGGAATTCCCTGCCTAATGCAAGGAGGTGGCAAACCAGGTTTATCTGATTTAGAAATACAAATAAATTTGATACTTCTGGCCCAGAAGTGTCCTAAAATACCTTACCTCTGCTATAGTCAGGAAATACCTTTATTTTTAAAAGGCAATCAAAAAACATGTCCTGAGAAAATGGCTTCCCTTCATGAGTCTTTTTCCCCGTCTCAGACGTGGGGGTGATGAAACTACCTCATTGGTTTAGTGTGAGAATGAAATGAGCTAATCCATGGAAAGATCCTGACACAGAGGAGCCAGCATTCCTGAGCATCTCCTCAGCCTCCAGCCCTTGGGTGGGTACTGGGAAGGCAGAGATGACTTAAGCCAGGCCCTGTCCTCAGGCATACACAGTCTAATCTCCCCGGGGGCCACCGAAGGGGGTTAGCTGTGCAAAACTGAGCTTTGCAAAGCAGGGAAGGGAACTGGCCTGGTAATTGTTGGCTCTCAGACAAGAACCGCTGGCTTAGACTGAGGGCTGAAGGGTTCGGGGACCATCTGCTGGCTTCGGAGCACACTTTCGCACAGCAGTCCGTGGGAGTGGATCTGAGTGCAAGCCCTGCCCGGCTGTGTCTGTGGCACATCATTTCCCTCTGAAAACCTGAGTTTCCACCAGGATTTAGGAAGAGTGTCAAGAGGACAAACTGAGAGACATGCCCAGTATAGAACAAGTGCTCAACAGTGAAAGCATGTTCTATTCCATCTATTCCTATCCTGGTTGAAGTTCTGCAGTAAAATCCTTCCTGGGAGGCCATTTCTGAATCCTTCTCCTCTGCAAGAAGCAGGCTGCAAGGTCCAAGCAGAAAGTTCAGGGTACTTCCCCTTCTACTTAATTCTACTGAATTCTATTTAAATGCAGCATCCTCCTTCAAGCAGGAAACTCAAACCACTTCCTCCTACTAGAGATTTTTTGCAGTGTCCCCTTTTCCTAATGTCTGGCCGAATGCCCAGCTGCAAGGAGCCAGGAGCCTTTGATTTGGGGGCAGCCTTGTGGCATTTTCTCCTGGTTCCTCTGCTGATTCATACCAATAAGTCTGGCCTGCAAAGCCCAAGTCTCCATCCCAGAGCATCTCCCCATCTTCCCTCTGGTAGCTTTCTTCTCATTAGCATCCTTGAGTCCGTCAGGCAGCATGCTGCCAAGATGGCAGGCCACGCTCCAGTGATATTTGCTCACTCCCAGTAACTTGTTCCTGGATGCCTTTCCCCACTCCACCAGCCATGTCCTCACTGAAGCTCCTTCTCATGAGGATGAGGAGCATCCTGATATCACAGGCTGGGCACTAGGCTGAGAGTCTGGAGACCTCAGCTCTGCCAGCAACGCATGCAGCCTTGAGGATTCAAGGATGTCCCTGAGCCCCCACTTTTCTAATGTGCAGAAAACGAGGGCTGAATCAGACTGGCCCAAGGGGTCTCCTAAGGCGCAATTCACACACCCCTCATCCTATACTGCCCTTTCATTTAAGGGCCCAGCTCCCTGTTCATTTCAGCATAAAGTTTAAACTTCAGTACTTCTCTTTAAATCTACCATATACTGAGCACTTGCTATGGACCAGGTCCTATGTCAAGGGCCTGAAGATATTTATATGAATAGCATCACCCCTACTCTGGGGGAGGTCACATATGAAAAACAAGAACATTTAAAGATGATAAGAAAGGAGTGAATTGCTAGAAAAAAACCACAGAACTGGCAACCACAAGCCCCTTGGAGGCATTGCCCAAGAGGGCAACCACGTTGAGTCTTGAGGATTAGGTAGGAGATCTCTGATCTCAGAGGAAGTGAGGGAAATGTGTTCATTTAAATGCCCCATCCTCAATATGCTAAGAAGAGGGACCAGCATATGCAAAACCAATTCACAGATATAGAATTAATTCAACATGGCTGCTGTGTATAATTCGTGTCACGAACAGCAGGAGGGTCCAGGAAAGAGAACAGAGCATGCTGGAATTTCTTAGGCTTTGCACCTCCCCACAGAGAAGGAGATGCCTCTGGTTGATGGCAGCATGTGGAAGTTTCCAGTGCAATCTGATGTCAAAGCACTTGCCAAATCCAGAAAAAGCAGAAGAACTTCCAAGTACCACAACCTAATTTAGCTTGAGCCCGGGACTCTTGGTTGGTTTCACAGCAGAATCTGACTAAGACACGAAGAAAACAGTCTTAAAAGTAAGACAAATATTTAGAGTTTTAAAAGCTCAGCCTACAAATTAGGAAGAATGGGAAACTGGAATGTCAGATGTACAACTTTGTTCTCTCTAATTTAAAGCAGACCTTGTTTTCTGGTAGAAGATAGATTGAAATCCTCCTGCCCGCTCAATAAGATGGTGGAAACCACTTCTGAAGAGTCAGTGTTTTATGTGATAGGCAATCAAATTTAATAAGGTAACAGAAGAAAAAAGTGACGTCAATACAGCTTTATCTGAGAATCAAAAGAAACAATATTGTTGATTTGACTGAAGTTGGTCCAGTCTTAATTGTAGGAGGAGGGAAAAGTGAAATTTTTCCATCTCCTGGTCTTCTTTGCTTTCCATATACCTTGACCCTAACACATTCATCCCGAGAAAAATAAGAGCTTACTCAGCAAAAAGATGGAGTTTCACTCCGCTTTTCTCAGTCCCTTCCCAATGCAGGGGGGGCTGGGCTCATATTTACTGAGTGCCTGTTCTCTGCCTTTGTCTACACATAACTTCAACCATGCCTAATCCTACAAGGAACCCACCATTTTCTCCATTTTAAAGGTGAAGCAACCAAGGCTCAGAAAAGTTAGGTGAACTTGTGGAGCGCAGGTCATGTTACATGTGAGTGACCAAGTTAGTGTTGTGACCCTCGTGCTTTTCTGATACTAAAACCCACGCCCCTTCCACCTGCCCCACTGCCTGCCTGTAATTCAGAGATTCGATTTACGGAGAGCGACTTCTTTCCACACAGTTACCTGTGAATTTCAAAGCAATGAAATAGTGCAAGCTCCATTTAACCCCTCATTTCTCCCACAAGTGATGACTGGATACTATGATGTGCCAGGCGTTATTCTAGGCACTAGGAATCATGCAGACAAACCCCGGCCTTTGTGTAATTCACGTCCCACCAGTGGAACAGCAGGGTGCATGTGAACAAGGACTCGGAAGCCAGGCTCCTGGGATCACATCGTAACCCTACCACTTGCACGCTGTGTGACCTCTCTGTACCTCACTTTTCTCCTCTGTATATAGGGGCAAGCAGTAGCTCTTTATAATTGTTCTGAGGACTGAATGAGCTCATATTTGTAAAGCATCTAGAGCAGATGAGCATTGTTAGATAGTGGGGAGCATAAGCAATAACAAAGTAAGTCAGATACACAGTGTGTTGAAAGATATTCAGTACAGGGATGCACAGTAAGCCAGGGAATCAGAATAAAGCATGTGGTGGCGGGCCTGTAATTTTGGTTAGGGGGCCAGAGAAGGCTGCGCTGAGAAGGTGTCACTGAAGCAAAGGCCTGAAGGTCAGTGAGCCAACAGGAACCCTGTTTGAGTCTTTCACTGATGGTTCAGAGGCACCAACGGATACTGCGACCCTACCCTTGACTCTTAATTATGAATGTCAGATCCCTAGAATTATCAATTTAGGGATATGCTTACCCAATTGCACCCTTATATTGTGATGTGACATAAATTTATCAGTGTGTGTGTAAGGGATTCATCCTCTAACTTGGTCTGAGAGACCAGTGACAAGGCCCTGTCCCTTGAGGGACAAGGTCATTTCTGACATATTCCTTCATAACAAGAACAAAAGTACTGAAGCTAACTCATGGTTTGTAAGGTACATTCACAATCCTTATCTCCAAGATAAAGGTTGTCCCAGCTGGCTCCAGGGACTGTACGTACCTGTAGTCTGCTCTTAACTTTCTCTTGGGTCACACCGGGCTGACATCCTTCAGTCTTGGGAGGGGAGGGGGGCGTGAGGACACTGCTGAGTTTACCTGTCCTTTGAGTGCAAAGGACTAAGTCTGGTTGTGTGCCTTTTGCCCTGACCATACAGGAATGCTACTTCAGAGGACTTTTTAGATGCTGGAATGCTTGAAGAACAATGTCATTTTTGTGTATTCCCCATATGCTGTCAGAGAATTATCATTTTTTTATGCTTCCAAGGCCTAGAGTTAGGGGTAGTTAATGAAGTTCATCCTGATTTTGTGATGTGGAGTAAAGAACACTGGCCTGGGAGGCTGGAGACAAGGGTTCAACTCTTGGCTCTGTCATTAACTCTCATGTACGTATCTGTGTACATCACAACTTCTGTCTCTGGGTCTCATTTCTCTGTCTATAAAATAAAGAGGTAATGGGGGAAACACACACGCACACACACACACACACACACACCTCTTTATGACTTGTTGTCTCTGGACCAGGCATATCACACATATTATATCATTTTAAAATCACCGCAATCCTGAGTCAGTATCATTATTGTGACCCTACAGGTATAATGTCGTGTAGTGGGAAGAGGCAGGGTAGGATTGGCATCCAGGCTTGACTCCAACTATTAAGTTGCAACTGCTTAGGCTTTCTAAGAATCTTTCCAAGGCTGTGATTCCCTGATTTTATATACTGTAGACACTAGTCAATCTGGCTTCCTGGGGAAGCCATCCCGTCCCCATGGCTATTCCTTTTCTACAGCTTGAGTTGTAGATAATCTCTCTGTTCCTCCAGTATATATATCTATCATGGGTTTTTAATACAGCTATGAAGACCCTCGGACAAAAGGAAAACACAACGACAGATTGGCATGCAAGTGACAGAAGCTGTCCAAGGCAATGCTCTGTTTCATCATCTCGCCCCTGGAGGCAGACCAGACTAAACACAGAAACAGTGCTTCTAAGGAGGGGCTAGGGGCCTCCCCAAAGTGACTCACTCAGCTTCATAGGAAGTCTGGTCTCCTAGGGACCAGCAGTCAATCTTGAGGCTGTTCTCTGGCAGCCCTTTCCCGTGGCAGTGCGGAGGGAAGACAGGCGGTGTGGTCTCAGGGAGAGACACTGCGTGTGTAGCAAAGCCTCGAATTCCCTGTGTGACTTCCCCAATTATTACAAAGAGGTGGACTAGAGCTGGTGCAGGGTAAGCCAGCAGCTTAGAGTCAGGGAGTGAGGCCAACCAGGTTTGAATCCCAATTGTGCCATTTATCAAGGGATATGAGATGTGACTTTTCAGCCAAGGCGCTTAGCATCTACGCTCGAGTTCCTCAGCTCCTAACTTGAATCTGGACTGGAAGGTCAAACATCAGGCTCTGCTGCTGACTAGCTGAGGGGCCGTGGGGAAGCACTTAACTCCTCTGGGCCTTGGCTTCCTCATCTGTAAAATGTATAGTGTCATAAAGGTCACTGGGAGAATTCAAGGTCGTGTAAGTAGTGTCCCACACACAAGAGGCCCTTGATAACTACTAGGACCCACTCACTGACCCTCTCCACTCAGCCTGTATCAAACCATCCAAGAAATGCTCCAGGCCCATACCTGACCCCACATCATTTCAGAGAGCAGGTCTGTTAGAAACCAGACCACAGTCAGAGATCGTTTTGCAAATCCCACCATGATAGGCTAACTCATCCAGAGGGAGTCAGACGGAAGAGCACAAGCCGAGGTTTCATGCCCACTGAGAGGGGGTACAGAAGGGTTCTGCATCGTCACAGACAAACCACAGCAGGATGATGTGGATATAACAATGCAGGGCTCAAATGGACAGTGGGCCTTGCTCTTATAAAAGGCAGAAATCAGACTCACTCTGAGTCTAAGAATCAAATGGCTTCTCCTGGGTCCAATGGGGACTTGTGCATATTAAAATGGGAGGAAGAGGTTTCCCTCCACCCCTTGCTGGATTTTTGTTTTTGTTTTGTTTTGTTTTGCTTTTTAATGCTTGGCTCAGGCAGAGAAAAGCAAAAAGGAGTTCAGAACATCATGCCTGCCATCATTAACATTTTCAGTTGAGACCCAAATGAGCCAGAGAATAAACAAATGCTTCTCAGATGCCTTTTTCCAATGGGCTGAGCAAGTGACATGCACTGGCAGTAAGAACAGACAGCGTCTTGCCTCATGAGCTTAGATTCAAGGACAAGATCAAATTCAAGTTTATTCCATGGGTGATTCTAATGCATTCCTTTATTGAGATTACTACATATCCAGTGAATTTTGTCGGGGCTTGTGCTAGATTCCACCTGCCAGAAGGAGATGAGACCCCCATCCAATGATGCTTCAGGATGTCAAAGGGGCTTTGATTAGATGTTTGGGTGAGGTCCTATCAGGGTGCAGAGGATGGAGGGGATCAGTTATTCCTGGAAGTCAAGAAAGTTTATTGAGACTTTTGAAAATGGAGTAGATACTTTGCAGGCAGTCAAAGACGAAGGGAGGGCAGTGTAGACAAAGGTACAACATGATCAAAAAGTGTGGGTGAGAATCAGGCGGATGTACTCAGGGGAATTTTAAGAGTTCAATCATGACTAAAATTCAGGATGACAGGGGTAGGGACGGTGTGAGGGGTTTTCTAACACTTACCAAGGATCTGAATTATGCCCAACTCTGTCTCTTATATGGTTTAATGGGATCCTCACCACCTCTGAGTTTGTTCTTATCCCCACTTTACAAATGCAGAAACCGAGTCTCATGATGGTTAAGTAAGAACTGCAAAGTTCATGCAATTGAAATACGATCTCAGAGCTAAGTCTGTCCAATGGCAAAACCCATGTGTCATTCACTGTTCACTCTGTGTCATTACTTTTGATGCCATGATCCCACATTCATACCTTAAACATAATGTTGAGTCTTGCAGCGTGCCAGGCACCATTCTAATCTGGGGATACAGCAGCTAACCAGACAAGGTCCCTACCCTCACAGAGCTTCCGCTCTAATGAGTCAGGAAGTGGGGGCGGTCAAAGCATCTGAACAAATGCCCATGGTGATTTTGGATAAATTAAGTGCTATAAAAAAAATAAAATGATGTGAATGAGAGTGAGTGTTGGTTGGCAGTGGAGAGATGGGAAGATGATCCCTAGGATGGCTGGGGAGAGGCTGTCTGAAGGGGTCACATTAGAATGAGGCCTGAATGAGAAGAAAAAGACAAACACAGGAAGACGCTCTGAAGAGATATGCTATAGGCAGAGGAAGTGCAAAGGTCCTGGGGTAGGCAGCAGCTTTGTGTTCAAGGGACAGAAAGCATGCCAGTGTGGTTAAAACACAGGGAGCCATGGACATACACAGTAGGAGATGAGGTCAGGAGAGTAAAGAAAGGCCAGCTCATGTGGTTCAGAGAATGTAGGTGGTCCTGCATGAAGAGGAGGTAAGGACAGGATGTGGAATAAGGGACAAGTTTTACTGTCAGAGTTAGAAGGGTAGCGTCCCTGGGAGTCACCCTGGTACAAAGAGTACATCCCTGCTTTGCCACTTCCCAACGGTGTGGCCATGGGCAAGTGGCTTACCCTTCCTGGACTCAGCCTCCTCCCACATAAAATGGAGATTATAATACCTGCCTCACAGACTGGGAGGGAGGATTAGACACCAAGCACTCACCCCATCCCCTGGCTCCTGTTAGAGAGTTAATGGAAAATCTCCCCAGGGGCCATGGTGCAGCCAGCATGCTCCTGGAGCTAGTCACTAGAAAGACTCAGGTGATCAACTGCTTAACAAACAAATGGACAGGACACCACCTGTCCATCAGGACCAATGGCAGTCCTGTCCAAGCAGTTCCCCCTCAGGGTCTGCACACTTAGCATTACCAGGCTGCTCCTACTAATGGAACTGGCTTTAGAGACTGTGGCAGTCTTGGAATATCCCAAGAGAAGACTCTGCAATTACCGTATTTGCCGGCGTATAAGACGACTGGGCGTATAAGACGACCCCCTAACATTTCCACTCAAAATACAGAGTTTGTTATATACTCGCCGTATAAGACTACCCCCTCTTCCGCACACCTTCCACACACCAAATAAAAGGTAAAACAATATCAGATTTGATTTGGCCCACTGATGTGCAAACAAGCGTATTGTATTTCGTGTCACCACATAACCGTTTTGGCGATGTTGAGCCACCATGTCTGCTACATGTTTTTCGAGTTCTGGCCAGTGTGGGGTGCCTCTTCTTAATGCACACTTACCCCTTGGCATACTCTTTAATGCTTTCTCATTTGATTTCCAGTCCCGAACCATCTTTTCTGTTACTCCATATTGTCTTGCAGCAGCACAATTATTATTTTCCTTAGCAAAGTTTATAACTTTCAGTTTAAAATTTGCATCATACTTCTTTCTTTTGGCTGGTGCCATGATAGGGATGATAGGGGTTTGACTGGTCGACATTTTCTATGCTGTACTGTACAATGGTGCAGTATTGTGGTTGGCTGTTGGCTGTATACAAAGACTGATTTGATTGGTCCCTGCTCCCTGTTTGCCCGCCCTGTCACTATAGCAGTCTGGTCCACCCTTGCATCAGCATCTCCCTGGGACCTCACTAGTGCGCAAGTGCGAGCTCTTCAACATTCTAACAGGCACCATGATAGCGCAAAATCGCGAATCTTCAATGCATATGTAAAGAAATATACGGTAACCCGAATTTACCACACTCGCAAAATCGCACACAGCCGACCATACACCCAGCAGCGCTGCTGATGCCTGAACGGTATGTGGAATGAAGTGGGCGGGCATCGGGAGGCCACTATGGCACGGGGCAAGCACTATGGGCAGTCTATCTGAAGTGTACCTGGCGTATAAGACGACCCCCCACTTGGAGGCATATTTTTTAGGGCCAAAAAATCGTCTTATACGCCGGCAAATACGGTAGATTTGATTTCTAAAAGCATCCTACAGCTCTTTTTTAGTGTGCACACGACTTGCCTAAGATCTGGCTAAAATGTAGCTTGTGATTCATTCAGTAGGTCTGAGGCGGGGCCTGAGATGCTCCTTTTCTTATGAATTCCCAAGAGAGGCAGGTCCAAGGACCACACTTTGAGTAGCAAGGATGTATTGTATAGCCAAATGGCTTCCATAGAGCAGACACCATTGAATCTACCACAAAAAGACTGCAAAGCAATAACCTGCTTTTAGCAACTTATTATTGAATTCACTAGACAAACATTCATAGAGTGCCTAGTAGGCATTAGGCACCATGCTGGGAAGCAGGATTTTGGTAGAAACGAAGGTTAGGGCTTGTTTTCACAGAGCATTTATCCTAGTAGCAGAGAGCCAATTAAGCAAGCCATTAGAATGGCCTAAATGCAGAGCCTGGGTGTGTCTGAGGAGCACAGGCCTGGAGGGGGTCAGGTAAGATCTCCCGGGCGGGCGAAGGGACATTTAGGCAGAGAGCTGGCCCTGAGAAGGTGTGCTACAAGCAGAGGGAACAGCATCGCCAAGGGCGAGGCCACCCAGCCAGCCACAGTACAGCCTTGATTTAGATCAGGTCTGTGTGATCCAAAGATCTGCTGCTGTTAGTATCTTCCGTGTCTCATGAATCAAGTCTTGCAAAAGGCAGGCTGCCAGCTGTCCCTCCCCAACGATGTCAGAGCAGCTGGCCCTAAGTGGAAAGCTATCTGGGAGCAAAGGCCTTCGAATCACCTGACAGGCTTGGTGATTATGAAATACGCCTTCGCACCAAACACGTTGCACCACCAACATCATCCAGGCTTTGCTCAAGCGTCCTTTCTCCTCAAAACTTGTGACTGGGGAGGGTGACCGCCCTCCGGTCACTGCTAAAAATAGCCCTTACTTTTTTTTTTTTCTAAGCAACAATGAACTTTGAAGCCTGGGTGGTGGTAACCACATCAGCGGGTGATCCCTTGGGTAAAGTTCACCAGAAAGTAAAAGGCCAGAGACCTGGAAGGTTCCAGGATTCTTTAAGGAGAACAGAGACAGAAATTCAATTGAAAGAAGCATCTTCTAAGTGGCAGACAGGACACGCACCTCCTTTCAATTAAGTTGAGGGGGCACAGTTGGACCTGGCATGACACTGGATGCAGCCATGTGACTTTGGGCAAGTCACTTACCTCCCCCTCTCTGTTTCTTCATCCATTAAGTGGGAGCTGAATCCCTGCCTTTCCTTCCTTAACACACAGCCATGTTCGTAATATGCTAAGCTTGGCGATTGGCACATTGTAAACACTCGGTAAGCGAGGAGGAAAGAGATTCTGGAGGGTTATGGAAGCAGGCAAAAGATAGCTCAAATCTGAAATCAAGCCTAGGTCTGAAGCCCCAGGCTTTTCTCCATTCATCACGCTCTCCTCATATCAGAGTTACATCCTGTGCCGTTTGACTTTATAGGGCCTCCCAGTGATATTGAGTTTGGCCATTGACTTTATCACAGGCAAAGGAATATGGATGGAAATGACAGCATGGAAGTTCTGGGCTGAGACCTTAAGAGGCATCATCTGCTTCTTCATGGTCTTGTCTGCTCACTTGTTCATTTATCACAAGAAGAGCAACCAGACACTACCTTTTCAGCCTGGAGCCCACAATGAGACATATGGAACAGACCCAAACCTGACCCAAAGCCCCAAACCAAACCTGCAGCCTGAACCTAACCCTCAAACCTGTGAGAAAAACAAATGCTTGTAGATATAAAGCAACTGAGCATGGGTGGTTTGTTGCCCAGCATTACTGCAGCAATATCTGACTAATACACCTCCATAAAGGACTGCAGCCCAGCCAGCGCAGCTAGCTCTGTATGTATTTCTTAAGAACCTACTACATGTGATGGGAAGTAAAAAAGGAATTTAAAATCATCTCTGCCTTCAAAGACAGTTCCATTATTCCTTCTGTCCCTTCTTTGCTGAGCCCAGTCATGACGCAGAAATCACAAATCCTTATTTATAAAAAATAAAGAAATGAATGCGTGTGTTTCTACTGTTGAAGAGAAAAGCATAGCTCTATTAAATGATACCTAGAATACTGACGCATATTTTTTCTAGGAACTCAGCAGTGGGTGTGATAGTAGCCTTTCTGGGGAATGTATGACTCAGCTGTTTCTTAAGGGATAGGAAGGATGTAAAGACCTGGACACAGTCCTGCAGCCAAGCCACTGAGCTTTAACATCAGGTTTGTTTGCTGGGGTGGAGAGGAATCAGAGAGACCTGGGTTCAATCCTCAGGCTGCTGCTTTCCAGCTGTGTGACCTTGGACAAGTCACACGTCTCTGACCTTTAGATAAGTTCCCTCAGAGTCTCTTTCCTTTGCCTGGAATGCCCCTTCTCCCCGCCCCCCACCCCGCACCTTTGTCTGCCTGTAAGGACATTTCCTGACCACCTCTCTGCTAAGAACTAAGACTTCCCCTCCTTTAGGTCTCAGCTACACCCAATTGAAACGATCTTGGCCCCCAGGGTACTCCGGAATTGGTATTTGTGCATGTGCATTTTTCTTGGGGGGGGGGGGACACTGAGCTACTTCGGGACAGAGCAGAGCCTTCTGTGTCCCTAGGTCCCCAGAACTCAGCACAGACATAGGCTGCCAGTAAATACTGGCTGGCTTGACCTGGACTAAATGGAATTGACACAAATATCATCCAGGGATAAAGTATTTCAAAGTGGAGTTTCTACACTGCTTTTAAAAAGGGTCTCAGGGCTAAAGACATAAAGAGAAAAAGAGAGACACGCTTTGAAAAACATGTCCACATAAACACACATGTATGCAAACAAACATATGCCAAAAACAACCCTGGAAGGTTTCTGCAGAAGGCCTGTAATTTCCCTCTTGGCCAACACTGGCTTTGGCCTGGACCATGTTTCACAGACTCCTGGCAGGCAGCCTGCTGGGTTTAGGTTCTTTTTTTTTTTTTTTATATATAAGGCCTGTAACTGAAGCCACAGACCTTTCTAAAACCTTCTCTCAGCTGTAGCTGCCATGCTACATATCACCTGCTTACCTTTCCCAGGCCATGTGGATCCATAAATGTGTCCAGAGGTCCAATAACAAGTTGGTAAACAGTGGATATTCCTTCTAGAAAGAAACAAAGGGAGTCTCAGACCAACCAGTCTGGGAACTGTCTGTGACCCAGGCCAGACCTCCACGCTCCCAGAGCAGACTGTGTCTGATGGTCTAGCCTGCTGGACAACTTCCAGCATCAGAGAGGTAGGGACGCTGGAGGGGAAACTGAGGCACATGAAAACAAAACAAAATGAACCAAACTGTGCTGGTGACGTGGGTGAAGCGTGTATAAACCTAAATCCTGGGGCCAGGCAGTGGCAGATGGCTTATTAGATGGCGCTCTAGGGCCAGGCACAGCTTACATGCAAATCCTGGCCCTGCCAGTTTCTCCCGGGCAAGTTACCTCACTTCTCCAAACCTCGTTTCCTCATCCATGAGCTGGATTACACCTGCCTGGCAAACCTGATGTCAAGATTAAATGAGTGCATGAATATGATAGGCCAAGCGCCTTGTAGGAAATTAATCAATGGTGTTCGTTTGTTTTTTTGTTTTTGTTTTCGTAACAGAGCCTGCAATCTCAGAACCAAAAGAGCCTGTCAGGATGCACGCAGTTCTGCTTGCTCCCTGCTCCATTTAAAGCACAGTCTCCTCCCTGGCTGCCTCTCAAGCCAGCGTGTGCTTTGCAGGTTCTCAGGGCAGTCTGCTGCATCCTGGAGAAATCCTCACTACTAGAAAGTTCTTCATTACGCCGACTCAAAAGTTATCTCTCTGGAGCTTTCGCCCATTGGCCCTTCCAATCAGAACCATAAAAACAAGTCTGCACTCTCCCATGAATTGCAACCCTCTCCATAGCAGAACACAGCTCTTAGGCCCTCTTCGAGGTGCCTCTAAAATTCTCCAGGCTTTATACGTGC
>NW_017731907.1:339902-345796 GCF_001890085.2 Hipposideros armiger | reverse complement strand
TGGTGGCCATGATCATCACGGGAGGGCACAGCCATTTATGAGGTATTTCCATGCTGCATGACAGTAAAGCCAGAGGAGAGACCCAAGAGAAGGCTCCACCCACATCTCCCAGGAGGTGGGGCTTCCCTTGGCTCCTCCCCACGCACTGGCCACCCTGAGCCCACCACCAACCTCAGACCCCCTGAGGTGCTCCCAAGTCTCACTGCTCCACCTCCACCCATCCACCTATGAGGTACAGGTGGACCAGATGCAACCAAACCCTCTCTGTATGATTCTGAATTCCTATGCAAACTCTGGGGAGGAGGACTGAGAAAAGAGAACTTTAAAAAAGCTCAGCATCACATGGGAGCCAATCCATGCTCTGGAAATGTTGGGTATTACTACTGTCTTTTCACCTTCTCCCTTATCCACTACAGCAGGAAAACATACCTGGGTCCCACAGGGGCCAGGCCTCCTGGATCCCCCAGTCGGAGCCAGAAGACCCATTGTTCACATGGGATGGGGGTGCCCCCTCCACAGTGGTATTATTTATTAATATATTTTTCTAGTTGGAAAAACTACAGGTCAGAGGTTAAGTAACACGCCCACAGTTACCAACGGAGTATAGAGCCCAGACTTACACTCAAGTCACCTGGCCCCAAACACCATGCACTTACTTAATTTCAGTCCAAGTTTTAGAGCCTGAACCAGGGATTCTCAAACTTGGCACTATTGGCTTTTGGGCCGGCTGTCCTGTGCATTGCAGCGTGTTTAACAGCATTCCTGGCCTCTACCCACTAGATGCCAGTAACACTCCCACTTCCTCCGCCCCACCAACACACACACACCAGACAACCAAAAATGTCTCCAGACATTGCCGATGTCACCTGGGGGCAAAATCTCCCCACTAGTCTACTCCCAACTGAGCAGCTTGGACAAGTTGCGTGGAACTCTCTGGGCATCACCGTCCTCCCCCATAAAGCAATTGCAGGTAAGTGGTCTCCACGTGCTCCATGACATACTGGGGGGCAGGCAGCAATTTTATTTACATTTATTTTAATACTTAATCTAGTATATTTAATTGTATCCAAGACAAAAAGCTAATCTTTACTAGTATTTGCGATTTTGAGTGACGGTAGAACACGTTTTTAAATAAATATGATGGATGAGGACACGCTTGAAAAAAGTTTGGAAGCCCACTCTGCTAGATGGTTCCAAGGTTTCTGTCAGATGTCTATCCTAAATTTTATGGGAATACAGGAGAGCCCTCTGCAGTACTGTAATGTGATGCTGGTGGTACTTTTCCGTTCTGAGCTTCAGTTTCCCCATAAGTTCAATAGAGATAGAAAAGAACCTACCTCATCAGGTTGCTCTGTGGACCAGTGAAATAATGCATGCACAGTGCTTAGCACAGTAGATAATAATACTCAGAAATGTTCTTATTTTCATATACAGATCAGAAAACTGAGGCTACAGAAGGTTCCACAATTCCCCNTAGTCCACCCTTCAAAGCAATTTTGGAACTTTTTCTGGACTGGCCATCAGAGCTGTCATTGTATTACCCTTGATGTCCTGAATATCATCAAAATATCTTCCTTTCAATATTTCCTTTATCTTTGTGTAAAGAAATAAATCATTGGGGGTCAGATCAGGTGAGGAAGGAGGGTGTTCCAATACAGTTATTTGTTTACTGCCTAAAAACTCCCTTACAGACAGTGCAGAGTGAGCTGGTGCATTGTCGTGATGCAATAGCCATAAATTGTTGACAAAAAGTTCAGGTTGTCTAACTTGCACTTTCAAGTAGTAAACCTGATTAACTATCCAGCTGGTACAAATTCATAATGCATAATCCCTCTGATCTCAAAAAAGGTTAGCAACATTGTTGCAACAAGTTCACAAACTTAATTGTCCGACTTCATACGTGTGTGTGCGCGCGCGCATGCACAGGCAATTATAAGGGACAATGTAGGCACATATAAGAGGCGCGTATCCAAGACTGAGGTGGTCTAGGAGGGCTTCTCAGAGGAAAGGGTGTTGAAACTCAGTAGGATCTGTGAAGTGCTTGTGCAAAGTCCTACAGCTAATAGTGAGGGAACTAAGTAAGTATCAAGCACGTGCCTCCTCTGCTGGGGAAGTAGGTAGCAGTTGATGTCCATAAAGTGTGTGAAGCTAGATATCATTATTGTTGAACTTTCATTGTTTTTCTATTATTAAAATGTACCTTTGTAGGCCCAGATCCCTCAACAGGCTGGGCCCCATTCTTCCAAAAGCATGTTTCTCCATTCACTTCTTTAGCAGAGAGACCTGGGTTTGCGTCCAGGCTCTGTCACTCACAAGCTGGGTGAGCTGATCCAAGTTAGGCCACTTCTCCAAGCCTCAGTTTCCACATTATAAAATGGGAACAGTACTGCCTATTCCCAGGGCTTGTGTGTGGGTTGAACAAGACGCAGCGTAGAAAGTCGCCTGGCCCACAGCAGATGTGTGGCAGATGTTTACTTTCTTTCCTACCTTGACAAGATGGTGCAGGCTGATCTGATGTTAGACCTCCACTGATAGTTGATAATGTTACAATAAAATATACCTTCAAAGGCATTTGCATTTGCACTAGAGAGTACCGACCAGTTCAGTGATGTGCCAGGCCCTGTGCCAGGCTTGGGACCCCAGGAATGAGTGGGCACTGAGGCCAAGGAACTCACCCTGGAGAGAAGAGGAAAGTCACAGAGGCCAACTATGCTGGTTGCTGTGACCAAGTTTTGTGCACGCGATGTGAAGGAAGACTTTAGTACATCACAGGGAGATCAGCTGCGGCTTCATGGTAGAGGTGACAGATATCTCTTATGGCAGCAGTGCCATAATGTTACGTGGGAACTACTGCACCAGTCTCCTAAATGTCTTCCCTGGGTCTGCACTCAATCCTCTAGAATGTCTCAGAAGATAAAAGGATCTTTCTACAATTATAAATCAGATTATGGCACCCCTAGCACCCAAATCTGCCATGACTTCTCATTGGTCTTACAAAGTCCTACCCCATGGCCTCTGAGGTTTTCCAAGATGGTGTCCTGGCTTCTTCGGCAGCCCCACTGGCAGCAAGGCAGGGCTTCTGGAAGCCAGGAAGCTTCGATTCCTCCAGGACGGGTGCCCACAGGGGACTTCAGCTTGCCCTCTTGGAAGGCACCAAGGTTATGAGAGGGAGAAGACTGCTCTGGCCCACGACAGGGTCTCTGAGGAACTCTGGAAAGCCTCCATGGGATTGTCCATTCAAATCATGGCAGGAAAGAAATAGCATATGGATGGGCAAAGCTGCAAAGAATTGAACGGCAGGATTCTGTTTAGAGGTGAGGGCCGGGTTAAGGAAACCAGCAAGAGAGGTTGAGGCACCCCGAAGCTCGGACAGTGGGAAGTCCGCACCGCTCTAGGGGTCAAGGGGGGAAAAAAGGAAGGTGATCTGGGAGGCCTGAGAGCTGGAGCCAAGGAGGGGTAGCCACTTCATGGAGCTACGGCCGGCCTGGTTATAGTCAACGCCAGGACTGGAAGAAAGGAGCGAGCAGCAAGATGGACACCGGCCTGCTCTCTCCTCTCCCCTCCCTCTTTCCTGCTGCAGCTTTTCTTTGGCCCAACCAGCTAGAATTCAGAGCCTAGGGGAGTCTGCATGATGCAGTTCTTAACGTTTAGCCCTCTGGGGCTCTAGAGCAGGCAGAGGGCAGAACATTGATTAGATAGGAATGACCACACACACACACAAAAAAAAGAATTAGCAACACAGTACACCCCAGCATTCCACAGGGAGCATGGACTCAACCAACCCTAAGAGGGTCAACTGTATCCCAAGAGAGCGCCATATAAGAAGAGGAGGGAGCCTGGCTGACAAGCAGCTTGCTGAGCCGGGCTGCAGTGTTCACATAGTGTCCAGATTTTGTGTCCAGGGCAACTGCCAGCATAATCCACACAGCTACAGACGCCTCAGGCCTTGGCCTGTGTACAGCTGCAAAGGGCGAAATGGCTCTTCTGTGACCCTGGACCTTACCCATCTTCCCTGCTCCTGCCCCAGGACCAAGACCTCAGCAGGTAACAGGGGCCGTTGGTGCCACCCATGAGACGGGCAGAGGTGATTCAGGTCCGATGACAGAAAGGGTGATAAGAATAACAGCGATAACAATACTATGTTATGGAACATGTCATAATATGCTATTATTGTCACTGTAATAACCATACAATTAAGCTGTTCCTATGTGCCAGAGACTGTGATCATTCTATGAAGTTATACAGTCTTCTCCCAAACCCTAGGAGGTGGTGGCTACTATTATTCCCAGTTCAAAGTTGAGAGTAAGGTCCAAGTCAGCTAAGCAGCTTGCTGAGGTCACTCAGGTCAATCCCTGGCTGTGAGGCCGGGGTGTTAACGATCGTGTCAGACTGTCCTCAAAGCCACCTGGAGCCCACAGGTGAAGGGGAGACAAAGGCAGCATTCATGCAACCCTTCACGCTTTCAGGGTCACAGTTTGCTTCTCCAGAGTGGACCTGCAACACTGGTCCTGCACCCTCTCTTTTCCAGCCATGCCAGTCTCAGTGGTATCCTGAGACCACTCAGCTTTCTCTCACCCCTGGGCCTTTGCACAGGCTGTTCCCTTGGCCCTGGGCCATTGCCTTCTCTCTTAATCCCCTTGTAACTTGACTAACGCCACTTTGGTTAAGCACTGCTTGCTCCACAACGCTCTGCTGCACATCCCATATCCTTGGGTAGCCTGGGTAGGTGCCCCTCTTGGGAGCGCTCACAGCACCTTGTCCTGCCCCACCACGGGACTCAGCCCTCCGCGTGCTCCTGAGCATCAGCTTGTCTGCCCTGCCAGGCTGCAAGCCCCGCAAAGGCTGAGGCAAGCCTGTCTGGATTACCCCTGGGATCCTAGAGCCAGTTCGATGCCTGGCAGGTACTGGGTGCCCAGTACATGTGTGGTGAAGGCAGCTGGATGCTGGTGCAGACTTGGCCCCCCAGCGCCTGGAGCCTGCTGAGGCTCACACAAGGAGAACCACACCCAGCGATGCAGGAGAGGAGGGGCGGGCAGTCTCTCCAACGACCTGAAGCAAGAGCAGTCAGGGCCTTGCAGGGGGACTCCCAGAGCAAGACCCAAACAGGGGCAGGCTTCAGATGGCACAAAGGGGAGGAGGAGGTATTCCAGGCAGAGGGAACAGTATGTGCAAAGACTCAGAGGAATGTAAAGGCATGCGGAGTCACTTGGAGTGAATGACAGGAGGAGGCATGGGAGATGAGATCTGAAAGGGAGACAGGGCCAGCCTGGTGAGGGACGCCTGGGCTGGAGAGCAGGAGGACAACTTTAGGCTCAGAGAGTCTTGAGTTTGGGTCCACATTTTGCTATTTCCTGGCTCTGTGACCTTGGGTGAGTTGCCTAACCTTTCTAAGCCTCCGTTTCCTCATCTGTAAAACGGGACAGTACTAGCACCTGCTCCCTAAGAGAATTAAATGAAGTAAAACACATAATGTGCTTTACACAGTAAATGGCATGTGGCAAACATCAGTGCCAACCCTCATAGCCATCCTGTCCTTTCTGGTGATATAGTAATGGGAGGGCGAGTGGCTATGAAAGGTTTTTGTCAAGGAGGGAGACAGAAGTTGCTCAGGAGGTGTTTGTGGAAGGGGGGCAGGGAAGGGGTCCTGTTTTGAACAGAACCTTAGACAAAGGGCTTGGAGAGGTGAGATAAGGATGGGGGTGGTATGTGCTAGGGGTGAGGGGGTCAAAGCACAGGGGCTCGCTGGGGTCAGCACAGAGGCCAGCCCGCAGGAGGGGAAGGGAGCAGGACGGGCCAGAAGGGAGTGTGGAGGGATGTGCCTGCTGAGCAGAGCAGGGCCTCCAGAGTCAGCGGGTCAGGGTGTGTGGTCCTGAGCAAATGAAGAAACCACATGG
>NW_017731907.1:336240-337342 GCF_001890085.2 Hipposideros armiger | reverse complement strand
GGAACTTAAACCAGCTCCCACCCTCTGCCTGCCCTGACTCTGTAAGTAATGACTGAAAAGTACTTTGCAAGAGAACAGACGTCCCAGAAGGAGAAACCAATTAGGACACCCTCTCCAAAACTGTGCCCCGCCCATGCATCTGTCATCCCGCCAGATATTGATATAGCAAATAGCGGTCATCAGCCAGGCTACCCCACTTGCTCTTTGTGGGACACTGGGCAAAATTCCTAATGTCGCTATGCCTCAGTACTTTTTATGTAAATGAGCACAATAATAGTATTTCTCTCATAGGGTTGTTAGGAGAATTTGAAATCAATGTATGTGAATGGTTCTGAGCAGTGCCTGGCACGCAGTACATGCTATGAAAGTGTGGGCTTGTTACTCTGTGCGCAACACTAAGAATGCACCTCGCTGCCTCTTTTGCCCCTCTGCGATGATCTGGTTTTTATTATAATGGATGCATGCTCGTGCACCTAGCAAACACTCAATCCTCCACCAGACACAAGATCCCAGCCCCTTTCATGTACTCAAGGCCATGGCTTCAGCAATTCTTTCCTTTTTCCCCACATCATCAATGTTGTAGGCTTAATAATTTTCATCAGCATACAAATGTGCTATTATGTCTGTGATACACACAACACAGACACAGACACACATGCACACATACGTGCACACACACACACACACACCCTTCTCTTCAGCCCACCTCCTTGCTTCTTTGTTTCTCTTTTCAGCAAAGTCCTCAAAAGCACTGAATACGGGCCCTACCTCCAAATCCTCTCCTCTCTCTTGCTCTCGGAGTCATTCTAATCAGACTCATGCCCCAGTCTTCCTCCAAAAGTACTCTTTAAAGTCAACAGTGCCCCCTCCCAATAAAGCCGGTGGTCAGTCTCAGTCTGGATCTTAATGAACCAGACAGCAGCATTTGACATAACTGTTCACTTTTTCCTCCATGAAGCTCTTTCTGCACTTTTGAGACCATCAGCCTTTGCTTCCCCTACTTGTCGTGGTGGCTTCTCCTCAGTCCCCTTTGCTGCTTCTCCCCCCCCCTCCCCCCGCTTTCCCAAACCCTTTACACTGGAGGCCCAGCGCGCAGTCCTTC
>NW_017731907.1:331218-334135 GCF_001890085.2 Hipposideros armiger | reverse complement strand
TGGGAGACTCTGGAACTTTTCTTCTGACGGCTTCTATTTCCTCAGCGAGGTGGAAGCAGGGGCTTTAGCTGAAAGTGGTGATGGGGAAGGAGGTGCTGGAGTTTGGAGGACAGTGGAGAAGGTTTGAGATAGTTGAGAATGGAAGCGTAATGAAAAAAACTATAGTAGCTTGCCAGGTAATGGCACATTTAGATGTTTTTCTCAAGCCACTGTTAATGGCACAGGCGTGGCAGCAGTGTACGTAGAGAGTCACCGTTAACTAGGTTTGGGGTTTTGCCCAGCAGTGTAATGGGTCAAGTGGAAAGAAGAGAAATTGTATGTGTGGAAGTGACTATAAGGAAAATGACAATATGACAGCTAAAAAGAGGGCAACAAGGAAGCCCAGTGACCCAAAGCCCTAAGTTTAGTAGGACAAGTCTGGCAACAGATTTGAAATTGGTACTGTCCCAGAACACCTTTTCTAGACAGTTCCCTGACCTACCCCTTTCCAGTACATACCAGTCCCTCTCTCCTATCTGTTCCCATAGCACCCTATGCTTACCTCTACTGTATTTTAGTGCTTGGTTTACTTGTGTATCTTCCTACAGGACACTGAGCACTTTGAGGAAGGAACCAGGTCTCATCTTTCTTTGTATTCAATACCAGATCCAAGGAAAAGCTGGCTGGTTGAATAAATGTATTTGATAGAACCAGACCATGTTGTGTATAATAGTAGTAAATCCTCACGTTTGGATAGCAACCTGCAATTTGTAAAGCAATTCCACCTCCATGATCTTATTTCAATCTTACGACAACTCTATAAGATAGCAACTCATTCATTCATTCACTCACTTATTCATTCATTCACTCATTCATTCAACTAAGTAAGAACACTTACTCTGTTTTAGGCACCAGAAGGCAGAAACAAACAGAACAGACAAAAATCCCTGCCTTCGTGGAGTTTACCTTCCTGCAGAAGGTGTCACTTACCTTACAGGTGGGCAGACTGAGGTTTGCTCAGAGCTAACAGGTGAAAGAATATGAATTAGAACTCTAAGTACAGGGGGTGCATTTTTCACCACAACACAATGACCTCAGGCGATTGTGGGCTCATCCATGAGGTGTCTTTTTATTTTTTTTTTCCCTAAGTTAACAAATAAAAGGAGACTTGGCAGGAATCCACAGCCCGGGACTACCTTGGAACTCCTTCTCTTGCCTGGTGTGTCTGTGTTTAACAAAGATGTGAGAAATACCTGCCAGGTCTCTCCTTGCCGGAGCCAACGCAGACGCCACACCGCACTGTGAGCACAGAGTCTGCTTGTGTGCAAACCCACAGGCATTTTTAGCAACTTTGGGGAACATAAAGAAAGCTGTTGGTTTTGTTTGCACATATTTTTCGCCTCTGCAGAAGGCTTCTCAGGAAGCAGCGGTCTCAGCGCTGCCTTTTATTTGATCTTAAGACACTCAGCGTTTTTATAACTTACTGAGTGTGCTACATTCAGTGTAATACAGTGTAAGTAAGCTGTGATACAGTTGGCAAATGACTTCACCTGCTCTCGGTTCCCTCACTTGGAAACTGGGTCTGATAATACAGGTTCTATATCCTCAGTCCTTTCTCCAGGGGTTGGTTATACAGATTAAATGAGGTCCTTCCAAAAGGACAGCCCTTCTCGGTAAAACTCTGTGCCCTGGGGGGAGGGCTGTGCCGAAGCACAATGGAGCCAGCCTGGGGAGAAGGGGGCTTCATTTGAATCTGGAGGACATAGATTGCAATCTGAGCTCTACCACTGATGGCTGCAGAACCTTTGACAACAAGTAACTTGGTCACCCTTACTCCTCCAGCCCCAGTCTCCCTCCTCAGTGAGAAGAGAAATACATATCCCAAAGGATCATTATGAATGTTAGAGATAATGTATAGATAGCATCTGGCACTATGCCTGCGTATAATAATTGTCTGATAAATGGCTTACTGTATTCATTATTATTATCATGATCATTATTGCTGTTAGTATATGGGTGGTAAGGTCGACAAAAATTTTAGGAATTTCTGACTGTGATTTCCTTGAGGCAAGCATTATGTCTTATGTATCTGTCAAAACTCAATGCCCAAAACTAGACCCGGCAGTTAGCAACTGCTAGGAAAGTTTGGAGAACTGGATGAGATGAAAAAGAGACCAAATCTCTCAGAGTGGTGAGCTCAGATTTGGAAAGGAAACTGTGGTCACCGCACGTTTACAAGGGTCAGACCTTTGTCTTTCCTTGTACAGACTTATGAGGAGGGTATTAGCATTATTACCCAAATTTTAAAAATTAGGAAACTGACACTCATTAGTCAAATGCCTTGCCCAGGTTCACACTGCTAGTTGGTGACAGAGCGGGGACCGGAACCTGAGCATGTGTGACTTCTGAGCTCACACTTAACCTCTGCTCTACGCTGCCAGGAAGAGCTCTGGTTTGAGGTTTCCTTTCTTTTGACCTAGTTGAGTTGTTGGTCCTCTGGTTGTTTCTGATGTTCCCAGCAGGAAGAGTTAATTTCCTCTCTATAGAAGCTTAAGTAAAAGATCTGCATGGCCAGCCTGTGTTATTGCTGTGGGGTGTTTGCTGTATTTTAGTGTTCCCCCATAAGAGTGGGATGACTATTATGGGTCGTACATCTATGGTCATCCCCTTCTGCACAGTGCCTACCACTCTGGAAGCAGATGTCACCTCTTCTTAAGGGAGACTCATGCCCATCTCCCAGAAAGTGTGTACTGGCACCCAAGGCTGAAGGGGAGAAGGTAGGGTGAACCTACCCTAGGGAACCTGTGCCAGTGGGGCCAGAGGCCAGTAGCTGGGAACGAGGTATCATATTCCCCCTCTGCTCACAGCTCATCAGCTGCTTCCCATAGGATAGCGCACCAGATATGCCTAACGGCCTGCTGTACAGTCTCCATTTAGA
>NW_017731907.1:311623-329323 GCF_001890085.2 Hipposideros armiger | reverse complement strand
AGAGAGAGAGAGAGAGAGAGAGAGAGAGAGAGAGAGAGACAGAGAGAGAGAGAGAGAGAGAGAGACAGAGAGACAGAGAGACAGGGAGGGAAGGAGAGGGAGAGGGAGAGGGAGGGCCTTTGGAGCCACATCGCTCAGCTAAGAATGAGCTGTGAGATTCAGGGCAAAGTGTGTTGCCTTTCCAAGCCTCAGCTTCTCAAATATAAATGTGGATATTATCTAAATTTATTACAAAAATTAAGGATAACTATACCATAGCTCACAGCCTAAGATACTTAAGTTAGCATCTCTGAAATTAGGGTGTGTCATTTTAGAGTTTATGGAATATTAGCATGTAAAACTCATCATACAAAGTGAATGCTCAATAATTAGGAACAAATATTATCTTAGAAGAGCCTGAAGAGGTATCCTGTCATATATCCTGCATTCATTTAAGGTGACTAGTTAACAACAACACTAGGAGGGCCAGGTCGCTGGAGAACAGGAACCATGTTTTCTGCTCATTAGAAGCCATTGATGATCTGTCAGGTGAATAGATAGATATACCTGAAAGGCCCTGAAGTTTATTCCAAATCCTAGATTTCAGATTCCTTGGACATTACATCTGCTGCCATAA
Organism: Hipposideros armiger; assembly: GCF_001890085.2. NCBI lineage: Eukaryota > Metazoa > Chordata > Mammalia > Chiroptera > Hipposideridae > Hipposideros > Hipposideros armiger. The sequence continues at coordinate 328,707 of NW_017731907.1, read as the reverse complement.
CACCACCAGCCACCAAAGATTTCCCTAGTCTCTGAATCCAAAATTGGGACACGCGATTTCTCATCATCAAAATAAAACCCAGCCAATGGCGGTTGGGCGGCGGCGTCTGCTAAGGGTAGAGCCATCCAGAACAACCCGAAGTTCTTAGACCCGCGCTGCTTCCAACCTCTGGCTTTTGCCATGTGCTCTTCCTTCTGCCTGGAATTCCCTCAGTCCTCCTTTCCCTCCCTTTCTTTCCCCTGTTCTGGGGGCACTGGATACAGCAGGGCCAAATGCACAGGGTTCCTGCCCCCAGATCGCTGAGACTGGCAGTGAAGACAACTAAACAAGTAATAACAAGCAACTACAGAGAAGTCGGGGTGCCGACATCAGAACGAGGTGAGCTGGCCCCCCACCGGCGGCCTGACAAAACCCTGCTCGTCTCTCGAGACATAACTCAGCATGCCCCTCCTCTGGGAAGCTGTCCTGGACCCCCCAACTTGGGCTGGCTTCCCCGTCAATGGGCTCCAAGCCTGTGGTAGCACCTGTCCCTCTGGGTCTATGGACCTCTGACCCCACTTGTGGACTGTGAGCTCCCTGAGGGCAGAAATGTGTCTTGTTCACAGCTTAGTTCCCGGCATGATGACGTGAACGTAGTAGGGGCTCAAGAAATGTTTGCTGAATGGAGGTCAATAAAGGATTTACTTTGTGAACGGGGGAGGGGGGGGTGTATGCAAATGCAACGTCCTATAAAAGGTATAAACAGCCAATTGCATTTAGCTGCCCCTCCTCTCTGGGCCTCAACATCTGTCTCTGTAAAATGAAGGAGTTAGAGTTACCAGTGCTTTTCTTTTCTTTTAATTTTTCTTTTCTCTCTCTCTCTCCCTCCCTCCCTCCCTATTAGTCTACTTCCTTCAAGTGAAATCTTACGTAGAAGCCCGATGTGTAATGTAAATAAAGTCTGAGCTCTCTGAAGTGAGAGGTGGGATCTGAACCGTCAAACCTCATCTCTGCTTTGCCTTCCCTAGGATGTCCTAGGATGCCCTTAGATGCCCTCTGAAGTCCCTGTCACCTCAAACACTGAGTCAGGCTGTAATTAACTGCATCGTGAGTAGCCAAATTCACAGGGACCAGGTATATTACCACCAGGAAACAATGCTAAGTATTTACTGAGTACCGAGTAAGTGCCAGGGCAGCCAGGCTCTTTAAAGTATTATCTCGTTTCCTTTTTTTTTTTTTTTCCTTGCCATCCCTTTCTCATTGCCCTATATTCTTCATTTTCAAGTTAAAAATAATCTTGTATTGTTGTTAGCTGCCTTAAATACTTTTGGAGAATGAGTTAAGAGTTATAAATAGATACTAAATACAAAACGCGGTGATTGCATGATCCTCACAACCAACCTGTGGGGTTGGTTTTAGGAGCCCTGTTTCATAACTGAGCTCAGCAGGAAGCGAAAGTTGCCCAAGATCTTTCCAGGAAGTCCGTGAGCACAGTCCCAGCTCCCTGCCTCATGGGAGCTTCCCACGCCCCAGACTCACGCTCACTGCGAGGTGTCCACTTACTAATGTATTTAATCCCTACAAAACCCTGTGAGGTGGAAACTGTTGCCATGGCCACATCACAGACGAGAACCCAGAGGATTAGCGAGGTGAAGCAGCTTGTCCAGTGCCACGCGATGAACAAACCCTGAGCTGGGCCTTGAACCAAGGCTGCATGATGCTCAAACATGGGCTGGTGCCCAGTGTGGAGCCTTCACTCCTGCCTCCAAAGCCCTGCTTCTGACTGCCCTCCTCCCTTTAAGGAGGCTCTCCAGGCCCTCCAGGTCGGGGACTGGGGAAATGCATTAATGCCAGCGACACCACAGCACAATGCAGAAGCACAAAACATGGCCACTAAGCAAACCAGACTGCCTGGGGGCAGGTCTGGGTTTCCCCGACATTTGGCTGTGTGACCTTTGGCAAGTTAGTTAACCTCTCTGTGTCTTCATTTCCTCAGCCACAGAATGGGAATTACAATCAGAACAATCTCACAGGTATTTCTGTAAGGCATGAAAACTCTTAGAATGATATCTGGCATAGAATATACTCTATTGTTAGCTGTTATTACATGTATGTGAAATGCCTAGCAATCAATTGTGGCTCTCTACTTAGGAAATTACAGTTTCTTTCTCTGTCTTGGGGGATTCCACACGTCCATGGAACTTGTGACCCAGAAAGCTAGAATTGGCCCCAGAACTGACTCAGGGTAAAATTCTGTTCCTGTCCAATCTCCCCCAGGCTGAAGGCCTCTGGTCTATTTCAATGGAAGCATATTTGGATCAACAAACGCTCTTGAGCCCCTAGTGTGTGCTAGGCCCTGCTTGAGACTCAGGGTCTAGAGACATCAGAGGATCCACGTCTTTCTGCTTTTTTGTGTGTGTGGTAAAATATTCATAACATAATAGTTATCATTTAACCATTTATCAGTGTCCGATGAAGTGGCATTAAATACATTCTCAATGTTGTATAACTATCACATCTATACCCAAAACTTTTCCATCATCTCCAACAAAAATTCTGTACCCATTGAAAAATAACCCCCCCCCCCACTGCCTCCCAGCCCCTGGTAACTTCTATTCTATTACTTTCTGTATTTAACTACTTTTTTAAAAAAGTTATTGTGGAAAAATATACAACAGAAAACTTAACAATTTTAACCACTTTAAGTGTACAGTTCAGTGGCATTAAGCATATTCACTTTGTTGTGTAACCATCACCACCATCCATCTCCAGAACTTTTTCGTTTCTCCAAACTGAAACCCTGTACCCATTAAACGCTAACTCCTCATCCCCCATCCCTCCCACTGGCCTCTGACAACCACCATGATATTTTCTGTCTTTATGAACTTGACTACTCTAGGGACCTCATATCAGTGAACTTATGCGGTACTTGTCTTTTTTGTGACTGGGCTTATTTCACTTAGCATAATACCTTCAAGATTTATCCATGTTGTAGCATGTGTCAGAATTTCTTGGATTTTTAGGCTGAATAATATCCCATTGCATGTACATACATTTTGTTTACCTATTCATCTATCAATGAATACAGGTTTCCTTCTGCCTTTGGCTATTAAGAATTATGCCTCTATGAACATATGAACACGGATGTACAATTCTCCCTGCCTTTAAGTGGCTTGTGGTCTAATATGGGGGGGCAACATGTTGATTCACCCAGAAGTTACCCTGGATGAGCCTCCATTTCTTCATCTGTGAAATGGGGATAATGTTACCCATTATAGGAATTAAATGAGATGATGCATGATTTAGGCCAGTGCCAACATATTGTAAACACTTGATAAATATTAGTTCTTGCTGCAGCTGCTGTCATGTCAGGCAGGAAATACCTGCAGAAGAGGGGGCTGGAGATCAGGTGGTCAGCTTGAGCTGTCTCACAAACAGGTGAACCTACTGTCACAAACATCCTGCCAAGTAGGCCTACAGATCGCCACTGGATGAGGAAACAGACTCAGAGAGGTCCATCAGCTGTGGATGGTAGAGGTGGGCGTGGGACGTGGCTCTGTGGGCTTTCTTACTCAAATCTAGAGAGCAGGGATGAAGGGGAGTCCCAGGGGAAGGCAGGCCCAGTGCACAAAAGCTCCCTCAAATGTCTGCAGAGTGAGCCTGGGAAAAGTCCAAATGACCAAGTCGCTTGTCCCAAATGACCTTAGTGTTAGAGGGAAGAGCGGGGAAGGCAGAAGGGAGACTAGGTGGTGATGTGGAGGCAGAGGGCACACCCGAGCAAAATCCCAGAGGTGGGAGATGTAGTGTCTGCAAAAGACATGGGACAAGGCCAGTCTGTGGGAGCAAAGGGTGTGTGTGTGGGAGGGTGGGGTCAGGTCACTGAGGGCATGGCGAGGTGGCCCAGCCCAGTCTGGCTCCAGAGCCAAGAGGACTTGGATGAACTGCCCAAAGTGGTGTTTCAGGGAGGTTAGTCAGAGAGGTCGGACAGGGACTCTTGCCTCATGCCATGTCCTTACCTTCAAACCATCGGCAATATACAGACATTCTATGTGTGTTTCCCCAACATCATGTGCATAGTTCATAAAGTCAGCGAGTTCCATAAGGCCCCTTCTCCAGCCCTGTTCCCCTCCACCCCCAAATCTTATGCCCAGAGGCAGCCACTGACCAGTATTTTTCCCAGTATTTAACTTCATGTTTCTAAGTAAGATGTTTAAACATGTCTTTCTTCCTTTTCAGTTTGAGATACGTTCTATGCACCTGCTATGATGGAAGAGAAGGATCTAGCTATCCCCTGCAAAATCATTTCACCTCACCCCAACTTCCCATCTAGTTACAACATAATTTTTGGTTAGATTTAGTATTTATTTATAGTGTTGTGACCATGTAAATCATAGCTGAGCCACATTACACTACGATTAAATTGCTGCTTTTGTACAACTTATTCTTTTTGCTGAAATTAAGGTCACGGTTTTTAATGTGCTTTATCTTCTAAGTACAGTCATCCATCTCCTCTCTGTGTAAGTCTCCTCTCAGAAGCTTCAAGCACACTAGATAATCAATCCATCTGTCTAGTTTCCTTCCTTCTGGGGTCACCAATGCTCCCACTCTAACATGGGACACTTGTTCTCTGCCTGCTGCAGAGACACGGCTGTGCCCAGCTGAGTTTCACTGGAGCCCCTGATGCCAGACAAGTGAATAGGGTTAGATGCACCTTGGCCCAATCATCATTCATCTATAGATTTTATTTATAAAATGCCTACTGTGTGTTTTCTAGATTCCAAAGAGGTCCAATATCAGAGGCTGGTGACACAGAGATTAATCAGATGTGGTCCCTATTTTCACAGCCCAGTCGGGTAGACACAAGTAAATTGCTGGGCCAGAAAAGAGCTCTGGGAGTTATGGGCAGGTGGGGCAGGGGCGGAGAGGAGAAGTTCTTAACTCAGCCTTTGGAAGGGCCTGTATGGAAGTCTTCCTGGAGGAGGTGAGGCTGAATGAGTCTCAACTTGTCAGGAGGCGTTTTCTAAGAGTTTGGGAAAGAACATTCCAGGTAGGAGAGCATCATGTGCCCAGTCACGGAGCCGTGAGAACGCATGACTGGTTCTGGGAATTTCAAAGAAGTAATTAGTGACGATCACATGGGAGGGTTCCTGTGGTGGGGTGGGGGTGGTGGGCAGGGTTTTGTGTGCTCGTCTAAGGGACCTGAGGAAAATGGGGACCCACAGAAGGATCTTAAAGAAGGAAGACATGATGAGGTCTGCATTTTTTTAAAGACAGGGTGGCTGCAGGGTGTCAGACAGATTGGGCTAGAGACGGAGACGTTGAAGTCTGGCAAAGGATAGAGAGTCTGAACTAACACTGGCATTGGGGGTGAGGCACAGGGCCCGTGAGCCTTCTGGGGACCAAACGGACTGGGTCAAAGGAAATATGGAAGGGCTGACCGAGAATTCACAGGTATCCCAGGGAAAAGATGTTTCCATTCAACACATGTCCCCCGAAACATGAAACCGGAAGCTACTCTGGGCTGGGAAGAAATGCACTGGCTTCTTAGGGTGTTGAGGGGACAGAAGTACTGAGAGGGTAGATGCCCAGGGACTGAGGAATCAGGGCCAGGGCCTGGGGCTTTTGGACATTACAGGGCAGAGGCCAGATGAAAAAGCCATGGCATCAGAAGGGTACAGCCCAGCTGATAACAGGAGGAGCTCTGGGCTCAGGCAGCCCTTGGTTTAAATGCCAGCTCTGCCCCCTGCTTGCGGAGCCTCCACGTCCCCATCTGCAAAATGGGGACCACAGCGCTACCTACCTCATGGGGTGGTTGCTAGGATTAAATAAGACCCTGGCTGTAATGTGCTTGGTACAGTGCCTGGAACATAAGTGCTTTGTGACTCCCTATTACTAGTCTTGGGGAACAAGGACAGCTTCAAAAAGCAGGTGGGATTTGAGCTGACCTCAGACAAGGAGGAGACAGGGCTGGCTTTAGAAGCACGCAGCCTGTGCAGTCAACACCAGGCCCCACACTCAGACGAGCCCCATGCTTGATTTAATGCTCTGCCATCTTGAAGTTCTGAACAATTTTTGAACAAGGGACTCCGCATTTCCATTTTGCACTTAGCACCACAAGTGACATAGAAGTGCTATAAGCAGGGGACCATCAGGCAGAGAAGAGAGGGGTACCTTTGAAGCAAAAGGGCCCTGAGTGTGCAAAGGCATGCTGGGACTTGAGGCTCAGCATGTGCCAGAAACGGTCAGTGCCAGGCACGGTGTTTCTAGCTGGAGAGCTGTGGACAGAGCAGGGGTGGTGGAAGCTCAAAGTGGAAAACAGTGGCAGGCCTCAAAGGCAACGCTCAGGGATGGGGGTGTAATGTAATACAGTGTGCACATGGGAGCCTTCCATGCTCGGTAAACCCGGAAGTGGGAAGGTCAGTGCCAGGTCAGGGAGAGCACTGTGGAGGGGAACAGTGATGATGGCGCTATGCTCTGCACTTTAAACACGAGGATACTGAGAGACCCAGAGAGGTGATGTGAGCAGGTTGCAATGACTTCTATGGGCTCCAGGCAATTCTGGCTTCCTGGATACCTTTTTCTCCATAAATATAAATACAAATGTAAATGTAAATATACCTATACATGTGTGTATAATTATATTTTACAACTGCACTGGCATAAAGGCAAACACATTGTATTGTAAGTGAAAATATTTTCTTTCACCTAAAGTACGGTGGTCCCGAGGTGCTGTGCCTGCTGTGCGTAAAGAGTAAGTCACCCTGGATATGAGATTCCAGCTCTTCCAGCTCTTTGCATCCTGCAGCCAGGACTCCTGGGTCTCCCTGGAATGGGTGGGTGGTCTTTTTCCCCCCAAGGGGAGTGCTAGCCAGTCCCTAAGGCCATTACAGCTAGGACCAGCTATGCCTCTAAGGGCTGTCTATCCCAGTTTCCTATGGAGGGGGCTGATGGCTGTTTGTGTTTGAGCTAGATAGTGGGGCTGAGTGACAGGTGAAGGAGGGAGTTGCAAATGTCCCTGGGTTTGGGGGGAAACATCAAAGGTCTCTGCGTCTGTATATGTCTGCACCTTTCCTCCTGGTGCCACCTGCAGTGTCAACCCTGCAGACTGGGCTGCCCGCCTCCTCCACCCATTCGGAGGGTGGGGAGGCTGAGTCAGCGGCAGCTGCTGAGGATGCCGTCTGGGGAGGAGAAGCATCACTGCCTGTCTGTCTGCCTGTCTGGGGCTCCGGGGAAACCTGCCTGGGGGTCGGAGAAGTGTGCAGGCCTTTCTTTGTGTGTCAACTGCTCACATAGCCCAGGAGAATGGATGGAGTTTCAAGAAAGGAAGTCCCCTTCCTCAGGCTTTCCTCAAAGATTCCCCACTGGCCTTCTCTTTCCTTCCTCCACATACCCAGGAACGGGGCAGGGTGACCTGATTCATGAGTGTCATTCCAGTCCTCCCACTTCCCCAGCTTTGACCGCTGGATGTACCCGGGCAGGCTGGGAAGACACGGCACAGAAAATGCAGACTTGGGAAAGGAAAATAGGTCTAGCCTGGCTATCCCTCTAAGTCTCAATCTTCCCTCATCTTCAGATCACATTTCTACAAGTCCAGACCCCTTCCTACTAGGTATTTATAATGCATGGGTAGATGGATAGATGTATGGATGCATGGATAGACGGATGGATGAATGGATGGCTAATGTTCAATCTTTTTCAGTCTTAGAAGTCACTCCTACCTCTGCCCTCCAATTCCTGTGGTCAGGAGACAGAACCCAACAGTCCTCTAAAACAGGAGGGAAAATGTAACTTGTAGATTCAGAGAAAACTTCTTGAGAAAGTTCCCACCTGATCACTTCTATTTTCTTTATGAAGCCTGAGGATTTGGTGGGAAAGTAAAGGATACAGTTTGGAATCGCTATTGTATAGGAGGGAGAGCAATTCGATTGGGGATTTGCAAATATATTACAAGGTAGTGCCGTGGGCCGTATGAATTTGGGTGGTAAGGGTAATAGCTAATATTTCTGGAGCAATTATTATGAAACAGACCCCCAGCCTGGTGCTCTACTTACATGACCTCCTTTCATCTTCACATTCACCTAGGAGGCAGGCGCCTCAGTCGGAAGAGCCAGATCATGCTGCTGGGGGAAAAGAAAAAAAAAAGCATTCTAAATGGCTTACAGACACGGAAGTTTATTTCTTGCTATTTGTCCATCCATCAATGTGGCAGGCGACAAGGCCTGGCAAGAATGAGAAGCCAGAGAAGGTCTGAAAAGCTGGGAGGAAAAGGGGGGAGGGGTCCAGGGGCTGGAAATTCAGGAGAAGGTCAAAGAGCCAGTTTGGTGAGAGCTCGGGCAAGATAAGAGGGAGGGATTGGAGAATGAGACCCTGCTATTTGAGATTTCATGGGTGGAGCAGTAGCCAGCCAAGATAAGAGCCAGGTGTGGCCCTGCGCCTGGGTGGCTGGAGAGAAGGTAAAAGGCTCTGGAGCTGAGGTGGTCAAAGGCTCTGACAGATGGAGCCATGCTTCCAATCCCTGGGGACACTGGGGATCCACGGGAGGATAGAACAAGCCTCTGGTTGAGTATTTTGCAGTTTCCTGGGCTGCAAATTTTACCAGGAGATGAGGTGTGGGAATGATCTTTTTCAATATGCAAACATGGGAATATAAAATATAAGATGTCAAAGAAAGGCGTGTTCAGAATCCCACTCTCCTCTACAGTGGAAAGTGGGAGAAGCACTAGATGTAGAAGAGCCACCTGCAAGCCATCGATGACGACAGCCAGGAGGATTGGCGATGCAAACATCTAACAACCAGGGGTCTGTTAAAATTGCCATTCATTGATAATAATAACAGATGTTCATGAGTTTATTATATGCTAGGCACTATTCCAAACACTTGAGATGCATAGCCGCTCCAATTCTCTCACAACACCCTACAGAAAGGTGTTATTGGGTTGTCGGAAAAGTCGTGACGCATTTTTGCAACGAAAAACATAGAAAAAATACGTCATGACTTTTCCGACAACCCAATATTTTATTTCCCATCTTACAGGTGAGGAAAAAGAAGTATCTAGCACAGGAGGAGTTACATCACCTGGCCAAGGGCACACACTAGTGTTGTGTCAGAGTGGGATCTGAACTCAGGAGAACTGGTTTCAGAGCCCACACTGAACTGCAGCAACAGTGGATCTCCAACACTCGGGAGTATCAGAGTCACCTGGGAGTTTGTGCAAACAGAGTGTTGGGCCCCTCCCCTAGAGGTCTGAGGTGGGCTCAAGAATTTGCCTTTCTCAGAAGGTCCCAGGTGACCCTCAGGCTGGGGGTCTCAAGACCCTACCTCAGGCTGCCTCACAAGTAGTCACACGCAGCAACTGTTTAGTACCAGCAGGTGTAGCACCTCTTTCCATATGCGGCTACCAAATACCTGGCTGCAAGGGTGTGTGTGCCACAGAAAGCAGAGGATTAGGGTTTAGGTATCACTGGGAGACAAAGAAGAAATTTGATCCTGCTTCTTGGCCTTGAGGTGGGGGCGGGGGAGATATGGGTAAACAAACCGTCTCCACAGGGACAGTCAAGAGCATAGGTCCCACTAAAGGTGTGGAGACAGAGGCACACGGAGCAGCCAGGTTTTCAGTGGGGTGTACTGGGTGCAGTACAGGGGCTGTAGAGGGCAGAGTGGGGAGAGGGGCAGAGAAAGCCTTAGCAATGGGCCAGAATGAGATGCTGGTAGGAAGTAGGTAAGCAAGACAGCAGTTGTCTTTGAAGGTGGCTGTGCAGAGGTGCAGACTGGGGGCCTTCTGAAGCTGACGATGGCCCTTTCCCTTCTGGAAATATCCCAGGGGCAAGTGATGACAAATAAGTTAGGTACCTGAATAGAGGTTCCAGAGCCAAGGCTTCTCATGGAAAGCAGCGGGCCCACATCAGGTGTCAGGCTTGGCAGAGCCAACCTTTAAATCTTAAATTCAGGTGTCACTGAAATCCCCAACGCTTTGCCTCCTGAAGTAAACCGTGTACCCTTCTCATCCGCCGCCTTTACATGAGCGTGTGGGGCCATCTCAGCTCCCCAGCCGCCGTCTGTCTGTTTGCAGCTTGAGGTCCAGCTTAATTAAGAGCTCTCCTGGTCGATTAGTCTCAATCACCTCTCTAATTGGGCACCAGCTGTGTTTTCTCTTGACAAGGATTCTTTTATGGGACTTCTAAAATGCATTACATGAAAAAACATAACAGTTTCAGGGTTATATGATCATAAAACCGGGAACACTTATTTTTCTACAGAAATTAAGAGTGCATCTCTCTCTCTCTGTTCCAGAAATTTTTTTTTTTTTGAAAAGTTGGGAGGGAGGGTATGGAACAGCAAATTCTCCATTTGTTTATGTTCTGGATATGAACACTGATTGTGGTTTTAAACGAAGTTTTGCATAATCACAGGTGCTGGTGCATAAAGCCTCCTGGCAGAAAAGTGAGACTTGAGAAACTGAACCATGAATGGTTCCACTTATGAGCAGCCACCAATGATTGACAGAACGACTATTAATAGTTAATACTAGCTGAGCCCTTCGTGTGGGCTTAACCCTATCCTAGGCACTTGGCATGGGCTGTTTTGTTTAAACCTGGCAACAGTCTTATGAGGTGGGTATAAATGTTCTCTTGATTTTCACTGATCAGGAAACTGAGGACCAAAGGAGCAAAGTCATTCATGTTCAAGGTCACATGGCTCACTGTTAAGTGGAGGAAACAGAACTGAAACCCAGGTCTGTCTTCAGCCGAAATTCCTTTCTGCCTCTCTCCAACTAAACAATGCAATTAATTTGCAGGACTAAAGTGCTCTGTTTGCAATAATTACAATGTCAACCTTAACATTTGTACAGTTTTATAGTTACTACATTCCTTTACGTTTGCAGACTCATAGGTCTGACAGCCCTGTGAGACAAACAAAGCAGTTGCTCTAACCCTATTAGCACAAATGTGGGAACCTGGGTACAAAGGGGCTGGATAATTGATCCAGGCTCGTACCAAGAGTTAAGACCAGAGCCAGACCTTTCTAATTCCTACTCCAAATCCACCAATTCCCATCCCTCTCCCAATATAGTTCTTCCCCTCGAGGAAGCCAGACATATGTATATATTTTTTCCAGATGTTCATCCATCCCTTCCTTTATTCACTCAGTCATATTACATTTTCATTTCCCTATCCTGATTATTTGTATTACTTCCTGCTGTTTGTCTTCCCTCCTTAGAAGATAAGCTCCTTGAGAGCAGGCCCCGGTCCTTCTTGTTGATGCTTATATTTTCAGCCTCCAAAACAATTCCTAGAACTTAAGCATCTGTTGCTCAATTCATTCAAACAAATATTAATTCATCCACTCAGTAAATATTAATTGAACATCTACCATGTGCCAGACACAGGTAGGTCCTCAACAAGACAGGCATAGAGCTTACATTCTAATGGGGACTATACACAAGTAAATGAACAAAATAGTTGCTGATTGGGATTTGTGCAATGTGAGAATTTACAGGGTGATGTGATAGAAAGTGACAGTTACTCAGGTCTCCTCCTAAAGCTGTTCACATGCTAACAGGGCAGGCTGTACAGCCACCAGACAGTGCCCATCTCATGGGAACAGTGCGGGCTTTGCAGACTCAGAGGCAGTGCTCTTAGCTCCCAGTGCCAGGGCTTGGGCAGTGGGGGTGGGGAGGCAGGGAATGCTTTCTGAAGAGGCAGCACCTGAGTGCTTTTAAAAACAAATAGGAGTTATCTAGGAAAAGGGCGGGGAAGATTCCAGGCCTGTGCAAGGACAGGTGGCAGGAGGCCAGCTGGCTCAGAGCGAGGGGTGACGGAGCCTAGACTGTGAGGTAGGGAAAGAGGAAAGAAAAGAGGTGCAGGAGACAAGTGTGGAGCCGGTCCAAAAGTATCACGTTGTGAAGGTTAGTTTTATGTGTCAATGTGGCTAGACTGTAGTTCCCAGCTAGTCAAACACCAGTCTACAATAGGTGTTGCTGTGAAGGTATTTTGTAGATATGGTTAACATCCACGATCAGGTGACTTGAAGTAAAGATTAGCCTCAATAATCTGAGTGGGCCTCATCCAATCCCTTGATAGGTCTTAAGAACAGAACAGAGGTTTCCCTGAGGAAAAAGAAGTTCTGGCTGTGGACGGCAGTGTCACCTCTTGCTCAAGGGTTCCCAGCCTGCCAGCCGGCCCTACACTTTTCAGATTTGTTTCGCCAGACCCAACAATCACAGGAGCCAATTCCTGGAAATGAATCTCCTGATAGATGGATAGTTAGCTAAGGAGGTAAGTAGACAGATGATAGATAGATAGATAGATAGATAGGTAGATGATAGATAGATAGATAGATAGATAGATAGATAGATAGATAGATAGATAGATAGGACTCCTAATCTCCTACTGGTTCTCTTTCCTCTGGTAGAGTCCTGGGGACTGATTCACACTAGCCAGCTAAGTGGACTTCATTCTTCAGGTGATGGAAAGGAGCCCTGAAGGTTTTAAGCAAAAGAGTAGCACAACCAGGGACGGCCGGGTGGTTCACTTGGTTGGGGCGCGAGCTCTGAGCAACAGGGTTGCTGGTTTGATTCCCACATGGGCCAGTGAGCTGCACCCTCCGCAACTAGATTGGAAGCGGCAACTGGACTTGGAGCTGAGCTGCACCCTCTACAACTGAGATTAAAGGACAACAACTTGACTTACAGCTGATGGGTCCTGGGAAAAAAGCACACTGTTCCCCAATAAAGTTAAAAAAAAAAAGAGTCGCATAATCAGGTTGTGTTTCTAAAAAAAAAATGGAGCTAGCTGCAGTGTGGAGTGGATCGGAAGGGGCAAGACTGGAGGCTGGTAGACCAAATCAGAAGCCTCAGAAGCCGTGGCCTAAATGATGGCAGTGAGAATGGCCTGGAAAGAGGGGGTCAAGTGATATTACAAAAGCAGAATTGACAAGACTTGGTGTCCGATTGCACGTGCAGGGTGAGAAGAGAGTTGCGATGAGTCCCAGGTAGTGGGACATCTTGACAGATGGAATGCAAATGCCATGACAGCAGGAACTTGACTGTTCCCTGCTGTCTCCTTTGCACCTAGAATAGGACCTGGCACCCAGAAAGTGCTCACTGCACAGTTATTGAATGAATGGGGGTGCAGTTCTCTGAGACTCAGATCACAGGTTGGATGGCCAGGTGCGGAGGAGGAGGAGTACACAAGTGCAGTTTGGGGCACATGCAGTTTGAGGGAGCTGTCAGCCAGCCGAGAGGAGGGGGCCTGAGGGAAGCCGGCGATGGCCTGTGTGTAGAAGAGAGTCCCAGGAAAGAGTCTGAGCGTTCATCCTGAATACGGGGATGGTACCTGAAGCTAGGAGTCAAGGCACCCTGAGGGTGTGTAGAGTGAGGGAGAACCAGGTTGGGGACTGAATCTGGAAGAAATCGAAGCATTTAAGGACTGGAGCAGGGGTGGGGATCCCTCAAAGGAGAGTGAGAAGGAATGGGAGGAAGAAAACTAGGAGACCACGGTGGCAAGAAGTGAGCCAGGAAAGTGTTCCCACTGCTGCCAAGAGGTCAAGTGTCACTTAGACTTACAGTAGTGACCTAGACCAGGGTGGCTGCGGTGGGCGGGAAGCAGACAGAGCTCCAACTGCAGACATTTGAGGAAGGCTTGAGAAGCGAGGTAGGGGAGGCAGTGTCTCCAGTGGTCTCTCCCAACCTCTCTTCCAAGTAATTGATCAGACTTACTAAAGGGTGTGAAACTGAGGCACGGAGAGATGATGAAGTTGGTTAAAAGGGCAAAGGGCACTGTGCTGTAGGACAGCAGCTGCTCAGACCACACACTACCTTCTATGACTAGGCAGGATGCAGACTTTGAAAGGAATGGCTGAGCAGGGTGGGGCCTGGGCCCTGTCGGGCTGCCTACGTGCAGGGCTAGAGCCTCCAGGGCGTGCGAGAACATTTTCTCAAGGGGAACCACCTTCCCTTGAAACAGTTTGTTCTGCTGAGTTGACAGGAGAGAGGAATGAGGACTCCTCAGTCCTGGGCCAGGTGCCAAATACTCAGTGAAGACGGAAGGCGCTGGGAGGCTGGGTCTGGCTGCAGCCTCCCGGGGCCCTGGATGGGCCATCCCAGCATCTCCGCCTTCTCTGGGGGCTCTAGGGAGGCTGCCTGTGCTGGGTTGGTTGGTTTGTAACTAACATGAATGAGCACTTACTATGGGCCAAGCTCTGGAATCATCAGGTTTATATACTTGAGCTCATTTAATCTTCACAATGTTCTTTGAGGAATGTATGTTGATTGTTCTTACTTAAGGATGGAAAACTAAGGCCCAGAGAGGTTAAGTCCCTCGCCCAAGGTTTCACAGCTAGTTCTGGAGGTAGACGAGCAGAAATCCTTAACTCTTGAATCTGTGGGGTGGATGACTATTTAGCCCTAGAGTGTGGGTTCAAACCATTAGCGGAAGTGGGGACGGGAGATAGGTCAGGCTTCTGTCTCCAGTTCTGGGATCTTAGGTAAGTGACGTCGTGGCTCTGAGACTCTGTATTCTCACCTGTGAAATGGGGGTAACGTTGCCCACGTCACAGGGCTGTAATAAGGAGAAAAGACAATGTGTACAGCGCCTTGCTGCATGTCCAGCCCAGGGAAGGTGCTCCATAAATGTTGGTTCTCTTCCCCTTTTCTTTTCCTTTGGCGAAGGTTTGTCTTGAACCTGTAGGTTAGATGAGGACAAGAACATTGGACTCTGAGTCAGACCGACCAGGAATTGGCCGTTGCTTCTGATACCTCTTAGTTCTTTGATTTTGACCAGGTCACTTTTCCTTGTCAGGGCCCCAGTTTCTCCAACTATAAAACACAGGAAGATCACTTTGGTCCAGGATGGCACTCAAGCCCCCACAGCCCCCGTCCACACCTATGCAGATGTCACCAAGTGATTATGACGTTCATTTCCACTTAGCCTGGGTGACACCTGAGAACCCTTCTCAGGATGAATTTTTTCTAGTTTGGCTGTAATTCTACCACTAGGCAATTATGCATGGGTTAAATTACCACATTTCAAGAATACACTTGCTGAAGAGCAAAACCCTCTGATCAAGATAACATATTAATCTTGGCACATATTTGCATTACTAAAGACAGTGTCTTATGGGAGCTCCAGAGAGCACAGGTAAGCTTGTTGTTGTAGTGTTAAGTTTTGGGTTTTGTTCCATTTTAAATAGGGCAGAGGACAGATGAATAAGCCTGAGACACAGGGTTTATCTGTATACCTGGAAGAAGGCATGTAAAAGGGCAGCTACTGTGACAAATTACCATTAACCCTAATACACAGAAGAGAGTATTGTGCCAAAATATGAACTAGCTAAGTGACTTTCTATGGTCACAGCTAGTAAATGACAGAACTGAGAGTCAAACCCAAGCATGTCTGCCTCCAGAACTGACAACTATGTCATAAATGCAAATCCATTTATTTAGTCCAGAATTGATTATCAGATGTGTATTCTGCACCAGCACTGTTTTAAGTGCTGGAAACTCAGCAGTGAACAAAATCATCCAAATGGCTTGCCCTCAGGGAGCTTACACTCTAGGGTCCCATTTATCAGGCATCCATTGTGTACTTGGTACTTTGTCAGCGCTGGAGGCAGTGAGGCATGATGTCAGTGGCTCATCTGTTCAGGAACATACATTTGAATCTTAGCTCCATGGCTTTGTATTAGGTGAAGGATTTGCTTCTTGGTTTTGTCATCTGAAACATGAAGATTATAGTAGCTACTTCCAGGGGACTCTATGAAGTTTAAACAAAATAATATTCATAAAGCGTGCAGAACTGAAAATTTTGGATATTCAATAAATTATAATTAGTATTATTAACTCTGTAGCCTCTTACCAACTCTATGAAGTCGGTACTATTTTCTCCATCTTGCATAGAAGGAAATCAAGTCTCAGAGAGTTTCATCTCAGAGAGGTTAAGTCACTTTCCCAAGGTCACACAGCTAACCAATGATAAAACCGATATTCAAATCCAGGACTACTTGATTCCGTTTCGTAAATGTGACACTGTGTCCCCACGTTTTCCAAACTAGCAATTGGACTAGCTGTAGGACAAAAGAAAACCATGTTCCTCTTTGGCATCTTATGCAACAAGCCATATGGACCCTCAAGCTCTTACATAACGGGACCAATGCTAAGGAGAGGAAGTTTAACAACAACACAAAAAACAGATCGTATTCACAACAGACGACCATATGTTCTGCCGTTCCCTGACAGCAGCTGTCCCAACTCCTACTTGGGCGCCCACAGAAATCTTCTCAACGAAAACTGTTTTATGCCTAAGTGACTCAAACGATTGATGCCTTTATAAAAAGAAGGGGGAGGAAAAAATGAGTGTGCACTTCTTCCAAAGAAATAAGTCTTATTAACTTCTTGGGAAAGCCCAGAAACCTTCAGCTTCTACTCCTTGGTCTTCCCTTGGAAACTGCAGGCTTCCCCAGGGATGGTATAGCCTCTGTGAATGGGCAGTTCCCTCACTCAGAGTGAGGGCAGCTACAAGGATTTCTGGTTTCTGAGCCTCCAAGCTAACCAGCCCAGTGGGTTTTGGGTTATCCCCTCTACTTGGTCTTGAACTCCTTTCCTATCTTGTTGTGCTCATGCTCAGCTCAAAGTCTTGAGTTTGCTATAGGCTTTCTGGAAGTGCCCCTCTGAAACTAAACCCAGTTCTAGAAGAGTGGTTTGACCTTGAACCTTGGGGAAAGGCCTGGCACCATCTTTCTACTCTGTATCTTCTGCCTGGTTTCCTGCCTCCTTCACCCTCTCCCATCCATTTCCCTGTCCTACAGCCAAAGCAGTCCTGCTAATACATAAATCTGATCTCATCATTCCAGATTCCTCATAGCCCCCGTGGTCCTGCATGCTCTCCCTCCTCACTCCACTTTGCACTACCCTTCCGCTAGTCCTCAGAGCTCCAGCCATAGTGTCATTCTTTCCATTCCTCATGGCTTTGCACATGCTCTTCCCCCTGCTCAGCCCACTCATCCCCCTTCCACTCATTCCTCATCTTCCGAATCTCAGCCTCAGGCGGCTACTGGCCCCTTGGAATGTGGCTATTGAGACTGAGGAATTAAAATTTTATTAGTTTCA
>NW_017731907.1:304468-307653 GCF_001890085.2 Hipposideros armiger | reverse complement strand
CATGGTACCAGATCTGATGAATAAGGTGAATGAGGACACACCGTAATGTTTTTATGTGACAGAAATAGCCATACCAGAAGTGATATGTGACACAGAGTGTTATCATGATGGAGGATGAAACCGTTTGCCCATTTCTCAGGCTGTTTTCTAAGCACATTGTTTCTCAAATGCTCTAATAAGCCCTTATAATATTCAAAGTTCACGTAGTGTTCCTGGGTACAAACTCAGCTCACACAATTCCATCAAGGTCAAAAAACACAATTAACATCACCTAGGTGTTACGAGCAGCAGCATTTACCATATGTTTTGATCACACCTCGTACATTTTACTTTTAAAGTAAGATATTTTTGTAACAACTTTATTGAGGTATAATTTAGATATAATAAAGTGAATATCTTTAAAATGCACACTTTGATAAGTTTTGACATATGTATGTTCCTATGCAACCATTCTCTCTCTGTGTGGCTGTTTCCTCTCCAGTACTCTGTCCCGAGAACCTTTCCACCTTGGTCTCTCTGAACTCTAAGCTTCATCTCTTCAACATGGGGAGTCTTCTAGGCTCTGTCTGGGTTCCTTCCTCATGCTACAACTTGGAAACTCTCTCAAGATAGTAAACAGGGCTCTTGTAGGGCTCACCTCATTTGTTTCCTGTCTTTGGGGGTATCATTGTCCTTTATTTGCAGATATCTAGTGTCTTGAAAATCATTGTTTCATATATTTTGTCTGGTCTTTTTGGTTGTTTCAGGTGGGAGGCGAAATCTAGTCCCTCTTATCCATCTTGGCTGGACCCAGAAGTTAAGCTTTTATTTACTACTGATTGATTGATTGATTGATTGATGTCATTCACTATATAAACTGATTTGTTATTTTTTTGTATATAGTTTTTCTGCTAGCTGGGATGGTTTGTATTTCTGTTCTGTGGTTATCATTTTAATTACATCTTTATATTACATCTTTAGTTCACCCCACTTTTCGGACAGTACCTATTAGTTCATTACTCTAAGCCATGACCCAATTAGTATGCTAGTTCTCTTCTTCTTCTTAAGAAAACAATTTCAATCAATAAAATTATCATTCTTAGTGTGTATTTTTGCATAGATGCTTATGTAATTACACTTACATTTCTATTACTTGAGTCTTCAGCTTTTTCTCCCTGTTTTTGTTATGTCTTTAGCATAATTTCCTGGTATGACAAGGGGGAAAATGTTGACTGAAACAGACATACTTGCACTGGAAGCCCCAAATGCATCAGTTTAGGATATAGAGATATATTGGGTTGTCAGAAAAGTCATGACGTACTTTTTCTATTTTTCATAGCAAAAATGCGTCATGACTTTTCTGACAACCCAATACATCTGAGCCATGGCGCCCTTAATTACCAGCTCCATTGTGACCTTGGAGTAGCTGCTTAACCTATGAAAGCCTCAGTTTCCTCATTATTAAGATGAGATAATATCTACCTTTTTAAGTTATAATGAAACTTAAATAATATAATACATATGAAATGCTTAGCATAAAATNTTCCGAATCTCAGCCTCAGGCGGCTACTGGCCCCTTGGAATGTGGCTATTGAGACTGAGGAATTAAAATTTTATTAGTTTCAATTAATGTCAATTAAATTTAGGTTAATTCTTAGGTTGCAAAGGAATGTTCCTTCCCATATTTTCTTCCTACAGTTTGTGGATTTATTTTTTTTAGATTAAAATACATCTAGTATTTTTCCTAGTAGGAGGTATGGGTATACAAAAGTTGCATAACCAGATGTCTACCCGAGGCACTTGGTATTTTCCAAAGATGGCCATATCAATATATATCCCATCCCACATTCTCTTCTTCCAATGTGACATCAACAATCCTTCATAGAAAGGTAAGACTGGGTAGACCTTTGCATTATAACTTCCTTGACCAAGAGAATATTATGGTATGGCAGCATGTGCCTTCTGAGGCTGTATCACAAAAGGTAATGTCATCTTCCACCTTGGTCTCCTGGGTTGCTCACTCTGAGGGAAATGAGCCAGCATGCCGTGAGGACCCTTATGTGGTGAGGAACTAAAGATAGTAAACAGACATCACCACCTGGCCAGTCATGTGAGTGAGCCACCTTGGAAGTGGATTCTCCAGTCCTAGGCAAGCCTTCAGATAACGACACCCTCAGCTAACATCTGATTGCAATTTTATAAGACACTCCAAGCGAGATCTGCCCAGCTAAGCCTTTCCAGAAATCCTGACACTTGGAATCTGGGAGCATGATAAATGTTATAGTGTTAAGCCACTGAGTTTTGGGGTGGTTTGTTATGCAGCCATAATAATTAGAATACTATTCATTTTTTCCAACACCATTTATTGAATAGTTTATCTTTTCCATACAAATATGAGATGACACTTTCATCATCAATTAAATCATCATGTAGTATGGGCCTATTGTTGGACCCATTCTGTTCTGTTTGACTATACCAATTCAAGCACTAACACCAAGTTATTTAAATCACTGATGTTTTCTTATTCATGTTACTATCTGGTAGTGGTTGCCACCCCCCAATACTGATATTCTTTTTCCCAGTTTGCCTGGATATTATAGTTTATTTTTTCATAGACGTTTTAGAATCAGCCAGTCTATTTTTTTTTAAAAAGACATGTTGCAATTTTATTGAGGTTGAGATATATTTATAAAATAATGTAAGGAAAATTGATATATTTATGAGATTACAGCTTCTTATTTAAGTTTTCTTTTGAGATGTTCAAGAGTATTTTAAATTTTCTTCATATTCAGCTGCATATTTTTTTATAAAGTCTACACTTAGGTATTTAATATTTTGGATAATGTTGTAAATGGAAATTTTTCTGGGTTATGCCAGCCATTCGCACTAATTGTGATTTACATATGTGAAAACTATTGATTTCTGTATATTAATTTTGTATGCCACTTCCTTAATGAATGATCTATTTATTTATGGTGACTCTTAGCTGATTTTCTTAGTTTTACCAGGTATACAACCAGATTATTTGCAAGCTGCAATAGTTTTATCTTCTACATCCTAATATGTATACCGCAAATGATTTATTAATCTTTTTGCATTGACCCACATGTTCAGTACAGTGTAGTTGTGATGGTGAGCATTCTTTAGTGAGGCTACCTCTAAAGACTTCATCTAGCCATGGGGGGCTCTTGTACTCTGAAATATGG
>NW_017731907.1:290510-297348 GCF_001890085.2 Hipposideros armiger | reverse complement strand
AAGTGGGCTTTTATTATCATGACACACAATTATTGCAGGGGGATTGTGTGTTTATGAGTGTACTTGGCAAGTCAGGTAGCTCCTTGGGGACAGGTACCCTAGTGCCCAGCAGAGAGCCTGAGACAGAGGAGGCTCTCAGTGAACAGCTGTTGAATGGATTGGAGGTGATGGTGAAGACACATTCAAGAGATATTTAGGAGTTAAATCATGCCTCCCTGGGGGACTGATTGGACATGAGGAGGAAGGTTAATGAGGAGAATAAAACCATTCCCATGTTCTGAAATGCGACAGGAAGATGATGGTGATGCCACGGCTGAGACAGGGAGCTTGAGAGAAAGGGATGGTTCCAGAGGGATAAGTTGCTAATCTGCCCAAGATCAAATCTATAGGAACTGAAGAAGCTGAAGTTTGAGCCCAGGTCTGTTTATATTCAGTTTATGTAACCTTCATGTTTATACTCAGCATAGTACCTAGTAAAGGAGATATTTAGTAAAATAATATCTATCAAATGAGTTGGTGAATGCTTGAATGAATGGATTTCTTTTGTAGATGTCAGGGTATCAAGATTGCTTTTGTTTTCAATGGTAAATAGAGGTCTATGGAGGTAGCATGGGGGGCGGGGGGGGGGGTAAGGAATAAAAAAGGAAGAGGAAAAGAAAATCGCCATGAAAGATTTAAAAAATAAAGAACTAGTCGCTAATATTTCAAGAGAACGAACATAAGGTGCCTTCTTCCCTCTTTTTCGCTTTTTCTGACACATCAGGGCATTTTTAAATGATCTCCAGCTTTTTATCGGACTCCTGCAAACTGGTAGGAAAGATGACTAAACCTACCCACCAGGAAGTTTTGCAAAGGCCAGGCCAAAAAAACAAAAAAACCTGATACCAAGCAATGTAGGAACATAGGAAAATGTCTGATGACAGGGGAAGCAGTCACACAGGCTCCTGTATATACAATTCCAGTTTCAATCACCACTTCCTCAGAAACAGGTTTCGTAGGTCAAGCTGCTTGTGGGACTGGCATCCCAGTGTTAGGGGTAGAGGAACTGTCTGCATAATTCCTATTTGAAATCGATAAGCTCCCTTCAGAGCAAGCTTTGGTAGTAGAGTAGACATAGTTCTTATAATAATTCTAATATATAAAGATATATTCTACTATATGATGCAAAATAGTAATACATTAATATAATTATAATAATGCCTGTAATTTAGTAAATGTTTACTACTTCCAGAACCTGATGATGAGTGCTTTCCTTACATATGCTATTTCATTTGAACCTCACCAAATCCTACAAGAAACACACTGTTATCCCCGTTTGGAAGACTGACAACCTAAGCCTCAGAGAGGTTAAGGAACCTGACTAAGGGCACAGGGCAGGCAAGTAAATGGGGAGCCGGTATCTGAACCCCAGCTTGCCTGACTCCAAAGCCCATGACGCAAACCCTAATCCATGCACATTTCTCCTCCTTGACCCCTTTGCATTTGGGGCTGTTCAGTTTAACTTCATCCCCATAAGCCTAGTTGAGGCATGGAGCTCACATCCTAACTCCAGGTATGACAAGATAAGAGTGTACCTGCTCAAACGCCCTTTGTCAGCGCCCAAAATTAGAGGGTTGTTGTACAAGGATCAAGAGACCTATTCAGACAACTGAGTCCAAATACCAACTTTGCCACTTACTGGCTCTGAGGCTTCTACTGGGTCCCTTAAACGTTCTGGGCCTCTGTTAGTTTCTTAGACTGCACACGCTCCCACTTCCCCAACACACCCACACTTTGGAATATAAAATAATTTATCTAAATGACGTCTCAAAGAAAATGATTGTTTGTTTTAACATGTGTATCTTTTCTAACAAAAACTTTTCTAGTTATTATGTGATACATACTTACAAAAGAAAAAAGATACTTGTTCAAGAAAAAGTAAAGCATAATGTTTAAGAAAACAGAAGAGTAGAAGGAAAAAAGTCTAATTCTTTTTAGTCCAGATAGAGTCACTATTCAAATTCCGAATTTAAAGAATTGTCAAAGAGGCTTCCTACAAGTTTTAACATTTAACAAGAATAAAAAAAAATTATGCTTGGGCACTTGTCACTTCTCTAAACATTTCTTCACTTTCCTTTTGAAAACTTTTGTATTTCATATCTACTTTTCAATGTTCAGGTATAATAAGACCTACCAAGTGCTTATGAAGCTTTGTTTCTTCCTTTCTTCTTTTTTTTCTATGACAGCAAATAAAATAAAGCAAATAAAAACCTCTTGGGGAATATTTTCCTTCCCAAAATAATTCACTCCAGCACCTCTTGCTAAGAACCTACTATGTCCAGGACTTGTGCATGGAGATACCGAGAATGCACTGTGGTCCTCGGGGAGGAGGCCCAAAACCTAGTGGGAGAAAAAGTGAATAAAGAGAAATACCCAATGCCATAAGAATGTGTAAAGAATGCTATTAATTCTGTCATAGAGGAGGGGACAAAGGCTGGATCTGGGAGAGTGGACTGGCAGCCAACAGATGACAAAGCCTTAAAAAGCAACCACCTAGACAAGCTTTTGTTTGGTTATCTGCTAGAATGACATAGAATTTAAGTTCCACACTGGGATAACTTGCTAATAAAAGAGGAACTACTGATAATTATGTTAGAATATTGGGTGAAAACCAAAACTTCCTGGGCAATCGAGATCATATACCGGGTTTCTCCATGTATAAGACGCACACTTTTTCGAAAAATTTGGGGTCTAAAAACTGGGTGCGTCTTATACAGTGGTTGTAGTTTTCTTACTTGGATTTCCTGCTTTTTTCACGCTTGTTTTTGCGCTCATTGTTGTAGATTTTTTTACTTGCAATTCCCACTTTTTCACGCTTGTTGTCTCTACGCTCATTGTTTTGCACTTGTTACCGGTATATTACGGTAGGTTACGTTTTGCCACGTTCTGCCCAGAAATGGCCCGGAAAAGATTTTCATACAGTGCTGAATTCAAGTTAAAAGTGATCCAGTTTGCAAAAGTGAATGGAAATCCTGCTGCTGACCATAAGTTTGATCCTCCTCCAACTGAGAAAATAATCCAAGACTGGCTACGGGAAGAAGAAACCCTACTGAAAATGCCACGGCAGAAGGTGGCCATGAGAGGCAATATATGAAGACAGTGATTCGTCATCAGACACAGATGAGGACAATCTAATGGTTGGGAGTTTTGACAGTGATGAGGAGTTGTATGAATTTTATGATGAATAAAACTTGAGCTCAATAACTTTATGTAATACATTTTTTTTTAATTTTGGGTCCCCAAATTAAGGTGCATCTTATATATGGGAGCATCTTATACATGGGGAAATATGGTAGTCACCTTACTTGTATGTTAACCTTTTGTTATTGTGAAAAAAAAAAGGGGGGGGCTCTGAATCTTATTCCACACACACTGAAACGTGTGATGAAATGGAATGTTAAAATGCCCCAGGGATGGCTTCCGTACCCTGGCTAACTTCCTGAACAAGTTGTAGAGGTTCCCCCAACAAAGCCTTTCGGTCCTGTTGTTGGACTCCAGCATAACATCAACACAGTGAACAAATTGTTCAAACTAAAGAGCACGATCTTGTATCATCCTTAAATTATTATGTTTTGTCATAACACCAGATTTTCCAAACCACACTGATATTCGGCCTTAGGAGTTCTGGTTTTCCCACAATGCTTTGGGGACCCACTCAATGCCCTAACTCTCAATGTTTCCATTTGATGCTCCTTGATTTATTTGTGTGATTAGTTGCAAATCCAGAAGCAGCAAAGATTCTCTCTTTGCAGGGATTATTTGGAAGAGTCCTGGGAGTGGAAGAGGAGACCCAACAGCGTTTTAAGACAGGATTACTGTCTTTGAGACGTGGCCTCTGTTGGCATGCCATGGATAGAAGGAAGAAGAGCATGTGCAAAGGCGTGAGGGCAAGCACAAGCGTGGGGTATTCAGGGAACTGTGTGGCGTTCTCTGCTGGGAACGGGACTGGGAATATGGTGGGCAAAGAGGCTAAAGGGGTGAGTTGGGACTAGATGGTGAAGGGCGTTGAATGCCACCCCAAGGGGTTTGGATTTCAACCTGTTGAGAATGATGAGTCTCTGGAGCTATTTAAGCAGGATATTTGGTTTTGAAAAGAGAGCAAACTGAACAAAGCCAGGCAAAGTTAGTTGTACTGGAGCCAACTTCTCTCTTCAGTTTTGAAGTCTTGATTTGCTTAACTTTTTGTTAAGGTATTCCCTGACCCCCTGCACCCCAGACACCATCCCTAAGGAAATGTGTCTGAATTTGACTGGCGATTATAGACACAAATTTTGGATGCTTTGAGTTTAGCCCAATCCCCAAATAGGCTATATTGGAAGATCGTAGCATCCCCCAGCTCTGTCCCCAGGCAGGACTCTGTGGGTGAGGGAACTGAGCCAGGCCTAGCGAGGTGAGGGACAGCAGGGGCTTCTGTCTTCTGACTACCCTGTTGTAAACTGCTCCCGAAGACTTTCCTTGGGGGTTTATAATCTTCCTTCCTTCCACCCTCTACCGAAATCATGTCTGCCTAGAGTCCAAGTCCAAAGTCATGAGCTAATGTAAAAAGGTCATCCTGACCCCTTTCAAGGTATTCAGGATGCTCAATAATGGACTGGTTTGGAAGATAACAGGCTCCATGTCCCCAGAGGTATTTGAACAGACATGTTCTAGAGAGAATTCTTACAGGCAGCAGGGAATGGAGCTGGACCAATGAGGATCCTACTCCCTGTCCAACTTCTTACAACCTCGAGCCTCTGTTCTTCTCAACAGTACAATAGGGACTATAGTAGTACCTTTTTTACAGGGTCCTTGGAAAAAATAAACGGGGTAGTAATGGCATTTGGCTCAATGCCAGGCACCAGTACATGCTCAGCAAAAGCTGGCAGCCATCATTGTTAGTACAATTATCAACCAGTGGTCAAGCTTTGTGATTCTAGTGGTGAGCCAGTCATTTATTTCTGAATATGACTACTAACTTGGAGCACTGTGTTATACAAGTAAAAGCCCTACAGGCAAAGGACTGGTAATTAATATTACTGGAGAGTACCCTTCACAGATCATCTGGCTGTGGGAGCCAAACTTCTCATTGCGCAGAAGAAATAAATTCAGAGTGAGGAAGAGACAGATCCAAGTCCACACATTAAGACAGAGACAGATCCCATACAAGAACTTAGGTCTCCTGACACCTCTCTCATGCTCTTAACTCTGTAACATTCTTTTTATATTTCACTTTCTGTTAATAAGCAAAATTCAGGAACTTAGTGACCCTGTCTTCATTCATTGGACACCTATCACTTGGAGAGTCACAATATTTTATGTATATTAACTCATTCAATCCTTACAGCAACCCTGTGAGGCTGGTTTTATTTTGTTTATCTCCACTTTACAAACAAGGGAAGTGAGGCAGAGAGAGATTATGTCACTTACTCAAGACTCACCAGGCAGCAAGTACTAAAGCCAAGACGTGAGCCTTGAGCTTCTAAACCCACAACGCCACACTGACCCTCCCAAACTGAGCAAAAGGTACAGTGCCTGCCTCGGAGGAGCACACTCCCTAGTGGAGTGGAGACACACACACTCAAAGATGTGCAGTCACCTGCTCCACGAACAAAAGAGGAAGGGTTTAGTTCTGCCAGGAGAGGGGGAGAGAATCAGGAAAGCTGCTTGGAGGAGGCGACCTTTATCAGTTTCCACAGCTGACTGGTTTTCCTCCAAGTTGATGAGAATCAGGGAAGGGAAGGCATTCCCTGCAGGTGGAGGCACCTTTGCTGAGGCAGGCAGGTGTGAAGTGGCTGGGGCTTTAGGGGCACCGTGAAGGAGGGAGGCCAGGACACCAGGCACTGGCTCAGTATGTGACAGTGGGCAAGATACGTCACCTCCAGAAGCCTCAGCTTCCTCATCTGTAGAACGGGGATAGTAACACCTGCCTTCTGAAACTGTTTGAATATTAAATGAGATCGTGTGGATATGCTTCCTGACCCAGTTATTCCTCCTTCTTTATTTACCCCTCATAAAACTATTTCCCTCAGTAAAAAATTTTAATTGAGCCTATTTTTACACTTATGCTCACAGTAGCATTAGTAATGATCCCGAGTGTCATAATTAGTCATTCATAATAACAATATAATTGACAATAATGTTAATTGCCATTGATTGAAGCACTAAGTGCTTAATATGTATAATCTATATTTATCTACTCTCCTCCTCAGAGCATATCTTAAAGACAGGTATCATTACCCCATTTTATAGAAGAGGATAATGAGGCTCAAAGAGATTAAGAAATTTACACAAAGGTCACCCATCTAGGAAGTGGTAGGACTGGTATTCAGACCCAGGTTTGTCCAGAAAAATGTCCGATAGGCAGAGAACGCCCTGTGTTTGGAGTTCATGTTGGTCTTGGCCATGTCCCTCAGCCTCTTTCTCAGAAATAAAACAAACATTCTAAGAGGTTTGCTAACACGTTGGACCGCCCCAGTGCGGGAGGAAGAGGCACGCTGAAACAGGAAGACCCGTCCATATTTGGAGGGTGAGGCCAAGGCGCCCCCTCAGCCTTTTTCTCCCAGCCTCCCAGTCCTGGACAGAGCCTGACTTGAACTGGACCTTGATCCGCCCGAAATCGCGGCGTCTGGTCGGTCCAGTGTGTGCCTTCTTGGGGTTCAGATGGCTCTGGGAAACCAGGGGCGCCTGCCTGCCTGCCTGCGGAGACTGTGGCACTGCCAGGGAGGCCAGGCGCTGGTAACCCGCCCGTTCCCACGTGGGTGGCTCCCAGGCAGCCGGGAGTTAATCTGCTATCTGTTGGGAAGGCTTCCAGAGCCCTCCT
>NW_017731907.1:281083-285805 GCF_001890085.2 Hipposideros armiger | reverse complement strand
AAAAAAAAATCTCCAGTGATGAGAGGCTTATTGCATGGTGAAACAGGCTGCCCCTTGGTCGCACAAAAGCCCTGGTTAGAACAGCGCTGCCCAACAGAAAGATACTGCAAGCCACATGGGCGATTCTAACTTTTTGGAGAAGTCACAGGAAAAAAAGTTTCAAGGAGCAGGTAAGATGAATTTTAATAATATATATTAATTCACCCAATGAATCTAAACATATCATGTCAACATGGAATCAATAAAAAGAAATTGAGATATTTTACAGTCTCTTCTTTTTAAACTAAGTCTGAAATCCAGACTAGCCACATTTCAAGTGCTCAGTAGCACATTTGGCTAGTGTCTACCAAACTAGATAACACAGGGGTTGAAGATTCTTTAGGCCAACCAAAGCCCTCCCTGCCTCTGCCTCTTCCCCACTGTCCTTAGGTTCAAGGACACGGTCAATAGATGTACAACTCAGCCAGCACCCCCGGGGATGTGTCCTGTTTGGCTATGTCCTTGCATATGCCCATCAGGTGTCCCCTATTGCTGAACTCGGCCCTCTGGCAGTGATCTGCTAAGGTCTGTCTCCCCCTTGCAATGAGTTTTCCAAACTTTAAAGCACTCTATCAACGAAATGCCGCCCTCGCCTAACTCCTAGTGAGGCAGAGTCAGAGTGACCCAGGATTTTCAGGGATCTCATCACACTGTCATTTTATATGGAACCCACAGGCAGCTGCTTATACAGAGTCTGGCCTGGGGCAGATCCTTTCTACTCCCTGGGCCTCAGTTTCCCCATCTGTCACATAATAGATTTGAGTTTTCTATGATTTAGAGCCTTTCTGTCTTTTCTTATCCATACCACTCTCTTCACCTATTAAATTTCCCTTTAAACCAAGTCTTAAGTTCAAATTCAGGAAATAGTTATATCCTTCCATATATCATAACAATAGGCATTTTTTTGAGTGTTTACCATGTGTCAGGCACTGTGCTAAAAGCCATATATATAGCATCTCATTTAATGCTCTCCACACCCAAGTGAAGTAAAAATAATAATAGTAAACACTATTATTATTCCCTTTTATAATTGTGGAAACTGAGGCATTGAGCAGGTGAGTCATAAGTCACATGCCTAATAAAGGGGAACAGCTAGAGATTCCAGCCTGGAGGCCTTCTCCCAGTCCCTGACCCCAGGCTGCATACGCAGGTCTAGGACTTGAACCTGTGCTAGGCCCAGGCCTCAGATTACTAAAGAGGGACGGGGGGACCCAGGAAAGCTGCTTTTTGCCTTGCGTTGCTGTTGTTGCTAAAACCCACAGAGTGTCCTTCTTTTGTTTTACAAAGGAAAAAAAATATTGTTATACTTTCCTTGCTAAGGAAACCCTACTCTTCACAAGTCGACTTTCTTCCCAACCCCTTGACCTTTCAAGAAAGGGGCCAAGGCCCCTGGGAAGGTTCTGGAGGAGACCAAAGGAGCTCAGTGTCCTCTGTCTAGGGCAGGGGTATTTTTAGAGCTGGCTGCACTGTTTACAAGGAAGCCAGTCCCCTGAGCCTGCCCACTCCCTATAGGGGAACACTGGCAACAGCCCCACCCGCCACCTGGCCTCCCGCCAGCCATTCCCTCCTCCCTGCTGCCTGTTCCTTTCCTGTCATCTCTATCAGCATGTGGGTGCATGGTCATTACCGTCCTGAGAGACACCGCAGCCCAAGGGCACTGACGGCCTCCTGGAGGGCCAGTCATGACTTGGCATTGGAAAAAAGCAAGAAGCAGCCATCCGTTGAGAAGANCCTAGGGTTGAATTCCACTCAATTCCTTTCTAGCTGTGTGATCATGGGCAAGTTATGGTGTGATCATAGGCACACAGACAAGAATTCTATGTACCTATGTTCCCTCTTCTGAAAAGGGGTCTGAATAATATAGTACCTACTTCATAGCATTGTTGTAGGAATTACAGACACTGTACTTAAAGCAGGTGGTATCAATTTAGCTGTTATTATACTACAGCAAATTTGCCTGTGATCCTCTCTCTGCCTGGAGTACCCCTTTTCTCCCCCTCCCTTTCTCAACCTGGACAGCATGCAGTTATTAGAGCAATGCCCCCTCCTCTCAAGAGCCTTCCTTGCTTTATTTCATCAAGCAATTTGATGTGTTTCCCTCTACAGTCCTGTAGTTCTTTTAATATACCTCTTACAGCACCTCTCACACTGCAATCATGTTTCTTATTGTTTAGACGTTTTTCTTGCTCCTTGAAGAGCAGGGGCCGTATTTTAAATATCGTTTCATCTCTAGGGACAAGACAGTCCCTGGGACTGAAAAAGCACTTGCCACTGTTTCTTTAATTAATGGATGGATGGATAGATGGATGGATGGATAGATGATAGATGGATAAGTGAAATGAATTGCTCAGGATCACAGAGTTCAAATCCAGGGTCTGCATTTAGTTTAAGTTGGGAAAATGACTTTTCTGATCTTCTGGTTTCTCATCTGGAAAACAGATCTGATAATAATGGTACCTATGTCTTGGGGTTGGGAGGGTTAAACGAGGTATGTATAGGACAGTGTTCAAGAGTCTGAGCTCTAGAATCAGATAGTTTGGGTTCAAGTCCCAGCTCTGCCACTCAGGAGTTGTGTGACTCTTTGACAACTTCTTAACCTTGCTGTGCCTAGAGAAGACAGATATTAAAACGAAAAAGAATTAATGGGCTGTTTAGAGAATTAAAAAACATGCTCTTTGTAAAGGCCTGCGGGCACCTGGCATAGAGTAGGTATTCAGTAAATAAATATCGGTTCCCTCCCCCCACTTTCTCCAAACCTGTAGGCCCTGGACCCTGAATGCCCGAAACAGCTGTTCAAATGCCACATTTTGCTCCCAGTGACGAATGTCCCTTAAGCCAAGGTTGGAAAGCTGACTCCAGAACTAAGCTTACAGTTGAGTTCTGAATTAGATGCAGGGAATGTGCCTGGCTGTTTTATTTAATTAATAAGGAAACTTTTGAAAGGGGGCGGTTTAAAATCAACAAACATGCCAAGGAAATTGAAAAGCAACAGCCTACCCACAATTTTGCATGTGGCTATCATATGTCATTGGACTTGTCCGTTAGGTAAAGGCATGAGTAATGGGGTCATCCAACCCCAACTTAATGTTTTACAAACTGTAAGAGCAGAATCGTTTGGGGAGCAAATTAACCAATAATCAGTGCACAGCACTGTAACAATTCTTGAATGTTCTACTGGTTGATCACGATATATTAAAATAAATTCACTATTCAAAATTCTCCAGTGGTCACATGTCTCTCACTAAGCCAAAGGGTATGGGAAAGAAATAAAGTGTTTTCATTTTGGACCTAGCATCCTATCACACTCCCACACGAATTCCCCCAAACCTTCTTTTCTGTGGGATTTAGAAGAGGCTGGAATGAGGGTGCCCTGGGCTCTAGGAGCTGAGTTGTCAGTGGCTCACCCAGCAAGCATTTGGCAGTTGAGTTCAGAGAGGAAATATGAGAGGGCAGGGCCTCAGCAAGACCCGCAGGGACGAGCTGCACAGTTGGGGTGGGAGAAGGGCAGGACTTCTATTAGCAAAGCCAGCTGCCTGCCAAGGAGGGTGTGTGTCTGCGTTTCTGAAGAAAAGACAGACTTGCAGCTCTTAGTTTTAACCTCAGGACGGGACCAGTTCCGGATCCCCTGGAAGCACGTAAGCAGACAAGCTGGGGTGGCTGGTATCCTGGCCCTCCAGCACCGCCTCTGAGGACACCAGTAAACCTCTGAGTTTCGGGGTTTTTCACTGTAAAATGGGGATACCTAATGCCTAGCCTTTGGACTCAATAATAATACGCGTAGTGCCTGACGCATAAAGCAGTGCTCAATATATGGTCACTGTTTTGGTGTAATTATTATTATTGCTGTTGTTACAATGGGTTGGGCAGCCTGCCTTGTGAGGTAGGTAGTAAGCTCCCATCACTCAAAGTGTTCAAGCCCAAACCGAATGAAATGGAAAAACAGAAAGAATTAGAACAGAAAGGGTTCCATACTTGGCCATACCCAAATGTACTGACCTGGTCGCTTCGGCATCACCTGGGAAGCACAAGCACCACCATCTCAGACCCACTGAATCAAAAGCACTAAAGGCAAATTCTTTGAAAAGTTCGGCTTCATTTTGTAACCCATTGATCTAAGGCAATCCCTACATTTTTTTCATCTTCCAAAGACCCTTCTGTTACTCCCCCCTACCCCACTGATGTCACAGTGTGAAATATTTTGTTGACCAAACTAGATTTGTTAACTCATAGTTAATTTATTTACTCTGTACATAAATTATTGACCAAAGACTCAAGAGTTTTTCAACAAATAGTAATTCACTCAACAGATGTTTATGTGAGTAACTACTATGTGCCAGGCACTGTGCTGGGTCGGTACTGGGGGATGGTGGAGAAGAAGGTGGACAAGAGCCCTCTCCTCGTGGGCTCTCCCACAGGGTGAGGGAACACGGAAAGAGAACAAGGATTCAAATACTGACATTGAAGCCAAGAGAACCCCACTGAGCATAAGACGCCCAGTATCCCTACAGGGAGCAGATAGTTCCAGTCAAACGCAAATAAAGTTGATGTAACACACACACACACACACACACACACACAGAGGATGCCAAAAAAATGTATACACATTTTAAGAAAGGAAAAACCTGTATTAAAATTGTAATAATATATACCGATAACAAAAGATGAATACAAGTCATGTGTATA
>NW_017731907.1:268769-272663 GCF_001890085.2 Hipposideros armiger | reverse complement strand
TCCCCTCCCCAGCCCTTTTCCTTCCCCCTCCACCACTTCCTCCTCCTCCTCTTCCTCATACCCATCCTCCTCTTCCCCACAGCTGTGCTTTTCACCCAACTGGCAGCCGACTACATTCCTAAAGGGGGAAACCCCAGCAGCCGGGGGAAACGTTGACTCTCCTTGTGGCCTCACGTCTCCGCTTCTCTTAGTTCTTCCACAGAGATGTCCTGGTGGCCTCTGGTGTGCCAGGCACTGGCCAACAACTCAGAGATACAGCTAGGTGCTAATGCCAGGGGTCACTTAGCCTGGTGGGCTGAGGCCAGGGCGGCACTCCTGGTTGGCTGGGGAAATTGCATATTAAAAAAGGTGTCACCTTTGACCATCTTCTCTACTGTCTCAAGGTCTGGCAGTCACACTTTTTCTAGTGTCACTTTACTGTCGTACAATGCATTACCTAACCTCAACTAGAAGGTGCCACTTTTGGAGAATGTAATTATGGAAAAAAGTATCCCTCCTTTTCCCCCCATCTCCTGCTCGCTGGACAAAAGAAACAGTATGTTTAACAGGCCAGAAGCCCAAAAGAGTCACGGTGCCAGCCAGCTGGAGCTAAAACATGTGGCTTGAGTGTAGGGTTTGGGCAAGAGAGAATGTTAGGTGACAAAT
Source organism: Hipposideros armiger (assembly GCF_001890085.2). Lineage (NCBI taxonomy): Eukaryota > Metazoa > Chordata > Mammalia > Chiroptera > Hipposideridae > Hipposideros > Hipposideros armiger. The sequence continues at coordinate 272,018 of NW_017731907.1, read as the reverse complement.
CCTGCCAGTAGCCACTCTCCCATTCTGCCTCAGGGGCTGACCGCAGCCAGGGTGGGGAGGCCGGACTGGCGGAGGGAGAGAACAGTAGCAGGGAGAGCTCACCTGAAACAGTGACAATTCTCCTGGCCCCGCAGAACCTCCTCAATCCCCAATCCTTCCTTCTAAACCACCTCTGACTTTACAAACCTGAAGAGTTCCAACCCTGCCCCTCACCCACCTTCTGTTTCTGACTAGCTGGGTGACCTTAGACAAGTCCTTTAGCCTCTGTGGCTTTTCCCCCCTCCATCTGTGAGTCACAGAAAGTGTGTGTGTGTGTGTGTGTGTGTGTGTGTGTGTGTATACACATGCAAACACGCACATACCAAAGGTTGTTAGAAGCTTAAACAAATTAAGACCCTGTGGGAGGAAACCCTTTGGAAAGCACAGGCAGTTCCCTATCTCTCCTCGCCCTCAGCTGCTATTCCCATTGCATGAGGGGAAATCCTCACCCGGAAAGCCATGTTCACACTGGCACATGTCCCAGGGCGTGCGCCCCGCGGAGCCGGGGTCTCTCCCTTCCCATTTCCCTTGTTGACTTCCAGTGCACTGTTGTTGGCTAGTAGACACAGGCGGTTGTCTAGGACTCGCCCAGCTGCCAGGCTGATGTCTCACCTTGGCTCCTCGGGGAACAGATGCTCAGGCTCTACGACTGATATCAAGGACTCAGAGGGTCCGGGGGGGCCTCTGCCCAGGATGGGTATCTCTGGTGTCTAGGTGGAGCTGGGCAAGGGCTTCTTATATTAAGGCTGNTTTTGTGCAATCTTTGTGAGATTAGGATATCAGTGCATTCTCACTTCTTTAAAAAAATAAGAAACAAAACTTGAAGTTTTTTTTGTTTTTGTTCTTTTTAATTCTATGACCTGATACAGTTTAATTAGCACTGTCATTATTTTCTTTTAAAGGTTTTGTAGAACTTCTTAATGAAACGAGACCTTAAATTTGGGGAAGGGGGTATATCATTGACTATTTTCTCTGTTTCTTCTATACAAATGAATTTGTTTAGTTTTCTATATCTTTTGGGCTCTCTGTTTTGATAAATTACATTTTCCTATAAATTATCTACTTCTTCCAGATTTTAAGAAAATTTCTTTGTGAAGAAGCTTCATATACTTATTTTAATTTAACGCTTCTTGGTTCAACCCTCGTGTTTTTAACTTTTAGTAATTGCCCTTTGTATACACTTCCTCCCACCTTTTTCAATGATTAGGAAACTCACTGGTTCATCTACTGTATTAACTTTTTAAAAAGAACTAGTCTTTTTAAAAAATTCATTGATTCATCCATTTATTCTGATTTTCCTGTTTTCTAAGTTATTTTTTTCATTTTTTCTTCATTAATTTATATTTTCTGCTTTCCAATAACTTATTTGGCTCTTCTTTTTCTATATTTTAAACATATGTTTGGTCCATTGGTTTTTGTACTTTTTAATTGCTATTAAGTATTGAGGTATATATATATATATATATATATATATATATATATATATATATATATATATATATTCCACTTAAATTGCTTTTGTAGGATCCCATGATTTTAATACATAATATTTTTATTAATGTTTAAAAAATTCTGTCTAAATTAAAAGTTATTTAACTGATGCACATAAATCCCTAAACTTATTATTTTAGTTTTATTATATATTTCTAGATTTATGGCTTTGTAAGAAAACAATATTATTATAAGTATTACTGCATTTTGGAAATTTTGAGTTTGGGGTACCTAATACATTATATAATACATTTTCATGAGTATAAAATGGGCATTTGAAAAAATATTTTCAGGATACACAGTTTCACATATACCAATCACAAGTGCTTTACACTTGTGATTTAGATATGTGCTACATTTATTTATTTATTTATNGCTCATAAATTATTACCAATTTGATTTTTTCTATATACTTTGTTAATTCTTTAAAAAAAGAATTGACTTCCTTTGCAATGGTATATGCTTCCTTTATGCATTTTAAAGAGTTATTATGAGAAGAGGTTCTTGGGCTTCACCAGACTGCCATGGGCTTCCTGCCATGAAACAGTTCCTCTTTCTCTACAAAAAGTGGTAACACCCTCCACTGGAACTGTTGGTTTAGTTTGTTCATCTCTGTCAACTGGTTTCAAGCCAGTTAAAACCAAGGGACCTTCGTTTTACCTGCAAGGCTTAATACAGTGCATGGCACCTGGCATATTTCTAAAAATATTTTTTTTGGAATGAAGAAATAAATGAGGACAAAAAGGAAGGAAGTAAAGGAAGGAGGAAAGGAGGGAGGGAGGGAGGAAATTTGATCTTCAAAGATCATCTGCTTTCCCTCCATCTGGACACTCTCCCAGATACCTCCAGGACTTGCTGCCTCCTCTTCTACATTTCTGCGCTAATGTCATCTTCTCAGTGAGACCCTCCATAACATCATATTTGAGGTCACAGTTCTATAACCACTGCCCCAGGCATGCTCTGTCCTCCTTCCCTGCATCGTCTTCTTCACACTTATCACCATCTGACATATCCTATTTTCCTGGTTATTTTTATTCATTTACTGCCTGTCTCCCTTTACTAGAATATAAGCTCTGTGAAGGCAGGGTCCTTTATCCCATTCATTCATTTCTGTATCTCTGGCACCTGAAATAGTACCTAACAAATCATAAGCATTGAGTCAATATTTGTTGAATGGGTGAATGGAAGCAAGAAAGAGATGAAGAGTCAGTTAAGACAGTCCCCCTTTTGCAGATGAGGGGGCCAAAGCTGGGACAGGGCAAGGCCCCAGGTCACACAGGTTGTTGATGGCAGAGCTGAATGGATATGAACAAGTGGTGGAAAGAAGCATGGGTTGTTTGGATCAAGCAGGGAAGGAAGGAAGCCGACGCCAGGAAGCTTGGTCCTAAGGGCACAGTGCACATTTCCAGTGAAGAAATGACTGTGCCCTAGGAAGACTGGTCAGACCCCTGAGCTGGACTGAGGAGCAGCAAGGAGGCTCACTGGGGATGTGTCTTAGCTTTAGGCCATTGCTGTGCGCTCATCATGTTGGACTTGTAAAAATCCTGCCACTGCATCTTCCTCTGGTAAAAGCCAAAGCCTGTTCGCTCTGTGAGGTCTGACAGCTCGAAGGATCTCTGAAGGATTCAGGATCCGGAATGAGTGGGTCCCGCTGGAGTCCTCACAGCTCTTATGCAAACCTCCACCACTCTTAGAGCTGTTAGAGTCAGTGCTTACCCA
>NW_017731907.1:266138-266974 GCF_001890085.2 Hipposideros armiger | reverse complement strand
GATATTGAAAGAATGTAGTCACCAATTTGGTGAGTCACATAATAGAAGGGGTGTCCAAGGGGAAGTCCCAGGCATTTGGCTTGAGAGATTGGAGAGGGGTGGTGGTGTCTTTAGCAGAAGTAGAAAATCCAGAAGATAAACTATATGGGGAGAATGGGGGAAGGGGAAATGCATCCCCTTCAGTTATTCATTCGTTGATCAGCTGTTTGCCAAGCCCTATCTCAGCACTGGAGAATCAACAGTAGACAGGGTAAGCTTAGAGTTGGATAGTATCTGTGGGCCATCACTGACTTAATTATTCAACCAACAGTAAGCACCAACTATGGACCATGCACTGTCCATGGAACTGGGCAGAAATTCAGGCAGTGATGTCCAGCAGGCAGCTGGAAAGAGGGTTGAGCTGCCATTTCTGTTATAAGCATCATCCTTACAGGGATAATTTTGGATGTGGTGAGAGAGAGAGCGCTTAGACAAGAGAAGGCCAGTTCCACAAACCTTGTCCATCGTGCCTTAGCTTCACCTGTGAGCTGAGAACACAGTGATTCTTTGGCCTGTGTGGCTGAGCGCAGACACAGAAAGAGCATCAGCTTAGGAGTTCAATATGGTACCAGCCTGGGTTTACACTCCAGCCCTACCAGGTAACCGTGTGAGTGAGTCTGAATGAGTTGGCTTGCATCTTGAAGGCTTGGTGTCCTCAGCTACAAAATGAGAGTATGAACGCCTATCCGAGTGTTGAGAGTAGAAAAGAATGTACAGGCTCATTCACTCAAACACAAACATGTAGTGAACCCCTATATGTACCTGGTTCTAGAGCAGGGATCGGCAACCTTTTGAGA
>NW_017731907.1:257937-263620 GCF_001890085.2 Hipposideros armiger | reverse complement strand
CTCCTGTGCCGCCACCCACACCTCAGACAAGGCAACTGAGGCTCAGGAAAATTAGGTAACTTGCGCAGGGTCCCACACAGAGAGAGAGGGGGCTCCTTGAGTTTTTTGCTTGTGTGTGGTTTTTTTGTTTTGTTTTGTTTTGTTTTGACTTCAAAAATATTTCCTTCTTTGGCGATCTTTTTGACTGGAAGAAAGCCATTCCTCAATCTGAGTTTAAATCTAGCTTCATAGGGAAACCGCTGAGATGCCCAAATGCCACTCTCCCAACTTCCTCACCCTTCTCTTCCTCAGGAGAAAGAAACGCAGGTCCTTCACTTTGTACAAGGATGATAACATCACTCCCTTCTGTGTTCCAGTTCTGAGCTTTCGGACAAGTTCCGATTTGACTATGACCATCTGAAAATGTGGAACCAGACGTTAACCCCAGCTTCCAGCTCTAGTCTGACCTCAGAGGAAGTGCAATGTCACCCTACTTTTTGACACTATGCTACTAGTGATACAACCAAAGTTCACATTATCTCGTTTGGCAGCCACCTCCGCACTGCTGACTCACGACTCATGTTCTGATTTCCTGTCTATTGTCCTTTCCTCTACTTGGCCTGAGTCCTTAAGACCTGTCTTGGCTACATTATGCTGAGATTCTTGAGGAATTCCTTCAGCAGATACCTTGAAGGAACCCTCAAATTTGGAGTTCATCCACACCCTCAAATGTAGATGTGCAAAATCCCAAAGATAGCTGGATTCAGGGGTGACTAGACAATGTTCTCTGACCCCAGGGGAGCCACAATCAGAGGGCTATTCCATCAAGAGTCAGATCAGTAGGTGACTGGAAAATACCCCTTCTGGGTGAGCCAACGCTGCTATGACCTTGTCACTTTTTGAAGAGCTTGGGAGCCACAATCTGTTCATACTTTAAAGCAATGATTGGTAGTTCAGGCTTTGGAGCCGAAGCCACAGGCCTGGATTCAAAGCCACTGACCAGCTTTGTGACTTCAGGCCATTGACAACATCTTTAAGCCTCAATTTCTCTCTGTGAAACTGGGGCCACAAGGATACTTAACTTCATTCTGATGTTGACAGGATGAAACGAGAAAATGTAAGAAAATGGCTTATCCCAGTGCTTATGGTACATAGTGTGAGTTCGGCATATGTGATGACTTCTTCATGCCTTGGTTCTCCCATTCAAGCATTTATTCGGCAAGTATTCACTGAGAGTGGGCAGGGGCAACTGGGAGCCACAGTGGAAAGAATGCAAATGCTAATAAAAGTCTGAGAGCTGGTTCAGACCCTCATGGAAAAAGATGCTTCCAGGGGACCAGCTAGATGCTCTAGGAACCTCTCTGGTTCTAGGCTTGGAATGCTGGCCACACCACCACTTCACCCCCACTCTCCATACACACCACCTCCTGGGCTGTCTCTGAGTTTGAAGTTTCTTCGATTACTCTCAATGTGGCCTTCAGCAAATACTATAACTCATCTCAGCCTCTGGCACATTTCTGATAAAACAGAGGTAGTAATACCCACAGTGCCGAGTTTTATTAGAGGATAATCAAGGGACGAATTTAAGAGGCCAGGCCAACGCCCCATTGGGCCATCCTTCACAAATCTTAAGCTGCGGCCCATCCCCCCACCCCCCCCACACACACACTCCCTCTGCCTGCCAGCCCTCTGTTACCATGTGCCAAGCTTCTGCTAGATGTTGGCAGTCAACAGGTTAATGAGAAGCTAGCCCTGCTCACAGGGAGCTTAAAATTTGGGAGGAGGGGTGGGAATAAACATTTGAACCTCCAACCCAAGAAAGGGTACTAAGGACTGTGATGGAATTACGTCCAAGGTAATGTGGGAACACCAGAAAGGGCAAATCACTTTGCTTGGCTGGCCCTCAGATTCCTCATCTGTCAAATGGGTGTAATTTGTTTCTACCTCACCTGCGATGACTCAAGTGAGTTAGTGAATATGAAACTATATGTTGCAAAGTTGTGTTCTATGCTAGTGCTTCAATGTACTTATCTGTTTCCCCATTGAACTCAATCCCCTTGAGGGAGGGCCTATGTCTTATTAATTCCTCTGTCCCTAGCACATTGGCACAGAGCAGATCCTAGTCAACACTGGTTGAGTGAACTGATACACGAATTTATTATCTAATTTTATCCTCCCTGCCCCCAGACCCCAAGAGGTATGCCCATTTTATAGGTGGAGAGAAAACAGTGCACAGAGTTCAACAAGTTGCCCAGTAATCAATGACTGAGCTAGGCATCTTCGGATTTGCTCTGATAACCTTTCTCCCACATTCCATAATACAGGCCACTCTGGCTGGGGTGGAGTGACACGGGACATGACTCATCTTTCTTCGTGGGTCACTGCGTCAATCCACCGGCCTCTGACACTGAGTCATGGGCTGAGGTGAACGTGGGGCCTGCAGAGAAAGCAGAGCTGGCCTGTTGGACAGGTGTGCCCAGAGATCCCTCGGGCCATCCCAGCACATTGCGTGGGAAATCCTTCATGGGGGTGAAGATGGGGCAACTACAGAGACGTCACACCAGGTCCACTTCCCACTCTCACACGAGTGTCTGAAGGGCAACACCTAACCAGTCACTGTGCCCAGTGGGCTGTCACTCAGAGGCATCCTTTCCTCTCGATTCTCATTGCCAATGCCCTGACAAACGCCTTCATCATACTTTATATGGACTGGGCTCCTGGCTTCCACTCTGTTAACCTTCCTTCTAAGAAGTTAAGTAACCTGCCATAGTCATGCATTATGACTGTGTCATGCTTATGTTCAAAAAGTCTTTAATAGCTCCCTCATACATAGGGAATGAAGTAAAAATCCCCTGTCTGGCATTCAAGACCCTCTTGATTCCACCTCGGCCTACCTTTCCAGTTTTCTTGCTCTCTGTACCCCCTTAAATCCCTCACTTTAACATGGTATTTATGTTACTCTTCTTCAGAGTTGCCTTTCGCTCATCCTCCTCCTTGCCCTTGCTAATATACTTTNTCATAGTGGTCTGACTGTGGTTTTATATTTTGGGGCTCTGGGCCCAGGGTCGGGGGTGGGGTACATTTTTCATACATTAAGAAAATCACAAAATCACGTTTTACGAGATATTAATGAGTAGCTTTACTGCTTCAATGGCGACATTGTTGGAGGTTTTGAAAAAAATCCAGGTCCGGGTTTGGGGGTGGTTTTGTTTTGAAGATTGCTACATAAATCATTTCATAGTCATGACATAGGAGTTGGGGTATTGCCCTCCAGGATCCGAAGCAGGGGACACTAAACATTTTAGGGATAGAAGAATACTTCAAGGTCTTCAAATTCAATCCTCTCCTTACACTGATGATAAAAAACACTGATGATTAAAACAAGGCCCAGAGAAGGTAAGAAACATGCCAAAGATAGCACAGCATGTTTGTGGTAGATGAAAGTCTAGACCCCAGGCTCCTCGATTCTGAAGATCTTTCTGGCAGCCTTTGAGGCAGCCCAGAGGTGACATTCCACCTCAAAAACCACAACTGGCCTCCCCTTTGTGTTGACATTTCTGCGGCAGTGACTTTGAAAGCTGCCTTTTATGGCCGCGGCTGTGGAAGGGCAAATACTGTTATCAGTAGAACAACACAGGTGGCTTCCAGAGTTAGGTCCAGGTGGAGCCGGCAGGAAGTGAGGCCCCTCTGCAGAGGCAGACATGACCCAATCACCTGTCTGGGTTCAGAAGGGTGCACAGACTCTCCTTGGGGACAAGAGGCTAGTGTGGTGGTGAAAGGCTTGGCTTTGGGGCAGACAAGACGGGTTCAAGTCCCAGCGACCCCACTTGCCAACTGCTCAACCATGACAAGCTCCCAGGCCAGGCTATAAAACAGGGATAATGACCGCTCAGTCACATGAGCCACATTGCAAGTGCTCAAGAGCCACATGTTGCTAGTGACAACTGTACTAGATAGTGCAGGGCTCAGGCTCATGGCAGAGACATCCAGGGTGCCAGGTCCCTCTCTCTTTCTTGGCCCTCTCTAATACTGCAAGGATTTGGCCTCAACCTTTGGAACCTGACTGAGTGCCTTTATCAGGCTTCCTCGAGCAGAACCCTAGGGCTCAGGAGGAGGCGTGCAGCCAGAGGCAAGCAGCTGGGCAATGCCGGGCATATATGCTGGCACGTAGAATAAGAAAGCCTTGGATTCAAGGCCTGGCTCACCCACCTGGTGTTCGTGGCCCTGGGTGAGTCAATGAATCTCTGTGAGCCTCAGTTTCCACACCGGTGCCCTCTCTGCCTGCCAGGTCATGAACTGGTATGGGAATGAGGCAATGGAGTGTACTTTGTCAAGTGTACAGTGAAGAGTGGGAAACTTCTAAAAGTAGGGGGTTGGGTTTCTCCTTGCTCTGCCTCTTTCTTCACTAAAAGGATATTTAGATGGAGGGAGGCGGGTAGCTGCCTTTAATCTATGTAAATTAATGTTGTGCTACTGGGAAACATTCTCCAGAAGTTAGGAGATTAGAAGAATCTGGTATCCCAGAGACGCCCTGGAGAAATTCCCTGGGGGGGGGGTGGTGGGAGTGGAGGAGAGAAATTGGGTGTATTCTGTTCTAGGTATTGTGATAAGTCACTTTCATACATGAAGAGTGATGGTGATGATGTCTAACTTTCTCTACAGGTATAGCTCTGAGTGCTTTACACCTATTAACCCTATTTTGCAAATGAGGAAACTGAAGCACCGAGAAGTTAAAATAAGTCAGCAAAGTCTCCCTGAGCTGAGGCTTAAATCCAGCAGTCTGAGACCTGGGGCTGTGTGCGTAACTGTCGCACTGCACTGCTTCCATTGCCCGCACGTTGCTGGAGTCTCCTGTGCCGCCACCCACACCTCAGACAAGGCAACTGAGGCTCAGGAAAATTAGGTAACTTGCGCAGGGTCCCACACAGAGAGAGAGGGGGCTCCTTGAGTTTTTTGCTTGTGTGTGGTTTTTTTGTTTTGTTTTGTTTTGTTTTGACTTCAAAAATATTTCCTTCTTTGGCGATCTTTTTGACTGGAAGAAAGCCATTCCTCAATCTGAGTTTAAATCTAGCTTCATAGGGAAACCTCTGAGATGCCCAAATCCCACTCTCCCAACTTCCTCACCCTTCTCTTCCTCAGGAGAAAGAAACGCAGGTCCTTCACTTTGTACAAGGATGATAACATCACTCCCTTCTGTGTTCCAGTTCTGAGCTTTCGGACAAGTTCCGATTTGACTATGACCATCTGAAAATGTGGAACCAGACGTTAACCCCAGCTTCCAGCTCTAGTCTGACCTCAGAGGAAGTGCAATGTCACCCTACTTTTTGACACTATGCTACTAGTGATACAACCAAAGTTCACATTATCTCGTTTGGCAGCCACCTCCGCACTGCTGACTCACGACTCATGTTCTGATTTCCTGTCTATTGTCCTTTCCTCTACTTGGCCTGAGTCCTTAAGACCTGTCTTGGCTACATTATGCTGAGATTCTTGAGGAATTCCTTCAGCAGATACCTTGAAGGAACCCTCAAATTTGGAGTTCATCCACACCCTCAAATGTAGATGTGCAAAATCCCAAAGATAGCTGGATTCAGGGGTGACTAGACAATGTTCTCTGACCCCAGGGGAGCCACAATCAGAGGGCTATTCCATCAAGAGTCAGATCAGTAGGTGACTGGAAAATACCCCTTCTGGGTGAGCCAAC
>NW_017731907.1:187448-255537 GCF_001890085.2 Hipposideros armiger | reverse complement strand
ATTCCCCTTTATAGATGTGGAAACTGAGTCTCAGAAAGGAGAGCTAACTTGTCCATACTCACACACCTCATGAGATTCAAACATTGGCCTGATTCTGAAGCGGCTCCAGGACTCTGGTTCTTATTTAGCGAGTTCTTTGTACCTCTTCGGGGGTACTCATCTTGTTAGGTGTTGTATTTTCCTACAGAGCTCATCTACTCAATTCTACTGTGTCTCCCTGAAGATAAGGGATTCTTTCTTGTGCACCGTTAGCTCTGTGTAGTGTCTGACACAGAAAGCAAGTGTTGCCGAGCATGCCTGTGCTCCAGCCCTGAGCTAGCTGCTACACCTACTCATCCATACAGGTACGCGCACACACACTCACACGCACCCATAGTCGTTTAAATATTGATAGCCCCGTTTTACAGAGGAAGAACCAGGCACAGAGAGGCTAAGTAACTTTCTGTCATCTAAAATTTTGTGTTTGAATGACTTTCAGAAATCATCTGCATGTATTTCTTTTTTCAAAAATAAACTTAATTTATTTAAAATATGGATCCATGCGAATTTATGTAGATCACACATCCTGAGCATTCAGACTTGGGCTTTTCTGACTCCAGAGATTGCTCCACTATAACCAGCTCATTTCTGGCATATTTGGAGAAAGTTTTGATACATAGCGTTATTAGGATTGTGGTCCGCTGCGTAGGATAGAAAACTCATGATAATCATGAGGTTTAATTCTTTTCACATATAACAGAAGCCCCAAGGGAGGTGATAGCACTCCATAGTGGCAGAGGCCCAGGCTCCTCCTATCTTGTTGCTCTGCCGTCCTTCGCGATGGTGTCTACCTTCTGGCCCACGACGGCTGCTCCCTCCAGCAAGAAGGAGAAAGAGCAGGATGGAGGGCATGTCCCCTGCAACTAAGAACACTCCCCAGAAATCTCACACGCCGCTTCTGCTTACATCCCATGGACCAAAACTTAGTTACATGGCAACACCTAGCTGTAATGGAGGCCACACAATACTGACTTCACATGCCCCGCTGAAAACCGGGTGCTGTATTATTAAGGAGGAAGGGAAGAGCAGCTATTTGGGGACAACCAGCCATCCTCTGACATAGGTATGAAGTCTCTGCTTTCAGAATGTGTCTGCCCTGCTCTCCGAAACTGATTCGTGATTGGAACTGTCTTATGCTTCTGACATATTCTTAAGTTCTCTGTAGAGGAGATTAATACACATTGAGTGGAGATAACTAACTGCTCATTAAAGACCCAATTTCTAAACCCAGCGATCAATGGGCTTTCTCTGATCCAGTTGTGTGATCTCGGGCAAATCAACTACCCTCCCTAAGTCATATGATCTTGGACAAGCCATTTTACTCCTGAAGTCCGTTCTCTATCAGTTAAATAGAAATAAGAATAAAATAATATCTACCTTATAAGGTCGCTGGGTGGCTTAACTGACATTGTGAGAAACATGAGAAACTAATTTTGATAATAGATTTTATTTAGCCCAATATATCCAAAATATTATTATTTCAACATGTCATAAATTTAAATTGCTAATGAGACATTTCTTACATTCTATTTTTTATACTAAGACTGAAATCCTGTGTGTGTTTCACATTTACAGCGAATCTCAATTCGGACCAGGCACATTTCAAGTGTTCGATAGCCACAGGTGGCTCGTGGCTACTGAGGTAGATAGTGCAGGTTGAGACTAATTTAAGTGCCCTCACTGGGGGCTCCCCTGGCTCCCAAGACTTACAAGGGAAGAAAGAATCCTTCCCATGGCAAGTGTCTGTTTACTTATCTGCAAGCAATTCCCCTGAGGAGAGGGAACGAGTGGTATCCCCAGGGCCTAACATAGAGCCTAGCACAGAGCAGACACTCAATAAATACTTGTTAAACAAATATTATTCCGTTCTCTATCCCCAATACCCAGCCCAGTGCTTGACCCTCAGTAGGCATTTAATAAAGACTTATTAAATTAATGAAGTAATGACCCAGTATTTTAATGGTAAGTGAATTTGCGATTTGCCAGCAGGTAAAAACCAGGCAGTTTATTGCAGGGGAGACAATGGTACCTTTCTAGCCCTCAAAGTAACACCTGCCGTTCAGTCAAGTTTCCTTCACCACCTCCTTCCCCCCAAACAGAACTGGAGCCAGATGGGAAGCCAAGCCGTGGGCCTGCACATGCCGGTAAGATCCCACAATGCCTGGCCTGCAGTGATAGGCAAGAATATCAAGTTCCCATGAACAAATAACTCCCAGCGAAGGCCTAACTTCTCCATTTCACTGTCTTCTTTTTCTCTCAAGATTGACTCAGCATTGCACGAGGTGAGAGGCTCCGAAAAGTTGCCAGGCATTGTGCAACAGAAATCTAGAAAGAAAACTTTTCAGTAATGCCAGTAACAATCACAATGGTGGGACATTTTAGCCTCAGCAGCACCACTAACTAACCTGATGACCTGAAGCAACTTGTGTCCCACAGACTTCTGGGGCCATGCAGTTGCAAGGACCCTGTGAGAGCAGCGATCCCTGCACACATCCGCGCTCAATGACTGGTAACTTGCATTGTTCCCATAGACCTTGCAAGGCTCTCCTGAGGGATATTCGCAAAGTGAGCCTTAGCATTATTTTTGTCTTGACAATCAGGCATTGGCGGGATGATTTTCTTAGAGTTGTGTAGAGCTTTCTTCCCCCTCCTTGTGGACAACTCACACAAACACTATTTAGAAAGATCTAGGTCGAGTCATCTCTTAACAGCCTGGTGGCAGGCCAGGAGACTTGTCACAAAGGCTGCATTCAGCTGCAAACAGCAGCCTGATGGGCAGAAGCCTTGTCCCAAACATTCTTGACTAGGCTTGGGGGTGGGGAGGGAGGTGTTACCAGCCTCCAAATATTTGTTGCTCTATCTCCATAGCAACTGCAGTGGCCATAGTGAAACCCTGAAACTGCACATCGAAACTTGGGAGGTGCTGCAAAGTCAGGCCTGATTGGGAGAAGATATTCTCCTGGACCTTTCCCTCCCCTCTCAAACTGAAGAGCTTCCCAGGCTCCTTTCAAAGGGAATTAAAGAGAAGCTATTATGCTAGCTGCACATAGCCTAATGCCTGCTCTGACGAAAGATGTGTGTACAAAGACTGTACCAGTTGCCCAGGACAGGTTTTAAGAAACTTATACTAAATTGAGTGGCCTGGTGTTGTCTGCAGGGCTTTTGCATCATGGTTTACTGACTCTGGTTCTGGCACGAGACAGTGACACCTACTACCTGTGTGACCTTGGTCAAGTCATTTACAGCCACTGTGCCTTTTCCTCAGGAAAAAAAAATAAGTCAAGTCCAATTCCCAATTCAGTCAACTCTTATTGAGGCCTACCCTGAGCTAGATGCTAGAATTGCAAAGCTAAAAACACACGGTTATTGCCCTCAGAGAGCTTATGTACCCTATCAGGCAGACCTATATTAAATAGTAGACTGTGTTACACTATGTGCCCACCACTTCCTGGGCCCAGAGGGGACCAGGCATGCTGTAAAAATTTTTTCCCTTCCTTCTTTATACTGGGCTACTCCAAAAGAAGTCCTGAGACAGGAATAAGAGCCCACGTACTTTTATAACATTTTCTCATATCCAAAATAAATTCATCAATTTGCACATAACTGGGGAGGAACTCATCTTCTTTGATTTTATACATTACATCTTCAATCAATTTTATACATTACATCTACAATCTTTAATGAAGATTAAACATGCTTTCACAATCCATATATCACTGGATTTTCTTATCCGCTGGGTTTGGAAGGACAAGAATTATTGTTTTTCACTTTAGATCGAAGGCACAAAGGTGAAGTGAGTTAGCCAGGTGACAGAGAACATAGAGGCAGAGCAGGAATTCAAACAAACATTTCCCAACTTATTCTTTCAATAAACATTTCTTCAGCAGCTATTAGGTGCCAACATTGTTCTAGACACTGGGGTTAAAACAGTGAACAAAATAAATTTCTGTTAAGGCGCTTAAATTCTAGAAGGAAGAAGAAGGCTATTAACAATCACATGTGGGTAAACGCATACTATATCAGGTAATGATAAGCATTATGGAGAAAACAAACAAGCAGAATGACGACTACAGGGGTACAGGATACTATTATCTATAGAGTCGTCTGGGAAGTCCTTTCCGAGGAGGCCTCAGAGAAGTGAGGAGCTGGTTATGTGGAAGTGAGGAGCATGGTGGGCGAGTCTCCAGGTCGGAGAAGAGTAAGGCTTGAGGCCCTGAGGTGAGAACACGTTGGCATGTTTGTGGACCATCCAGACACCCTTCATCCAGAAGACGAGGGTGGCTGAAGCAAAGAGAGGATGGAGGGACGGGCAGGAAACTGAGGGGTCCAGTTCATGAGGGCCTCTTAGGGAATGGAATAAACTTTGGGTTTCACCCTGAGTGAGGCTGCAGCCATTGGAAAGCTGTGGGCAAAGGAGTGATCGGGTGTGGCTTGGCACGCTACGAGAGCCCTCTGCCTCCCCACCTGAGCCACAGTCTGAAGAGCAGCAAGGATGGACAGGGAGACCAGTTAAGAGGCTACTGCAACAATCCAGGCAAGAAAGGACGGTGGCTCAAAGAGAGCAGTAGACAAAGGCGGTGAGAAGTGGCTGGTGCTGGACCTATTTCTTAGGAAGAGGCAACAGGATTCGCTGAGGATTAAAGAGGGGGTGTGAGGAAGAACAGTCAACGACGGCTCCACAGTCTTCGGACCGAGGAACTGGAAGAACGAAGTTGCCATCTCCAAAGATAGAAAATTCTGGGGGAGGGGCACATTAGGAGACGGTAATAAAGTTTCGTTTTAAATATGGTACATTTGAAGGGCCGGCTGAGTGGCTCAGTTGGTTAAGAGTTCTCTCAAGAGTGCGAGCTCTGAGCAACAGCAGTTCAATTCCCGGCCCAAGCTGAGCTGCCACTCGTGCCAACACCTGCCAACAGGTGGCAGGATGGCTCAGCTAAAATAAATACATACATACATACATACATACATACATAAATACATAAATAAAGTACATTTGAGATACATATTGGGTGTCCAATAAGAGAAGGCAGAGAAGGTGGAGAGAGGCAAGCTGCAGATAGACCTTTGCCATTCTTCACAGCATGTTATTTAAAACCATCGGCATGGATTGATATCCCCAAGGGGAATAAGTGGAGATCAGGCAGAGGGCCAATCTTTAGAACATTCTAATGGCTAGAGCGAACTAAGAGGAAGAGGACCCGGCAAGAAAGCTTCGTAGGAGGGGCCCGTTAAGGTGCACACCTGCCCTGGCAGCTGAGTGAAGGAAGTGCTTTCAGAAAGGAGTAGCCTATAGGGTCAAACTAGTGGTAGGTTAGAGTGAGGGCTGAGCATCGACCTTCTGATTTGGAAAAGGGTTGTCCTTCATGATTTCGAGACTATCTATTTCAGTGAAGTGGTGAGGGCAAAAGCCTGATTAAGTGGGCTCAGGGAGAACAGAGGGAGGAAAAGTGAAAACTGCGAGTAGGTTCAACTCTTTGGAGACTCTGTCTGGAAAGAGAAACAGAAAAACGAGGAGAAATGTGGGATCAATGGAGGATTCCTTTTTAAAGACGGTTGACTTCATAGCATGTTTGTTTACTGATGTGATGGCCTATCAGAGAGGGATAAATTGATGAAGCAGGAGAGAGAAGGGCCTATTCTAGGAGCAATGCCCTTGGGTTGATGAGAGGGGATGAGATTAATTTCAATCCCTGGTGTGTCTTCTACTATAATTACAAATTACATGGTCCCCCAATTAATAAAATTATACATTTGGGGATCATTTTAAACTGCTTTGAAATGCAAACATTTCTTTCAATTCCATAGAGTAAGTTTACCAGGAGGTGGCAAAAATATTGCCCAATGAGCCTTGGAGAACCTGCCTTGCTGAACACAGTGAGTTAGCCACTCCTCGTGCTGCTGGCTTTCCCTAGCACGTGTACACACCTCTGACTGCACGCTATTTACATGGCAGGCTCCCGTGGTAGACGTGAACTCCCCACAGGCAAAGATCTCTCGCTCTCCTTTCTGCAGCCCCATGACTAGCAAATGACTGGCACAAATCGCCTGAGAAAGGACGGAGAAGGAGAAATAAAAAGAGAGAAGGTGAGAATTGGAATTTCCTGCCTGACTAAATCTCTCACCTTTCAAATGAGGCATGAGTTTAATATTATTTTATAAATATACCTTCCTAACAGTAAACTATTTCTTTCTTTTTCATTTGTGAAAGACAAAGGAGAAAGGAAGAACGATAGATGTATTGAGTGCCCACAATGATCTAGGTACCTTGCTAGGCAGAGTCATGTGAATTATCCTTTTTATGATAACCAATGGGAGTAGTAAGAAGCTTCATTTCGCACACAGAGTCATCAGCAGTACCACTGAGCCAAACAGTCATGGAATAGAATGGGGTTCTTCACATAGTAGTGAACTTCCCATTCGTGGGGGTATGTAAGCAGAGTCAGGATAATGTCTGTGGGGAATCCCAGCAGCTAATGGTCATTGGCTTTTATTAACTATATAGTCCAATCCAATCCTGAGAGTCAATGAGTCCAAGTTCTATGATTCTATATCGATCACAGATAATTCAAGGTTTCTCATTATTGAAATATAGGCACATAGAATGTGTTATATCATTAGGCATGATAGCGTAGTATTTAAACATGCAGATCTGAAGTTAGATTGCCAGGGACAAAAACCTGGCTTTGCTACTACAAACCATATTAGGGGCCTCATAGTTTGGAATCCCATAGATGAGTTTCCTCATCTGCAAAACAAGAATAATAACAGGCTAATTATATAGCTAGGTAGATAGATAGATAGATAGATGATAGATAGATAGATAGATAGATAGATAGATAGATAGATAGATAGATAGATAGATAATCTCACTCTAAAATCCATCTGAAGTGCTTGGAACAGCATCTAGCACATAGTAAATGCTCCATAAATGTTAGCTAGTGCTTATTGAGTTCAACCGTCTCTTACAGACTGCACTGACAGTGACCTGGGACCTGTGGGTATCTGTTATGGCCCACATGAAACCAAAGCCAACTCCAATTAGAAAGACTGGGCTCAGCAGACAGAAGCCCTTGGGGACTGAGGTGATTTAACGGGGGTGCCAGCAGTACCAACCAAGCGGGCCCCCCTCCTGCTCCACGAGTATACCCATCTGCCCTAGCTGGGTAACGTGCAGAAATGTTTATGGCGACCTCATTTGTTTTCCTTTCTGTTACTGCTGCCTTCCAGAGGCCAGGAACCACTGAAATTAAACCAAGGCAGGGGCCAGGGGAGCAGACAGGGCCTGGGCCGGGGCCAGGAGTAATGAAGTGGAAAATGTTCACACCACAGGCAGCATTACAATGCACCTGTACAAATAGAATGAGGCCTGCCCACCCCCTTCCTCCTGGGGGCCCAACTGCCCGGAGGACTTACTGCTCTTTATGGCTCCACTCTCCGCCCTGCCTGATCAATGCTTAGTCCTAAAGGAGGAAAAGGAACAAAGGCATCCAGAGTGGGGCGATTCGAGAAGGGGCAGGAGAGAAGTGAAAAAAAGAGACACCCTTCACCCCAATGATTCCTAAAATTTCTAGTGAGTTCTCTGAAAGCCTGGCTGCCTAAAACAGGAGAAATACACAACTGTGTGGCAGGATTTAAGCAGAACACTTTCCTATACCTTTGCATTTCACCGGTCCAAGATGATTTCACCACATTTCACAGACAAGGAACCTGAAGTCCAAGGAAACAAAGCTGGCAGGTGACGGAATCAAGATTTAAATTGGGTATCACCAATCCTGTTTTATAATGAAGCGACTCCGAGCCAGAGCGTTGAGCGGCTTTCTCAAAGCCATACATCCATTGGGCAGCAACCCAGGGCTCCCAAGCTCTTAGCGTGGTGGTCACCACTGTACCTTGAACAGGTGGGGCAGTAAGGACAAAGGGCCTGGCTTTCCCCAGGTAGAAGAGTGATATCTCTAGCATGATAGCAGAACTAGCACTGACCAAAGGCTGACCTTGGATCAATGCTGTATAGTTTTTGAAACAGTGAGACTCTGCATAAATCTCCCAGTCTCAATGAAGCTCAGTGTCTTCATCTCTGAAATGGGGGTTCTGGGAGCATGACCTGCAGTCACTCTCAACTCCCACCATTGGCGCAGCCAGAAACTTCCTCGGCACCATGGGGAAAAAGCAAAGTACCCTGCCCCTACCACATACCGCAGGGACTCACCTTCCATCATCACCTTCCCTTGTATAAGTTGTGAGGATCATTAAAAGAGCAAACAGATGTAAAAATGCATCCCACAGAGTGTCTGACACAGAGGAGGCCCTTAATAAAGACTAGCTCCCTTGACAAATGGTGAGCTCACCACATACCAAAACAGATGCTGCTTCTTAACCCTTTAATATATAGCATCCTGTAGCTCATAGTCAACATGCAATCAAAGTCTATGATAGTCTGTTAAGAACTTTGGGAGCTTTTACCATTGTGCCTTTTTTCCATACTCATGGTTCAGTCGACACCCAGCACCAAGTATGTCCTCCCCAAATGCCAGGTACATAAATGCGGGGATCCAGGGACCAATCTGACAATTCTCCAAGGATGTGTTTAGTTGCTTCAGAGAGCTCAACTTCACCTAATTCAATATTAGGAATGAACTACTTTTGTTGTTCTTTGTTGATGTTTCTGTGGTTGCTATAGGATTTTATGATTATTATTGTTTTCATCAAGGAGGAAGTCTGCACTGCGTAATGTAGAAAAATCAGGAGTGCTGTGTGTTTGTAAAGCCCTTTACTCTTGCTGCACTGTGCCCTGGTCTCTCGCGAGATGCCCCGAGGAACAAGGAATTCACTGCTCCTGGAGAAGCAGACACTGGAATAAATGCTCTTCATACGTTGTGAGTCCTGAAACAACAGAAACACGTACAAGTGCGAGGGATGAACTCAGTGCAGGAATAGGGAGTCTGCCTCCCTGCTGTCTTGAAAGTGGTGACCTGAGCTGGGGTGAATTCCATCATGGGATGGTCCCTCAAGAGAACTTGTGGCCCTGGCTAGATCTTCAGGGCAGTCAAGCGGCCTTCGTATTCAGGGTGACAAAGGTCCAACCACACACAGTCTGCTTCCCTCCATTTAGGACTTCCTGTGACTCCTAGAACGGGTGCCTCATCAGTCACTGTTTATTGTGATCACGGAATAGCTTCACTTGAAGACTGTGCATAACAAGAGCTCCATAAATATTTGCTGACCCATCTGAACTGAACAATGAAGTCCAGCCCCGCAGCTGGAAGACGGCAAGTATCTTACGACTTGAGGCAAGTCTTAATCATTTTAATCTTTCTATCTGCATTTTAATTTCCATACCCCCACAGCAGCTAAGTCCTATTTGTCCATCAAACTCAGATGCTCAGCATCTCTTCAGGGAATCTTCCCTGAGCCCTGATGCTGGCCACCCCTCTGGGCTCCCACTGCACTCCAAGCCTCCCTCCCACAGCATCCATTTATTTATTTGCTTATCTCCCCTTTGAGGTTGATCTTCACAGCAGAGAGCATGACTCAATTGGCTATACCTTTCTCTATGCCTGGACTATAGGAGGTCTTCAGAAGGTCCATGTTGAGTGAATGAACAAACGAGTGTACTGTTTCTTCTAAGAGGGCTGAATTTCCCCAAATGGATTTTAAGTTCCCTGCGGACAGGACCATGTTGCCCTTTGAAAGTTGGAATAAGCCAGGGTTCTAGAAGAAAACTGTTGATAGCAGAAGATCAAGAAAGGGTGAGAAAAAAGGACTCCCTTTTTTTTTTTCCAGATTTCCCTCACCTTTGGGATTCGTCCTAAAACCTGGAAGTGATTCTTAAAGAACAGCTCAGTGTGTGACTTCCAGAAGGTTCAGGCAGGCCAGGTGTTTCCTGTGAGGGGCTGGTCCAATCCACTCTTCCTGGGTGGGGGAGGTGCTATGGCTGGAAGAATGTTCTGGGCTTGGATTACTGTGGACGGGAAGCAACTCAACCTCCTTGGAGAAGGGTGGTTTTGAACCCCCAGACACAAATGCCAGTTTGCCATGCCTCCAACATTGTTACCAAAGGTTGATATTTCTGGATTATGAGCCTTTTCTAGATTATTTTATAAAACCAAAAGATAAAAAACAAAAGATTTCCTGTTCTCAGTGGAGTACCCACTTTATTTAGCTAACATTCAATATGCTTCACTTAAGAAAAAACAGACTTCAAAAACACCACAGAAAAATCACAGGGCCCTTACCAGAAATACAGAAGAGTTCTCTATTTACAGAGTCATCACAACCTTCCTTTAAGTGGCAAGCAACTCCACACCTTTGAAACATTTGGATTTCAAAATTGTGATACTCTCAGGAAATACCAGACACACACTGGGGGCCAGCGGTATCTAAAATGTCCCACAGTTGTAAAATACAATGTCAAGCAAATAAATAGACAAGTATCTACCATGCTTTGCTGAATGTACAGAAATTTAAATCATTCTTACTTTAAGACTTCAAAATGCCATGATGATTTGACTATTTTTCTTTGTTCACATACAAACTACACTCACCGAATGTTTTTCTACCTTTCTTAAAACCAAAATGTTAGACCCAAAAGTAACATCAGAAATCAGGGAAAACACATGGGTTTTATCTGGCAGGGACTGTGTGGAGCAATGATGAGAAGGATTCTGAGGCCCTATTTCAATTTAGCCGGAAGGCGTGCAATGGTCAGGTACAAATGTCTGTCCGGGATGTGCGAACAGAGAATAACTCACCAACATATATTTACCATCCCTAATTCTGTTTGAAAGTCTCAATCTATAGATGATGGAACTGAGGTCCAGAGAGACAAACTGACTTATCTAAGGTCAGAGGGTGAATTTCTTTTCAAAGGAGTTGGAATTGTGTAGATATAATTATTAGATTATTGTTATGAGTTAGACAAGAACTAGCATTCAATCTACAAGTGCAGAAAAGCCATCCAGCCTTGGCATAAAGGGTCTCAGGCAGAGGGGATTCCACACTTTACTTGTGTCAAGCCCTATCTAGCATCTGAAAAAATATACCTCTATTAAATAGAATAGTACCACCCACTAGGCAGCCTTTTTCTGCTGTAGTTGATGCTTAATTAATATAAATCACCACTACCTGGCATCATCATCTACCTGAGGCCACTGGGACCCACCACACCCTAAGTTCTGAAACTCCTCCATGAGTCTGGGACATTGATAGTCATCAGAGAGAGGATGGCGTTCTCTCTGACATTGAGCCACTATGCCCTCTGATCCATGTACAGCTAGGCGCGCCCTCAGAGACCATGCACAGCTAGAGGTCCTCCCCCTCTGTGCTTGAGTGGTGGCTCTGGTGTCCTCTTCTACAAAAAACGCTTCCCTAAGTCATCCCGACTTTCTCTGAGACTGCCCTCTCACACACCAGCTGGATAAACCCCCTTCTCCATGCATCCTTAATCCCCTGGGGGTCCCTCAGTCATAACATCATTACACCTTCTTATGACTACCCACTGGAGACACTGAACTTCACAAGGGCTAGGGGTACATGTTATTCAATATCATAGCTCTAGTAGGTGAGCACAGTGTCTGATCCAGAGTAAGTGCTTCGTAAGTATTTATTGTAATAATGAATGACTGAAAGGATAAATAAGACTTTCTTCAAATTTATCAGCACATTGGTTTTATCTTTTTCAGAACTATTATATTATAACCCAATTGCTCCCAAGGCAGATTTTCCCAAATTACATCCTGTGAAATGCTAGCAATCCATGAGATAGCTGTTGTCCCAAAAAAATAATAAATAAAAAGTAAAACTTAAAAATAATTCTTGGGATATTTTTCTAAAATGTAACTATACACACACACACACATAAACAATGACTGTGTGTGTGTGTGCGTGTGTGTGTGTGTGTGTGTGTGTGTTCCTTATTATTACAGCATATGATGCATGATGCTGTGGTCAGAAGAAATGGAGGAGTGGCACACCCTACATTAGAATGCCTGGTGGTCTTGTGAGAAATTCCTTATTCATAAACCTAGAACATTCCATGATAGTGTAATGCATATATGCAGCTCTAACCAACTCATGTGTACTGCCTGTTGGATGGCTATTAGTCTATGTTATATATATTTCTTACAAGAGTGCCATATATTTCTAACATCATCAATGTTTGTTGCGCATGAAACATATGAATCAAAATGTTATCACTTCTCACAATAATTAAATAACCACATATTTTATTCCTAATCAAACTGTACATTATATTTGTTAAGTTCCTTTGGTAAGCCATCAAAGTACTATTTTTCTTCTTAAGTTTCTTAGACACGTAAGTCTGAGAAGTACTACCCTTACATAAGCGTATCATTGAGTTGCTCCCGCTCCAACTTGCTGGTTTCCTTGGGGAAACAGGCAGAGATTTGGGAGTGGAGGGAAGAAGGGATGGAGAGTTGAAGGTAATAAAATGAGATTCCACAAAAGTTAAAATTTAAAAAGACATGAAGCTCTTATAAACCCACTATTAACCAGGATGGTGAGGGAGTAGTAAAACATACCTGGATAAACAGAAATGATCTTGTAAAGGATAGAAACTTTTTATTTCGATTTTAAAACAAAAAACAGTGACTTTTCTATATAAAAGACTAGTATACACACTGTCACAGAGAGTTTAAAATAATAAAGATTAGAAGTCAGGTAAACAGAAAGAGAAAGCCCAAAAAGTTCAATATTAGGCAAAGCAATTTCAAAAGGGGAAAGGTACAATCATCATTTTATATTGATAAAAGTTACAAACCCCAATGAGGACATAATAACAAGCTCATTAAAATTATTCAGCAGCAATTCTGAAAAATAGTGCAAAAAAGTTGAAGATTTCAGGTATTCACCAAAGCTCTACTTAGATAATTTACTGTTTTTAAATAAGAAAACTGAATGAATAAATATTTTTACCAAAAAAAAAGTGGTGAAATGTTTCTTTTTAATGAACTCTCTAAAGCAGAGAAAGAATGATGGGTAATAGAAAAGAAACTATTAAAAAAGAAAGAGAGAGAGAGAGAGAGAGAGAGAGAGAGAGAGAGAGAAGAAAGAATAAAGATTACAAACTAATTAATTCAAAAGCAGAAATAAAGTATTATATATAGTGACTCTGATCCAAAAGCTGTTTCTTTGGGGTAAAAATAAAATACCTTTACAAACTTGTGGCAAATCTATTCAAGAATAGATACTGATACTTAATTTTGATTAATTAAATCATTTGCAGGAAAATACAAACTGCAAAAATTGGTTCAACAAGAAGTAGAAAATATATATATACAACAATAACCATGGACCAAATTAAGAAAATCATCTTTGGATTACTGTCTCCCTCAGCCTCACAGCCTACTCCAGATGCTCCAGGCTTCATATGGTGATTATTTTTACATTTTAAGTTAAGAAATTGTCATGCTATCTGAAATGTTCCAGAACATAGAAAAATATGAAAAGTTATTATACAATATATCATTCATTTATAAAGCTATCATAAATCCTTATATTAAAATCTGACAGATAATACCAACAATGAGTAATTATAGCTCAATCCCACATTTTAATATATTTGTGAAGCTCCTAAATAAGATGGTAGTGAATTTAATTCAATAGTGTATTGAAAAGAATAATTTACCCTGACTAAATAGGGTTTATCCCAGAAATGCAGTGATTCTAAAGTTCACCTTGATGAATAGAGGGGAAATACAAACATGATTTATACAATAATAGTGAAGAACTACCCTTGATAAATTTTAAAATATATCACAAGGCTATAAGTAATAAAATAGTGTAATGCTAGTACAAAAAAAACACATGCAGAAAAATGGAATACAATGAATATGAGACATAGGCTTCATTTTACATTCAAATGGGGGGTATAATAATGAAGACATCACAAATCAATGGGGAGGGAAAACAGAAGAGAGGATATGGGTAGGGAGGAGAGGAAAACCATAGCTGTCTTTAAATATCTTAGGATCATTGGCCGTAAGAGAAATCTTCCTCCCAGTTTAGGCTTCAAAGGCCGAATTAAGATGAATGGGCGCCAGGGAGGGAGATTTCTGTTCATTTAAGTAGAAAAGCATCACAGCTGTCAGCCTAGTCCAAAGTGGGATACAACTGTCTCTAGAAAACACGTGTAAAATCTGCTACTTAATTTGCAGAAACCAGTGTAAAATGATAACACTGTGGGGCTTCTTGTTCAAAATTATTAAGACTTTCAAGATGGCAGCAGCATAGAATTAAAACAAGCAAGGTAGTGGGACTGCCCAGGTTTCACTGGGCCTGCATGTATTTCCCATCTCAGGGAGACATGGACTGGAGAAAACCTTGGTGTGGACATTGTCGAGTGACTTCAAGGACAAGACCGACAGGCTAAATATTTAATTCTAAATTAATTAGTGATAACCATTCCCCTCATTCTCACATTTTCATCAAATTAAGAGATACAATAGGAACACGCCCTCAGGCTGCCACTTCAAGGCTTGCCTTCTTCTGTGTTAAAGTGCCTAGATTGTGCCACTTATACGAGTAGAGTGCTGGCTCCTTATACACTGCTGAAATAGAAAACATTACTTTGCATTCTATAACTTGACTGCTTCGCAGCATTTCCACCATCCATGACCTCTTTTGACCATAAATGAAAAGCATTGTTTTGTCCAGTTTCCCTGAAAGAAAAGTCAGACCCAGGTAAGTTTTGATGTACCCAAGTCACACAGCTGGTGAACTACCACCCAGGCTCTTCTAATGTTTAGTCATTCGGCTATTTATTTATCTGTTCTTCCAGCCATCTGAACACCTGCTCTATACAAACGTCACTGCTAGGCCCAGAGGACTCTGCAGCTCCTGGACTTAGGGGATCATGGTTGAGTGGGGAAGCCTGACAAGTCAACAAGTTCCACCATGTCATGAGATGAGTAAAATTAAAACAATGTGAGTGCAGGGAACAGAAGTTACACAGAAGGCTAAACTCTAGCTAAAGAGACCAAGGGGAGGCTTCTCAGAGGCAGCAGCCACCTTGAGGACTTTGAAGGGTGAAACTGAGTGTTTCCCATTGGATAGCTGAATTGAACAGATACAAAGAAAGGCATAAGCTCACCTGGGTCCTCAAGGGGATTTTGTTGGGCAAAAAGCTCTCACCCAGTTGATTTGTCCCACCAATGGGAACTTGGTGCCACAGGGAATCATTTGTAGACACCGATCTCCCTAGCAAGGGAGCCTAAGTTAGGAGTTGGGAAGTGCCAGGAGCCCAGTGACATTCCACACCCAAGAAGTGCTTTCTGAGCAGGACAAATGCAAAGCATCTCCTTTGGCCCTCACAGTCACCTGACCAGGTGAGTCAGAATCCCATTCATGGTTCATAGGTGGAATCAGAATGAGCATGTCTAGGACCTGCTCTGGGCCATCCACTAGCAGGTATCAAAAAATGTATGGCTTCCCTCTTAGTGCCGGGTTCTGCCCACTTGCCCCGTAAGAGCCCTGCCTAATGGCCAGGGAAACGGGCCTTTCCATTCTTGGGTAATGCTCTTCATCTTTGTAGTTCATTTACCTACAGGGAAAACATGGCCGATAGTGCCTGCTGCCTGCCTGTTCATCTTAATAACCTACCTGAGATATCACTTGGGGAACTCTATCTAGCTCCACAACAGATTTCTACCAAATACTTGGCCAAGGGAGTGCATAGGTATAATGAGTTTACATCAGATTAGAGCCGTGTTATGAAAATAACAAAAGTAGCCACAATAGCATTTATTGTATTGTTAAAAGCAGAGTGGATATGGAGATGCATGAATGCACTCTAGCTTTGGCTCTACTGTAAGTGGGTGCCTTGAGTGACTTTTGGCCTCAGTTTCCATTTATGGAAAATGGCTATGAGGTTACCAGCTTCATAGGGTTGTTATGAGAATGAAACAACATAGTAGATATGAAAGTAGTTTTTAATCTATAAAATGATACCGAAACATTGGCTTTTATTACTACTAGTGACATTATTCTGTTGTACTCAGAGGAAATTTGTATGTAATTATAATCACAACCTCAAGTCCTCATTACTTGTGTGGGATCCACATTACTTGTAGAAAACAATCATATTGAGGCAAGATGAATTGAAAAGTAAATCACTCCAGGATGTATAGACCAGTTGGGAACAAAACCCCACCTTACCATCACAGATGAATTACATAGACATTTACATAAGGCTTAAATTAAGTCTTACAAAAAAAGTCATAAAAATCTGGGAAAAGCTGCCAACATCTCCTAGTAGAGGCTGGTCTGTTAGTTGCCTCCCTAGGAACTGGTATTAATGGTGAAAACCAAGACATGCATAAATTACCATAATTTAAGGCATACAGCATTGAGGCCATTAGCAGGACACAGGTAGAATGTTCGGGATTAGTAGAGAAGATAAAGATCATTATCTGGGAAAGAAAATCAAAGAAGTCTTCCTAAAAGAGTAACTTGTGATTTGGGCTTTTCAAGGTGCACAGGCTACTTGTTTGGCACAGTGGAAAAGCATGAGTTCTCAGTTCAGGAAAACACCAGTTGTTGACCTCAAATAGCAGCATCTCCCTGTGAGCGAGCATCAGTTTTCTCATCTGTAAAGCTACCTACTGGGAAAGGATTGTTATTAGGGATAGATTAGTAAACAAACAATTATTTCAATTGTAGACATAGAAAACATTCGTTTCCGCCCAATATTCCAGCCCCTGGGGAAGTCCAAATTATGTTCTAAAAACTGAAAGTAATAAAACAAACACAGGGTATTTATGGACCACTCTATATGAGCCCATAAGGGTGCTGAGGGCAATTGGAGGATGATAGAATTACAGTATTTCTTAAATTCTAAGATGCCATTAATTTTCAGAAGCACTGCTGCTTTAGTAAATTTTAGCTTGAAGAGGGTGAAAAAGGAAGATGATCTCATTGCGGGTGATTAATTCAGGGAGGGGAGTGGAATGGTTAGAAAAGGCTCTCCAGAGGAGGTGACATCTGAACTAGGTTTGGAAGAAAGATTTGCACTTCACCAGACAGGTGGTGTTGGGAAGATTTGGGCAGGTAGAACAAGGTATTCTAAGGAAAGAAAGGAACGTTTACTAAGGCATGGAGGTCTGAAACAGCATGGTGTATTTGGCGCCTGTAAATAATGCAGTAGGGGGTGGAGTGAGGACCAGGAGTAGTGAGAGTTGGGAATAGAGAGATGTCAGAAGGGTCAAGAGGAAGACTCATTGCCAACTTAAGGAGGTTTAATTTTATCCTGAACGCAATGGGGAATTTGTGAAGTGGTTCAGTCCAGGGAGAGACATTGTCAGGGTTTTAGACCTAGCACTTAGGTATCAGAGTGTAGAATGGATAAGAGAGAAGAGACTAGTTATTCTCTGTCCTCCTCTTCCATGTTCCCAAATCCATTCTCAGACCCTTTCTGCCCTGCTCTGTGCCCCAGGAGACTGACCCCTACGGACTGTTATCTTCTGGGCTCCCATGAACCCGAGTTTTGGGATCAAACAGTTGGAAACACCAAGAAGGAGAAAGGAGGTGGGTAGAGAAAACATTGTGTGATTTCTTCCCTGTTCCCTCCCTGCTTCCACATAGCCTCTCTGGAATTTCCTGCTGGGAAGCCCTTCCTGCATGGTTTTAGCTCTCACTGGGCTTCAATATCTTTATTTCTTCCCCTTGTCCCTTCACTCCTCTAGGAGTGATAAGGGCTTCCAGCCATTGCTAGTCTCGGGTGCCTCAGCATCCTTTGTTCATTTCATTAACCCTGCCTCCACATCCCTATGGAATCCCTTCATTAATGGCTCTTCATTTGAAGTATGTGAGGTGAATTCTGCTTCTTGCCAACCCTCACTGATACAGGGATCAAGGTTAAGTAGAGGTCTGGAAAGAGGCAGGGCCGCTGCAGTAACCTGAGAGAGGGATGCAGAGGTAGTAGGGATGAAGAAGAGGCAGCAGAGTAGAGAATCTTTCCAAGGGGGAAGCCATACATAGGTCTTGATTTCAGCTTGCACAGGGTCTCCAGGATGGGGAAGTTCTGGGGGACTGAGTGGGTGGGGAGACACTCCCCAAAATGGAGGAAGAGAACATGTTCCAGTGACTGATAAGGTCAGTTTTGATCAACTGAGTTTGAGGTGTCTCTGGGACATCAGGAGATGTCCAGGAGACCAATGGACCAAAGGTTCTGGCCTAGAGATTTGGCCAAGCAGCACAGAGCTAATAGTTAAGTTTCATGGACAACAGAGAAATGCACTACATTGGCCACAAGCTCAACCCATTGGTTCTGTCTTAATAAAATCAGTATATAAAAAAGTAGACTTATAATGACCCAAGAGCTCACAGAAACTATGTTCAGAAGCTGCTTGCCTTGTACCTTGATTAATTGCCCCCCTCTTAAAGATTTAGGGGTTTGTTTTTCAAGTCCATAATTTTCCCTGGTGTTCCATTTAGTCATTCTTATTTTTCACTACCAGATTGTTTGCTGGGGAAAAGAACAAAAACAGCAACAGATGTCTTTGTTTTGGGGTTTTGCAAAACTCTCTGGTTAAGATAACACTTTCAATTAAAAAAATTATATCATCCAAATACCATATGCCAACAAGCCCTCATTTGCAAAAATCACCTGCTTTCAGAAATTGTTTCAGGAGTCCTCCCAAACCACCACCACTCAACAGCTCAGTTGGGCATGAAAACAGGTCCCTTCTCTTCTTTCTTCTGGATACTGAAAGCTTCAGTTCAGAAAGCTGAAGTCAAAAGGGTGTCCTCTGATTTGTCCTCAGGGCTCTGCAGACATTCACCACCAATTCCTCCTTCTTCATGTGTATACACACACACACACACACACACACACACACACACACACACACACACACACACACACCTGCATGTGTGTAGCTTGTGCTATTCTTGTATATCAGGGCCCGGGATATTTTAGGCACTTAACAAGTAACTGTGGAATAAATTATTCATTTCTTCTTTCCTTCCTTCCAACCTCTCTCTATCTTTGATTCTTCCATAGCCTCACATTTTTTGAAAGACTTCTGTGCCATAAAGTCACTAAGTATTGGAAGTACAAAGATAACTACACAGATTCCCTGCCCTTGAGACACCCACAGTCTAGAGGGGAGATGGCCAAGTAAAAGGAGAGTTTTAATTTCTGGAAGAATATGAGTTCTTAAGGGTAAGAACCAGTTCTAATTCCCCACGTAGCCTCTTTTTTGTACAGTGCCAGGAATTCAATAGGCGTTGAGTAAGCATCTATTGAGTGAAATGTTCGCTGAATGAAGTATGCCCTACCAAGGCAAGCAAGTGCCATGCTGCGGAAGACAGGGGAAATCATACTAAAATTCTGAGCAGGAGCGAGCTGGGAAGGACGCCTAGAGCAGTGGGATGTGAACTGAGTACTGGAAAAGGATGGGGAAGACAGGAAGGCAGGGCCTGCTGGGCGGAAGGAAGCACTGCAACCAAAGCACGGAGTCACGGCAGTGGTTATGAGGTGACTGTCAACCGTGAGCAACCCAGTTGGGCCACAGCATTGGTGAGAGGAGGACTCAATATAATCTGAGTTCCACTGCAGAATATCTTTAATGCTTGCTTAGAGTCTGGGCTCTGTTAGACACTGGGGAACCACTACAGGCTGTGACAAATGTAACGTGGCATTTCATCCAGCTCAAACCTACTACAATAGATTTACCCCACTCTACCTTGTGTTGTGGATATTGGATAAAAGTCTCATCTGCCCGATTTGACTGTAAGAAATTTCAGAGTGGGAATTCGAATTTAATATTGATAGAATACTCTGCTAGATGTACTCTGTTTGTCCATCCAGATCCACTCTCCCCACTTACCAATGTGACTCTGTGCCCCCAGAAGGCTGACATTATAAGGATATCGATTGGCCCCTTGCCCCCTGACTCCCAGCTGGATCTGGCCAAGAGAAGCCACCAGCAGGAGATCAGAAAGTGAGAGGAGTATGAGGTTGAGAGAGTCATTCCCTGGCTCCTTCTATGTCAGTTTCTGTGGGTTAGCTGCGTTCCTCCGCCAAAGGCCATTGCTCCTGAAAAGTGTCGCTCTCTGTATGTCTGCCCTCTTCTGATTCCATAATTGCTCTATCCCCTCACCCCTTCAGGCCTGCAACAGTAAAAGATCCTTCTTGTTGCTAGCCCTAGGACCCAGCACTATCCGTCACTGCTTTCTTCAACCCTGCCTGTAACTCCCTAAATTACTATTCTCCTTAAATCGCCCAGTTTGACTGTGCTAAGACTCTTATACAAACACCTACATGTATCAAGCACACTCTGAGATGCTTTCCATACTTTGTTCATGTAACACCCCCAAACAAACTTTCATGTAAATATTAGTGTTTCCATTTATAGATTAAAAAAAAAAACACAAAAAACCCTGAAGTTCACAAGTTTTCGATAACTGGTAAAAACCATCTTCTACAATTTGGAATTCCTACCAATTAGAATAGCACCTAGCATATGATGTTTCCTTGACTGAATATATGAGTGGATACAAGGTTGCACATGCTAAATTCTAATATGAGTGTTAGAGACCACAAGGGTTTTTTAATTCAGTGGTCGTAAGAGTGGCTTTGGCAACAGAGAAAGCAAAATTAAAATCCTAACTTAATCAAGCGGGATTTATCCCAGGTATGCAAAGGTGGTTCAATATTTGAAAATTGTTTAATGTAATCCATTACATCAACAGACTAAAAAAGGAAAAATTGCATGATCATACCAATAGGTGCAGAAAAAGCATTTAACAAAATCCAACAGCCACTCACAAAAAATACTCTCAATCAACTAGGAACAGAGGGGACCTTTCTCAACTTGACAAAGACTACCTACAGAAAAACCTACAGTTAACATTATATTTAATGGTGACAAACTCGGACTTTCCCACTAAGATCAGGTACAAGACAAGATCAGGTACCACTCCTTTTCAACATCATACCAATAAGGCAAAGAAAAAAGAAAAAGAAAAATAAAAAAAAAGTCACATAGATTGAGAAGGAAGACATAAAACTATCTTTGCCATAAATGACACGATTTTCTATGTAGAAAATCCAAAAGAATCAACAACAACAAAAAAATCTCCCGGAACTAATGAAGAATTATAGCAAGATTATAGGATACACAATTAACATATAAAAGTCAGTTGCTTTCCTATATGCCAACAATAAACAAGAGGAATTTAAATTTAAAAACACAATGCTATCTACAATAGCACTCCCAAAATGAAATAAGTACAAATCTAAAAATCATGTATAAGATCATATGAGGAAAAATACAAAACCTTCATGAATGAAATCAAAGAACTAAATAAATGGAGAGATATTTCATTTCATGGATAGCAAGACTCAATATTATCAAGAGGTCAGTTTTTCCCAACTTGATCTACAGATTCAATACAAATCTCAGCAAGTTATTTTGTGACTATTAACAAACTGATTCTAAAGTTTATATGGAGAGGCAAAATACCCAGAATAGCCAGCACAATTTTGAAAAAGAACAAAGTTGGAAGACTGAAACTACCCAACTTCAAAACCTACTACAATGCTACAGTAATAAAGGTATTGTGAGGCCTGACCACCACACTGTATTTCTGAAGCTGATGTTGAATAATATTGTATGTCAACTATAAGTATATATACATATAGTCACGGGATGTGGAGTAGAGTGTGGGAATGGAGTCAATGGAATTGTAATAGATAAGTATGATATTGCAGGTGGGAGGGCAGTGGATGGGGGAGGGGGGTTGTTACTTTGTGAGGGGTGAAAAGGATAACTAGTGCATTGTTCTGTACACCTGAAACTAATAATAAAAATAAATTTTAAAAAAGACATTGTGATATTGGTGAAAGAATTGACAAACAAACCAATGGAACAGAGTAGAAATCCCAGAAATAAACTAGCATAAATATAGTAAACCAATCTTTGAAAAAGGATCAAAAGCAATGTAATAGGGCAAAAGTAATCTTTTCAACAAATGATGCTGGATAATCACATGCAAAAAAGAAAAAAAATTAATCTTGACACAAACTTTAAACCATTTGCAAAAATTAACTCAAAGTGAATCATACATCAAATGCAAATTGCAAAACTATAAAACTCCTATAATAACAGAAAAAACCTAAATAACCTTGGGTATTGTGATGTCTTCTTAGATATTAAACCAAAGGCACAATCCATGAAAGAAACAATTGATAAGCTGGACTTCATTAAAAGTAAACATTTCTACTCTGTAAAAGACAATAACAAGAGAATGAGAAAACAAGCTACAGACTGGGAGAAAATATTTGCAAAAGATGCATCTGCTAAAGGACTGTTATCCAAAATATACAAAGAATTCTTTAAACTCAACAATAAGAAAACAAACAACCTGATTAAAAAAATGGGCCAAGACTTTAACAGATACCTCACCAGAGAAGATATACAAATGGCAAATAAGCATATGAAACGATGTTCGATATCATGTCATCAAGAAAATACAAATTAAAACAATGAGATAACACTACACATCTATTAGAATGGCCAAACTCCAAAACACTGACAGTACCAAATGCTGGCAAGGATGTAGAGCAACAGGAACTCTCATTAATTGCTGGTGGGAACGCAAAATGGTACAACCACTTTGGAAGACAGTTTGACAGTTTCTTACAAAACTAAACATACTCTTACCGTATGCTCCAGCCATTACAATCCTTGCTATTCACCCAAAGGAGTTAAAAATTTATGCCCACACAAAAACCTACACATGGATATTTATGGCAGCTTTATTGATAGTTGCCAGAACTTGGAAACAACCAAGATGTCCTTCAGTAGGTGAATGACTAAATAAACGATGGTACACGCAGACAACAGATTATTATACAGTGCTAAGACAAAATGAGTTAGGAAGCCATGAAAAACTATGGAGGAATCTTAAAAGCATATCACAAGTGAAAGAAGCATGCTGAAAAGGCTACATGCTGTATGATTCCATCTAAATGACATTCTGGAAAAGGCAAAACAATGGAGACAATAAAAAGATCAGTTGTTGCCAGGGGCGGGTGAGAGTGGGGAATGAGAAGAGGTGAATAGGCAGAGCACAGAGGGTTTTTAAAGCAGTAAAAATATTCTATGATAATGATGGATATATGTCATTACACATTTGTTCAAACCTACAGAATGTACAACACCATGAGTGAACATTAAGGTAAACTATTAACTTTGAGTGATAATGTGTTGGTGCAGTTTCATTCTTAGTTAAAAAAAAAATAAAATTCCGTTCTGGTGAGTGATGTTGGTAATAAGAAAAGCTATGCATGTGCAGAAGCAGGGGTATGTGGGAAACCTCTGTACCTCCCTCTCAATTTCATTTTAAGTCTAAGACTGCTCTAAATAAAAAAGTCTAAAATATACCCTAATTCACTATTGATGAGCTCTCTCAGCCTTAATTCCTACGTGGACATTTGGATAACAATCCCTACTACATAATGTGATTATAAGGATTAAACAAGGTAATATTCACAAAGTACCCAGGATAGAGCAGGTGCTTTACAAAAGATAGGTTTATTTTACACACACACACACACACACACACACACACACACACACACACACACATTTATTTCACATGTTCTGATTACTACTCAAAGCAATGTTGAAAACCCACATGGACAGGTAGCCTCAATCAAGTACTCTGCATGTCTGTTACAAACTACCTGCCCCAAACATACAAACGTACACACAATTCCTCATTAGTTAAGTGAAGTTGCCAGTGATTGAAGTTTCCTGCTTAAACTGTTCCTATTTCTTTTACTTGATCAACTCAAAATCTCCATGTTGGAGACTGTGTAGGTGGAAGGGATGTG
This sequence comes from Hipposideros armiger, assembly GCF_001890085.2. Classification (NCBI taxonomy): domain Eukaryota; kingdom Metazoa; phylum Chordata; class Mammalia; order Chiroptera; family Hipposideridae; genus Hipposideros; species Hipposideros armiger. Next base: position 231,641 of record NW_017731907.1, on the reverse strand, counting down.
ACAAGAGGAAGAAAAACCTATTTGAAAGCGTCCATGTGCCAGGTACTTTGATATGCCCTATCTTGTTTCATTTTCACAAGAGCCCACATAACCTAGGCAGAGCTCCTATTTTCACCGATGAACTTGGCGAAGTTCAGAAAAGTTAAGTACCTTGCTCAAGGTCACGCCACTAAGTCAAGAGTGAAATCAGGGTTTGAGCCCAGGTTGTCTGGTCCCTGAGTCATATTCAGCCCTCCCAGTGCTTCATTGTAAAGTCTACACCACATCTTGCAGCCAGCGAGAGTCCATCTTTCGCTTCACTCATGTTTATGCGTTTTCCTCTTTAAGCTCAAGCCTCTTCGACTGGAAGCAGCAAACTATTCCAAGACACGTGATAGTCAATTCAGAGCGAGCCACAGGTCTTTCCAGGCTGGCTTTGCCAACTGTTCTCTTTTGTTTCTGGGGGAGGGGGAACTCCACATTAATGGAATTCCAAAAAGGAATGTTATGGTAACAAAGCAGGGAGAAAGCTCAGACAATAGGAGGAAATGTTGAAAGATTCCCTTTCATCTCCTAATGGCAGTTTAGGGCTGTACATGTCCACTCCTGGGAACCGAATCCTAGGGCAGAGGTTCCCCGCCCCCATGAGGAGTCCACATTTTGTGAGTGCAGAGTTACTCTTCCTTCCGTTTTTTAAAAATATTTTTGTAACCAGGTCTCCGGAATTGAATATAAACACTGCAAGGGTTGTTTCATTCTTTCCAAAACAGCATTTCAGTCTCCAGCCTCTATCTAATGCCCCTGTTGAGAATTTGAGTATCTAGATAAATGGATCCATGCCTTTGAAATCTTGGGGAAAAGAGGTGTGGTGTAACAAAACACATGAGCTCTGTTCTGGTTCTGGTTCATCTCCGAAGCAACTCTCCGAGAGCAAGCCTGAAGGAAAATAGGACAGAGGCTGTGAGCTGCTCTTCACTGCTCGTGGAGCCTCAGCTGGGCTAAGAAAACGAGGTGTTGTGAAGAAAGTGGATGTGGACTGAAAAGCCCGACCTTCGAATCCAGGCTCCTGCATTTATCGGCAAGTGACTCAACCCCTCTGATACTCAGTTTCTTCAGCATTGTGATGGGGATAATGACATCCATCTCTCAGAGCTATTGTGATTCAAAAACTATGGTGCCCCATGATTTGGCATCTCTCTGGGGTTGGTCTCTTTTTAGGGGGGCGGGGTGGAGCTGGTTGACGGATGTGGCAACCCCACTCCCACTCCCACAACCATTCCCAACAGCAAACAGAAGCCTTCAGGGCGAGCATCTTGAAGCAGCTGGCTACTGACCAGAAGTAACCCCAAGTTGAACCTTTGGGATCCCCTGCTTACCCACAGGCTGAGGTATAACTTCCAGGCTACAAAAGTGTCCCCCATTCAATGGGTCCATCACTTTCTTTTTCATTTTCAATTTTTTTTTTTTTTTGGTCTAAGAAAAGAGAGTTGCCACAAGTATAGCCACACAGAAGATGTGCGGAGCTGGGAGCTGAGAGGAATGAGGAGGAGGAGAAGCAGTGCGAAGCAGTTGCTGGGAGACCAGTCTGGCTAGAGGAGCTGGTTGAGCCAGTAGAAGCCCTTTAAAACCTGGCTCGGGCATCCCCTCCTCCAGGAAGGCTACCCTGACCACCTTCCCTCAGAGCAGTGTGCTCAGAGCAATGTGTGTTCCCATTTGGCCTCTTTGTGACCTAGCGATGGGATCTTACTCATCTTGTGAACCCAAGAGATGGCACAGCGCTTGACGCATAGTGCCTCTGCCCAGGGTGTTAAATGCTGTCGAATGAATAGGTGTCTAACTGATGAAGTGAGCCTGAGCTCACCTCCCCGTGTTAGTACCACAGGACTCCTAGCCTTCACTTGGACAGAGCCATAGGCAATGCTCAAACTCAGGTGGGTGGTCATTACATGGGGCTGCAGAAATCATCATGGTTCACAGCAGGAGGCACCTGGTCAGTAAAGGATGAGTAGGAAAAGCAGGACCCAGCACCTTCCCTCCCCCTGTCCCCACCAGGGAAAAGTAGACTTAGCAGCCTGGTTTCATCGCATCAGGCTTGAGTTCCAACCTGAGCTCTACTCCAGGAAGAACCTGGGGTGTCAAGCAGGGAAACCGAGGCAGGTATCCAGAAATTTAAAGTAGGCAGCTTGATGAGGAAGAAAAGCTATAAAATTTAGAGATTATGAGGGTGCTAGGGTGGAGAAGAGTCTAGGTTGTTGGCAATAAAATTATCCGTTGGCCCAAAGGGCTGACATTACTGACAGTCAACTAAGAGAACACAGGATGGCAGAGATAGACGTGGAGAATGCCTTCACTGCAATGATGCGAACACAGCAAAAATACCCAAGCTCTGTCCAAACATTATCAGCACAAATCTCTGGGGAGCTATATTTGTATTAACTCCCTCTGTGGGGCTGTGTAATTAAAGGCAATCAGAAAAGGAAAACCATTTCATCCTGAAATTATCTCTTCTCCCAATGACAAAGATGCAAGATCACCCTGTAACTTAAGTAGAAAAGCCTCCATGCTACAACCACACCTGTGTGAAGATCAAAGATCAAAAGGTGAATAAGAGGACGCGGCCGGTTAGCTCAGGTGGTTAGAATTCAGGCTCATAACACCAAGGTTGCCGATTCGATTCCCACATGGGCCAAGGAGCTGCGCCCTCCGCAACTAGATTGACAACAACTACTTGACTTGGAGCTGATGGGTCCTGGGAAAACACACTGTTCCCCAATAAAATTTCTTTAAGAAAAAAAGGTGAGTAAGATGGGGTCCTCATTTGTCTGGGTTTCTTTAGTATGTGAGCAAGACAGAAGCTGGGAGGGAAGGGGAACTATAGGTGGCCTGCGCAGGAAAGAATATACGGGAAGCCTGGCCAAAGGTTTTCCTTGAGGACTCTCAGCCAAGGGAAGGAAAAAATGGTGAAGTTCACATTCTTCATGACAGTTGACAGGTATAGCTAGAGAGTTGACAAGCATAGATGAAGGTTTCTCAACGCTTAACACTACTGACATTTGGGGCTGGGTAATACTTTTATGTGAGGACCGTCCTGTACACTATAAAATGCAAAACAGCATCTCTGGCCTCTACTACCTACTAGATGCCAGTGACAACCCAAAATACCTCTAGATATTACCCAATGTCCCTTGAGGGGAAAAATCACTGATCCCACCCACATCCTGCTTGAGAACCACTGGTGTAGATGAACTATAAAGTTTCTAGCAAATGTTTGGGATTGGGTGGAGCTTCACAGTAGAGGTCTTGGAATACAAGAGGCTCTGGACAACATCAGGCCCTAGTGACATCATGAGCACTATTATTATTAGATTATTATTATTATTAGCACTACTATTAGATTATTAGACTATGTCTTTTCTGCACCCAAAAGACACCTGTAAAACAGAACCATGCAGAGAGAGAAAAAAGAGCTTAAACCACAGAATATGTGAAAACAAAAAGAAACTACTCTGAATCTAACCCAAGAATAATATGAAATTGAACACCAAATTTAATTCTGAGCTTCTTGGAAGCCAAGACAAAATAGGAAATTTTGAGGAATTCTATAGCTCTTGTTTTCTGATGAAAGGAAGCATAACTTTTTTTTTTCCTTTTCTTTTTTTGTCTGAAGAAACCCACTGTCCTCCTATAGCTGAACTTTATGGGGAATTTATCAGAAAACCTTTGTAGAAGGTTTCTAAACACATAAGAGCCACATAAACAGCGGTGTAACAACCAGGCAGGCAGCGGAATCAGGACCATCATATCCTAGAAAAGAGCAAAAAGTAGCTTATTCATTTATGCAACAAACATCTATTAAGCACCCTCTACATGCCAGGCATTATACCAATGGTATGCAGGTCTACAAATATTGGAAGTATATTTCTGAATAAGACAAAAAGGATCGGTTTTTCTAGAGCTTACATTCTCTTTGGGTCATTTCACCTGGTGGTGCCTCCATGTTCTCATCTGTAAAATGAGAATAATACCCACCTCCAGGACCAGGCTGACACTGTAGGGATAGCTTGAGGGCTTAACATTCTTTGAATACTTAACATTTATTTAGAAGAGAAAGGGTTTATTGAATAAGGGAAGAGCTGAAAAAAGAGACCCCAGCAGGTCAGCCATGCAGACTTGTCTCCATTACAAGGTGTGTAACAGGGCTCCTGTGTGTAGATACACACACGGTATACGTAATATACACGGTATGTGGAAGCAGCGCACAACCTCACCATGGCGTCCCAGGATGGCAGCATCCCACCACATCCTCCAGCCATCATCTCACCCTCCCTCATGGAAGACAGCTGAGGTACCTTCAGGGCTCACTCCTCAGCCCAGGCAGCTCATGTAACTCTTTCTTCCAGCTGCATACTCCATCTCAGAGAAGCTCCGGAAAATATGTCTTCCATTTCCAGTGATGTGCATGCTTAATGTCTCTTGAATACGGGCGGACTGGGTTACTGTGTCCTAGTTTATTGTTCAGCTGGCCAGCTCTGCTCACCTTCAGGGTTTGAAGGGTCAAATGGGCATGTGTAAAGCACCTGGCAGGCGGGACCCATGCAACAAGACAGAGTCCTCATCATCTCCATCACCTTTGCCAAAGGTTACTTGGGAAGTAAATGAGGTGAGGCAGAGGGGCTGTGGGTACCTATCGCTCAGTGCCCAACAGATCCCAGGGAGGATCATGATCGTCAATTTTATCAGCATCAACAAAAGGCCAAACCATCAGCAAGCTAGCTATCTAACAGTCTAAAGCTGCAGAATAAACTAAGGAGCAGTGAGTCCAGGGCAAACAGAAACGTTCACATTTTGCACAGCTCTGTTCACAGGCAGATCCTGCCACTCTGCCCCTACCCACAGCTTCCAGAGGAAACCCATTCCCTTCCCCACTCCCCCAACCTCCCCCACCCAGCCAGTTATTTTCTGGGCCCCTTTAATTTGGAGGCTTTTAGGGCCATATCCTGCCATCAATTTGAGGGCTGACTTCAATGAACATTCTGTGAGGGGGTGGGAGCAGGGCAGGATGCAGCTTTCTCCTGGCAGGCCCTGATACAATAGGGGTTTCTACTGAGATCAATGGATTAATTGCGAATGCCCCGTTTCAGGCCATAAGGAGATACATTGTTTTCCCACAGTAGGCAGTCAGGGCTGGGCAGGCCAAACTTCGGGGGTTTTTTTTTTGAAAAGTCAGGGAAAACAATTTTGTAAAAAGGGTGGGAGCGGAGGGCTACCAGGAGAGTAATTCTGCTCATCTCACTAAAGGTCAGTAACAATTAAGAGCGAAAATTCAGAAAGCCCATTTGTTCTCTGACTGAGGCCCTGTCTGGAAAATTCCATCCAGAAACAATTTGCTGTCTCTCTTCCAGTCCTCCCCTCCCCCACAAGTCTCTCTCCACTAATGCCCCAGCCTGCCCCACTATCCCCACTCTCTCATGCCTCCCTCCACATCAAAAACTCTTTCCTGGAAGCAGCCTCAAATGTTGAGAAGGGAGAAGTGACCACGGCATTCTCCTCCTCTCCCTCAGGAAGTTGAGGTGGGCCTGGTGGCACCATTCCTTTCTCCTTGGAGTTGTGGAAATGTTTACCTGGCAGTGGAAAAGTCTGGGCAGGCAGGAATTAGAGCCCTAGCTCTGACATTTAATAGCTAATAAACTTGGGAAAACGCAACTCTCTAAGCATCCACATTGTCGTCTGTAAAATAGGAAGAGTAATTTGGACCTCCTGGGATTGCTGAGGCAATTAAATGAGATATGATATGCAGTGTGCACTGGAGTCATTGCAGCTCAAACACAAAGCTAATTGCAGCCTCAAGCACGAGGCTCTGATGGTGGGACTTCCCTGTGTGGAAACCCTCCACGGTACACTGTCCCCACACCATCAAGACCACATCAGTTGGCCTGACACTGAAAACTCACCACTCTCTGCCCCCGTCCTCTCCTCCCTCTCTAGCCTTATTTTCCACTCCTCTTCACCCCTCCCTCACTTCTCTGTGCATAATCTGTCCTTTCCTCAATCTTAGCCGAGGTTCTAACTCTGGACCCTTGACTCTGGAATGCAGGTGTTGACAACCCACCACCCTAAGGCTAAGCTTCACTGTCCATTTGATTCTCTCAGCTACAATGCCGTCTCTTCGCTACACTTAGCACAGTGCTTCCGCCATGCCTCCAAGGTGCCACATTCTGCTCAATTTTAGCTCTCGCCGCCATTCCTGTATTCACTAAACGCTTAGAATCACGGTGAAGAGCTCCAGCTCTGGGGTCAAGACTGCGTGGGTTTGAAACTCAGACCCACTTCTTGCTAGCTGGGGGATGTTCGCCTTCCTGCGCCTCAGGTTCCTCCTGTGTAAAATGGGACTAATAATTGTAACTACCTCAGAAGTTTCTTGTAAGGTAGAGAAGACACATGTAAAATCCTTCAAAGCGTGCTTGGTACATGATATGCACTCAGTATATATTAGATAGTATTATTACTAAATCCCTAGCCTGTTTCAGAGCCTGGGTGATGAATAAGATGAGCTTTCCTTCACCAAATACCTCTGAAGTGCCTTCTACATAACAGGGACTGTTCTACTTCTAGTGGGAAGGGGAGAGGAGTAGAGGTAGATCATAAACGAAAAGATAAACAAGAAAAATGTCATTTTGTAAAAAGTTCTATGTTGCAAACTGCAATAGATTGAAGTGATGGCGTGCAGCTGAGGGTTTCTTTAGACAAGCGGCCTCTTTGAGGAGGGGGCATGTAGGCTGCAGTGGCATCATGCCCGGGAGGGGTTGTCAGTGGTGAGGGCGCATCAGCTGCCCCCGAGGGGAGGGGACTTGTGTGGGTCATGTCAGTCCCTCCCTGCACCTAGCTCTGTAATCTGTGCACAGTAGATGCTCAATGAATGGGGACACTGAATTCGAACCCTTCGCTCTCACTCCCTGTAGAGGTGAGCAAGCGCTCCTGAAAGGAAGCGGTGTGGATGCAGAGGACGGTTAGTGATACAGGGATGACGACGATGTAAGGGAATTGGGTACTGTGTTGACTGAGCAGCATACACTCTTGTATTCTCTTGAAGGCACTGAGAAGCATGAGCACCATAGCTTTGGGGTCCAAGCTGCATTTACATTCCACCTAAACCCCTCCCTAGCCTCACAACCTCATGCCTCTATTTTATAAAAAAGAACTAATGGGTAATTCCATAAATACCAGCTCCCCTTCCCACTACAGAAGAGCCTAAGGCTGAGAACTGCATCCCAGGACTCATCACTATGGTAAAATTCTTCCAGAAAAAGTGGAATCATCTAGTGACCACTTGTTCGTCTCTCAGTCCAATGCCATAAAATGCTTTTCAAGGAAAATTAAATAGTAGGGGAAAAAAGGAATGCTTTTTTAAAAAAAAATCCTTTCTCTTTTTCACTGTGCGCCCCTCCCCAAAGACTTCCAGAACATCAAACGCTTCTCCAAGAGTCAACAATATTTTTTGATGATGGAAGTATGAATAATCAAACATGTGGATTACGTTTCCTTAAATTACGCAGAGCCCAAAAACCAGGAGGGAAGGGAGAGTGCTGGTAAAAATGTTTTCACATTTTATTAAAACCTCAAGGTCTGAGGAATACTTTATGACTATTACACACACACACACACACACACACACACATTTCCCCTGTTCAACTGTCAGGGGGAAGAAAAGGACATGTGAAGCAGTTTTTTGCCTGCTCAAAGCTTTGTCTTTCCTCTGGTCAGCGCCAAATCCTTGGCACCATCCTCATTCGTAGAAATAAATGGACCACAAGGCGGGTCAGTTCCCAAGCTCTGCCAGCTTACCAGTTGTGTGACCTTGAATTAAACCACTTAAGTTCTTGGAGCTTGGTTTTCCTGTTATAAATGGGAATAATGGTCCTTACTTCACAGATGGTGGTAAGGATCAAATGCAATGAGACATGTGAACATACCTTGGGAACCGTACAATGTCTGGTGGGTGTAAGGGATGGAAGGGTCTCCAGGAAGCTGTCTCTGCCTCGACAGGCCGATAGTGCACTGGCTGTGGAGCCTGACTGCCCACCGTCAACCTCCCGCTCTACTGATTATAAGCTGTGTGTTCTTGGGCAGAAAACCAAGTCGCTCTCTCTGTGCCCCATTTACTTATTTGCAAAATGGGATGCCACTAATAATAATAGTACCTACCTCATACGGTGGTAATGAGGATTAAATCAGTAAATATTTATAAAGTACTTAGATTAGTGCCTGTGTTTGTTCTGAAAGAGACAGAAAACATGAGAGGAAAGAAATGTCCCACTAGAGATCCTCTGTGCTAGAAATTCACCATTTAGCTGCTGGTGTTAGGTATTATCTTTTCCAGGAGCCCTTTTTGAAAATGCAAACGCCCTTTAAAGGTATGGCACAGCAATTCAGGTTCAGTGTGTATTTATTGAGCACCTACTGTATGCAAGGCAGGATGACATGTTATCAATCCCTGGGAAAATCTCTGACTCCTTGGAGGGTGGGGTTAGGGGAAAGTGACAAATGGAAAAGAGAGGAAAAAAGGAAAACAGAGAGACAACAAGACAGAAAAGCTGCTTACTCCCCTACTGTGACTTTGGCATTAGACAGACTTGGGGCCATATGTCGCTCTGCCAGTTACCATGTGACCTTGGACAGGCAAGGACAAATGCAGACACCGCTCCAAGTTTTACCTGTTTTAACCCTTGAAAAATGGGGACAACGACTTTAGGTTGTTGTGGGAATAAAATGATATAATGTGTGTCAAGTGTCTAATTTTGCTTCTCCCCAGCTCCACATTTTTGTCACATGCCTCCCATGACTTCCGTGGGAAGGGAACTGCTAAAGGCAGCACTGTAGGGGATTCAAGTCAGAACTCTCAGAAGAGGAAATCAATTTGCCACTAACTTTCTCTGTGCAGTAAAAAGGCGTTTTATTTTTTTGGGTTTTTTTGTTTTGTTTTTGAAGACGGTGCTCTGCTAACTCATAGGAAGTACATTTCCTCCCCGTGACATCCCTGATCAATTTCAGCCGGTGGTAACCAAGTGACTAAGTCTTCCTCCAGAGGCATAGAGCCAGAACCCGTGTTTGACTTCTCCCCAGTGTCTCAGATGCAGAGATGATTCTTGCCGGATCCTGGTCCTCGGAGGAAGCGGGACAGCAATCCAGCTCTGGCTCCAGTGAGAAAGACAGAATACAAAGCCCTCTTCCTGGATTCTGGCAGATGCCAAAGGAAGAATCAGAGAGTGAGTAATTCTGCAGCCTGGAGTCCAAAGGCTGCAGTCGGAGGTCTGTGCCAAGAAGACTGCCGGGGGTGCGGGAGAGGTGGGCGGCTCCTGCGCTAGCCTTAGCCAGATGGGGAACAGCTCAGTGTGAGTCAGGGGCCAGGTCTCTGCTCCAAGGGACTCCTCCAGGCCACATCCATTCAGGCGGGCCTCCTACAAGGAGAGATTTCCGCTGCAAAGACTCAGGTGGCTTTTATCGGGGTGATGTGTCACCACTAGGCATTGAATGGAAATGACAGAAAAGTCCTGTGGGCTGAGCACAAGCTGGCACAAAACAGAATGCACACAGTCCGGGACACAGATGCCAGGTCTGTGCCCAAGGTGGTGTGGGCTACTCAATTCCCACGCTGGAAATGACAACAGTGATCATTTAGAGATAGTTCACCAGGTCCCAGCATGGCTAAGTGCAAGCTGCTCCAAAAGCCCTTCTGTGCAACTACTAGGCACTATGATACACACAGCAAACTGAAGCGGGGAGAATGTTAGGTAAGCCCTTCCATCTTCCCCATTACCTCAGCTTTCTCACTGCAAAACAGGGATGATATTTGCCTACAATACAGGTCATTTTGAGAACTTCAGCACCATGATTCAAAACCCAGGCTTTTGAGTCAGAAAAATCTGCGTTTGAGAACCAGCTCTGCCTCCAATTTGCTGTGTGAACTTAGGCAAGTTTCTTGGCCTCTCTGAGCTTCAGTTTCCTCATCTGTTATAGGAATCATAAGGGTTATGAGAAAGATTAAATGAGGTAATGTATGAAACTGCTTTCTTATTTGTAAACCAGAGAAAATAATGTATGTCTTTCATTGTTGTAAAGGATAATGTTTAAAAATTGCCTAATAACGCATGAGTGTTCTCAAGGAATCATTATTATTATTAGCATCAAATCATTCATTACATGGAAAGTTCTTGGTAAATGTTAAGGTGTTGTTTTTGATAAAATGTATTGCTTATTATATATACTCAAGAAAGTCACTAGATGTGGTAATTAGTATAAATGCCTTTTTAAAATTTCTTTGTGTTCTTTTTCATGAAAAGGTTAGGTAACACCGGCGCTTCTGACCTCAGGACTCCTGCTCTTTGAGACTCCTGGACTCAATGGGTACAGGAAAGTGGCAAAGGCAGCAAGAGAGGGGTCCCAAGAAGTGTTTTGAATATTCCAAAAGGTATGGGAAATCGTACACTTGATCATGCGACCTCCACAAACGTCCTGGAAGACCAAGTTTCTTTGCCTTCAGCTGAGATTGTAGTGGTTTGGTAGGGCACCATGAGCTAACGGCTACGCACCAAAATTCCCAGTCGGCTGAGGTGTTGGGTTGTGGGCCAGCTCTGCTAGCGCCGTGGAGCTTCTGGAACCAAGCTCCCTGGCTCCACACCTCCCAGCTGTCTAGCCACAGGCAAGATTAGTATCCTTTTTGTGCCTCAGTCTCCTCATTTGAAAATCGGGAATAACAAAATGGATAACAATTGCATCTCTCCACAAGGCTGCTGTGAAGAATCCTGTATGTTAGCACCTAGGACAGCGCCTGGTCCATAGTAATCGCTCCATTCTGCAAGCTCTTGTTCATTGTTCTCACTGCCGGATTTCAGGAAGCATCTTCCCAGGCTCAAACGTGACTAGTCAATGATGACAATTGGAAGCATGTTCAGAGTGAGTGTCTGTGGTAGGGAAGGATGAGAACTCACACATACTGGACACGTATGAGGCACTGGACCCTGGGCTACACAGTACAGATGACATCCTATTGGATCTGTTCAGCCACGATGTGAGGTACGCATCCTGCAGAAAAGGAACCAAGGCTCAGCGGGGTCCCGAAGTCACACAGCCACCAAGTGGGAGAACCAGGATTCCAGTCCAGTCTTTCTGACCCCACAGCACAAATTATTTGAATTATACCATAGGGATCCCAGGAGAAATTAAATTAAAGAAGGTACTTCTTAGACAACAGGCTGAAAGTCCTTAATCTAGGCTTGCAAACACTTGGTGAAATGCGGCATTCCTCTCCTCTCCTGACGTTAACAACACTGGGAGTCACTTCTGAGTTCTCCTGGGATGAAGAGGAGCTTCGCCATCTCCCTCCTCAGGCAGGCTCCAGCTTCCCTTGGTGTCCTTGGACTCCAAGCCCATATTTATGGTAGTAACAGATTCCGGCAGCTCCCTGGGTGAAAACCAAACTCTCCACCTTAGAAGTGCCAGAGAAGCAATTTCCGTTTGCTTTTCCCAACTCACTTTGACTGGATGCTTGATTAATGCATTCAACCCGAGACATCAACACACACTGAGCCCTTCTATCCCAGGTTCTAAGCTGAGTGTCACGGAGTCGCTGGCATAAATAGGACTCCGTCTATCAGGGGTACAGACAAAAATACAGATGGTAGCATTTACCACTTTAGTGGAGGTAGTCACAGAAGGCCACTGACACACGGCTGTCTGACCCTCCCTAAGGAGGGGTCAAGGGGTTCCCGAGAAGAGGTGATGTCTTACAGGACGGGCGAGGGTTTGCTCAACAGAGAAGAAAGGGGGAATTGTATAGGGAAAGGGAACAGCACGAGGAAAAGAATGATGGCATGAGAGATCTAAATGGAGTTTTGTGTAGCTGGAGCATACAGTGAAATTTACAGAGGACTGAGAACGATGCAGCAGTTATATGAAGACAGACCTCGAAATACGCCCTGCTTTGGAAGCTAGGATTTCGTTCTTGGAGTCACTGGAGAACCTTAATAAGCAGGGAAATGGAGTAATCATATTTTTTGAGTTTCATTTTTGCCATTTTTTTTAAAGATTTTTATTGGGGAATTGGGGGGAGGGAAACAGACAAGTTGCTGTCCTTTTGTTCTTCAGTCTAGTTGTGGAGGACGTTGCTTCACTGACCCAAGTTGGCACATCATTCACTAACTTCTGGGCGGCCGCTCACCGTGCCTTGAGGGCCGCTCACGCTGGCTGCTGGCTACACACGGTAGCCCACGGCAACCCACTGCCACAGGGGCTGCAGCCTATGCCATCGCTGGCGACTCACAGCAGCCCAGCTCCAGGTTGAGCTGTTTGTTCAGCATCTTAGCTGTAGAGGGCAGCGTCACTGGCCCTCATATGTGGGATCCAAACCGGGGCCCTCTGGCATCCCAAGCCAGTTCTTAACCAATGTGCCACTCGGCCGGCCCCATTTTTGCCATTTCTGATTGGACATCTGACATCTTTTATCAATAATAGTCATCAACGTCCCCGCCATCCAAGAGCTTTCATCTGTTTCAGGAAATTTGATGACAATAATTATTAAAATCATCGTCATCATCTCATATATTGACATTTACTTAGCTGTCAAGTGCTACTGGACAGAGACAGGCAGGCAGGGTCTTGTTTGCTGGTGTTTTCTCAGCATCAATCACAGTGCCAAGCCCGCGACAGCTTTTCCTTGGTGAACATGTGAGTGAGTGAATGAATGAATGAATGAGTTTGTTTATTTTTTCTCAGTTTGCCAAGCACTTTCATAATCAATTTAAATCTCTCAAAACTTCTGTGAGGGAGGTATCCCCCCTCCCCGGTCCCCCATTCTACAGATAGAAAAACCTGGGCCAGAGAAGAGACTTCCCATGGTGATACAGGGACAATCCAAGACAACATGTGTGGCAAGTGCCATAAAAGGCCCAAGGAAATGACTTTACATTCAGAGGAGGATGCACTCGCTGCTAGCTAGAATAGGGGAGGCATCCTTGAACTTGGCCTTGGAGACCTAGTGTGCGGTCTTGGCCTTCTTTCCCCCCACTCAGCGTCTCTGGACACTGGATTTCACTTCAATAATAATTGGTACTGTTTATTGAGCACTTATTATACTTGTATATATCAGGCACTGTGCTAAGAGCCTTGCATGCAATTACCTCAGTTAGCCTTCATGTGAAAATTAGAGTGGTAAACACTGTTATTAAGTCTATTTAGTGGATGAAAAAACTGAGGTCTGAGACATTATGTAATTTGCCCAAGTTTTCACAGCTAGCAAACAACAGAGCTGGGATTGAAACCTAAGTCCACCTGACTCCAATATATTTTGTTTACAAATGCAGGACCATGAGTGGTAATCTGCATTTTAAAGAATCATCTGTGAGCAAAGAATGTGGAGAACACAGGAGTGTGAACACCCTTTCCACCACCATTCCAGTCTCACTCCCCTGGGCTGGCAAGAAATGACCCCTAGAGCTGGGGGGAAGGGAAGATAGTCTTTGCATTTACTACGTAAGCCCTGGATTGGAAATGAAGGCAGCTGAGCAATAGTGTCAATACATTCCTTTTAAACTGTTGACCTTGGAAAGCCAGTTGACCTCTGGGCTTCAGTGTTCTTACTGTATAAGGAAGGGACTAGAATTGATAAATTTTAAAATGATTTTATGCCTGAGTCTCCATGACTCATCTAGACTTTTTAAAAAGTCCAGTTGAAGCTTTTATAAAAGATTTGGCATATATATAATTTCACAAGATTTGCCTAGCCCACATTTTTAGCAGTCTCATATTTCCCCCTGAGGGAATCTTAAGAGGTTTCTAATTGATGACCAATGCTATATTAAAAATCAAAGAGGAGAGTAATTGTTTTTCCACCCTGGCCACAAAAAAAAAATGACAATAATAATAAAAATGCTGCTCTCTTGTTAAAGAGGTTTAGAAAACCTGACTTGAGCACAACCTTTTCATCCAGCTTCCTACATGTCCTATAGCTATGGGGGCCCGAGGATGTTTCTCTTGTAGGGGAATCAGGCCCAGTCAGTTAAAGGGAATAGTTCCTGGGTCTCAGTTTCCTCCTCTGCGAAATGGGGGTTTTTACAATTCTTGCTCTGCCTACTTCACAATATTGTTTTGTGGATAAAAAACATAACAGATGAAGACGGTGCTAGACAAATACAAAGGATATTATCTGATTATGATGATTGTATTTGTCAGGATCCTCTAGAGAAAGAATGAGAGAGAGAGAGAGAGAGAGAGAGAGAGAGAGAGAGAGAGAGACAGAGAGGTGAATTAGATATTATAAGGAATTGGTTCATGTGATTATGGAAGCTAACAAGTCCCAAGATCTACAGTCAGCAACCTGGAAACCGAGGAGAGCCAATGGTATGAGTTCCAGTCTGAAAGCTGGCAGGCCCGAGACCCAGGAAGAGCTGATGTTTCCATTTGAGTCATAAGGCAGGAAAAAAAACCACCAAAAAACTGATGTCTCAGTTCAAAGATCTTCAAGTAGGAAGAATTTGCTCTTACTCAGGGGAAGGTCAGTCTTTTTGTTCTATTCAGGTCTTCACCTGATTGGATGAGGCCCACCCACATTAGGAAGAAAAATCGACGAATTTAAATGTTCATTTCAATCAAAAACACTCTTACAGACAAACTCAGAATAATGTTTGACCAAATATCCGGGCTCCTGTGGTCCAGTCAAGTTGACAAAATAAAATTAACCATCATAATGATGAAAATGTAAACTCAATGAGGGAACCGAATTTTTGTCTGTTTTGTTCCCTGCAGTATCTCCAGAACCTAGGAGAAAAAGTCTAGCGCAGAATAGAATCTCAAAACATATTGTGTGAATGAATGAATGAGGAGGAAAATTTGAGGGCGGTGGAAGAAGAAATCCAATACACAAGTAATTACCAGGGACATTTTCATCATTTTTTAAAAAATCAACAATTATGTATTCAATTCTCAAGCAATTGAATCCTTACATCAACATTGTGAGTTAAGCATTATTATTCTCATTTTTCCAGACAAAGAATGTGAGGTTCAAAGAAGTTAAGAATTCAATAGGTATATCATCTCCATTCCACACTTTGCAGGTTTCTCTTCCTCTCTCACCACTCACCACAATGTGCAGTTAGATAATTGTTTATTTAATTTTATTATTGCCCCCTGCAGTGGGGTGCATGGGCCCACCCAAAAGATATATCCACCTGGAACCTGGTAAATGTGATTTTATTTGGAAAAGGGTCCTTGTCGATATAGACAAGGATCTTGAAGTGGGACATCCTGGATCAGAATGGACCTTAAATCCAGTGACAAATGTCCTAATAAGAAAATACAAGAAGACAAGACCTGCAGAGGAGAGAGTGCTGTGAAGACAGAGGCAGAGGGTGGAGTGATGCATCTATAAGCCAAGGAACACCGAACTGTGCCAGTAGCCACCAGGAGCTAGGAGAGAGGCCTGGGACAGATTCTCCCTCAGAGCTTACAGAAGGAACCAACTCCGTTAACACCTTGATTTTGGACTGCTGGCCTCCAAGAACTGTTATTAGAAAGAATAAATTTCTGTTATTTTAGGATACCCAGTTTTTGGCTATTTGTTATGGTAGCCACAGGAAATTAATACATGCCCCCCCCCCCCCCCCCACCTCCACTCCACCTTCCAATTGGACTGTAAATGCCACAAGGGCAGTAATAAAGTCTCTTGTGTTCACTATTTTATATCTAGTGTCTAGAAGTGCCAGGATCAAAGTAGGAGCTTGGCAAATATTTGTAGAATTAATGAAAACATGGCTAATGAAATTTTAGGTGTTTGCAGCCAGAAGTCTCTTGAGTGGGAGCAAGGAATCCTGGGTTCTGCCCTGCTCTCACCAGGATAGAGTCCCTGGGACTTGGCATCACGACATTCTGTAACGTCCACTGTGTTTTGGGATGCTCTGCCCAGTGGGGAGGAAAGGCTGAGGGAAGAGGGAGAGGAGGTGAGGGCATGTGGGTATCCATCTCTCCGTTTATAAAATGGACATGGGCCTCCTCCCAGGAGTCTTTGCAGGCTGGCACCAGGTTTACCCACCAACACAGGTATAAGAAACAGGAGTGGTGGTATGCCCTGCTCGAGGAGAAACGACTCTTCCTGGGGTCCCAGGCCCTAATCTAGGTGGGTCCCGTATTCATCCTGTTTCGTTCCCCTCCTCTCTTCTTTCCCGTCTTTCTGCCACTTCTTCCCACTTCTGTAGAAGCTGGACCAAGGTGCCTTTTGCATCCTACTCACTGAACCCTGTGCTGAAGAAAGAGGGGACGGGACCGGCCTAGACATGCTCATGTCTAGGTGGGCTGTCAAGGATGCTAGGTAGACACAGCTGCCCCAAGGCCAGAGGACTCAGCAGCCTAGGTTCTCCCATGTCCTGCCCCCCTCACACACACTGTGTGGCCTGGGCAGATCCCTAAGACCCTCCTTATCTATTTAACCAGTGTTTACAGGATTTCCTCAGGTCTGAGTACTTCCTGTTTGTCAGCAACGTTTAGGAAGGTGGCTCAAAATTCAGCAGGAAAACAAACCCATATATCCTTTCCAAGTTGCAAAACTGGGTTGAAATCCTCGGCTACACTGCTCATGTGGCAAGTTACTTAATCCCTTTAAGCACCCACCAATTTGAAAAGAGGACAAAACAAACTGTGAAGGCATCAAGGAGTGTCTAATACTTACTAGGTACTAAAAACATCACTTTACCTCCCTTTTTTACTATCTTTTCCAAAAGCGATAATAGATCATTGCATCCATTCATTCAATTCGTTTACTGACATAGTAAAGTGTGTGTAATATGATGGCTTAATTAATGACAGTTGCTAGTTTTCATTCATTGAGCAATCATAGCATCTGTGATCACTTGGGATCAGAAAATCAAAGCGCTGCAAGGGAACTTCAAGCGCATATAGCCAAGCACTCACTCATACTAGGAAAGTGAGGCTCTGAGTAGGCGAAAGATCTTCCTGAGGTCACAAAGCTAGTAAGCTCCATCAGGACTCCATTTCTCAGCCGGCTGCCCATTCACCTGGTGACTCATCAAGTCTCAGGCAGTGGTGATAACAGCCATTCAACCAGCACCCTCTGGTACCTACAGCACCCAGGGTAGCCAGCCGGCCACTCGGGAGGCCCTAAAGAGGCCTCAGGGGCCCACCAGACATGTGGAAAGATGGAAGAAATTACAAGGCAGGCATTTAGGAAGCAGTTCCTTTCCAAATCAAATGCATTCTTGCTGCTGCACGCTCACAGTCATATCCTAAAAATTGTTATTTAACGTGCTCTCCACATCCGAACTTGACTCACTCTTTGAAGTGGAAATCTGGGTGGTTTGGGTGGTGGTTCCTAGGCGGCCAGCACCAGGGCAGTGCTTGTTGACAGTACCACAGGCAGCCTTGACCTCTGGCTAGAGCCTTAGCTTCCAAGGCCACTCTGCAGGCTGTAGAGGCTCCGGAGCTGGGGCCTCAGCCTGGGGAACCTTGACCTTGCCGGAGGCGGGATCTGTTTCTGATACGGTGTGGCAAATTTCTAAATCTTAGCTGTGGGATGGCATTTGCTCCTTGCCGAAAAAGAGCAAGGGGCCCAGGAGGTTCCAATTGATTTCAAAGTAGAACCAGCTGTTGGAATCCTGCTGCGTTGATTAGGGAAGTTCACTTCCAGGTTGCGGTTCCCAGTTGATGGAGTCCTCTGCTGCCCCCCACCCCCACCCCCCAGTGCTGTCAGAGAAGCCCCTGAAAACCAAAATTGCTGCAGCCATTGATCCAGAGCTGGAAACCAGGCAGCGGCAGGAAGAGGGTCTAGAAACAATCACTTCCATCTCTTGAGAAGCTACGTCCTATATGCCTGCCATTGGGTTAGGTGCTTGGCAAATATTTCCAATGCTTACAACTATGTAAGCAGCACTGGCATTCCTAGATTTACCAATGAGGAAAAAGACAGTAAGGGAATAATAATTATTGGTAACATCATTTTTCCACCTAACAGTTACTGAGTGCTTACCATATGCCATGTGTTCCTTAAGCACATTACATATCGTCTGCTAATTTATCATCACATCAACCTTATGATCCAGGTGTTATTATTATGTCCACTTTATAGATGAGAAAACTGAGGCTAAAGGAAGTTAAGTAACTCCTCATGTCCCCCAGCTTGAGATGCCCACCACACCGCTGTTAGGGCCCGAGCTGGGCTATAAATCCACGTCTTCCTGACTATAAAATTAGTAATAGTAATAATAACAGCTACCATTTGTTTAAGAGCTTACTATGCTACATACTGTGCTAAGTTATAGTTTTTAACACGTGTTGTTACCTCCTTTCATTCTCATGACAATCCTATGCTGTGTCATTTTCCTGCTTTTACATATGAAGAAACTGAGGCTCGGTAATTAGGAGAGGCAGGACTCCAGTACAGGTTCATCTGTCCCCAGGGGGCTGGTATTTAATCACTGTGATCTGGGCCTCCACACATGTCCTGAGGGCTCGCATCCCTGGTTTGCGTTCCCAAGGCTTCCCATTCCTTGGTATAATTTAATCGCTTTATGGAAAACGGGGAGCTAGCCTCAAACTCAGCTCCAGGTTTTGTAGGGACTGTTCTGTCATTCTTTCCAAAATCAACCTTCAAAAGCCACTGTAAAAATGCATTTGCAATTTGAAACTTGCCATGAACACTATAAACAGACCATTAGTTTAAACTAGTGTTGATTTTGTCGACTATTAAGGATAAAATGAGTTTGATATTTACTAAGTTAGAGGAACATGAAGTTTATGGTTTTTAATTTGCTTTGAGGAGGCTTACTAGAATTTTCCCTTATATAAAGTCAGAATGAATAATACCTTTGACAATGTATGTTATATGTTCTCAAACAGAGCACATATTGGCTCACAGATATCCTTTAAAGCAGGATGACATTGACACATCTAAAAGGGAGTGGAATGACTAAATGCCTATCTCATCAATCAATAAAGATATGAAATGTCTACTGAAGTGTCTGCCTGTGACCACTGGACACTTTCCAGGAGCTTCCAACATGGTTAGACTTGTTAGTTAAATTTGCATGATTATGTAATAAGGGTATGCATACATTCATGCAATCATTCATTCATTTGTAAATGTTAATTAAATGCAGAGCTCTGTGTGCCAGGCACTAAGGCAGGTGCTGGGCACACAAGGGTCTTTCAGAATTTCCAAGTCTCAAGGGGAAGCCAGACAAGAAATGCCACTTAGAAGTCACCACTGACGCCACGGGAGCAAATGGAGGCCCCTAATCCAGGCTGGGTACAAAAAGAAATTAGGAAAGCTTTCTGGAGAAAGGGTCCTTTAAACTGATAAATAGATGAGGTGGATTTAATCTAAAGTGAAGTAAGCAGGAATTCCAAGTGGAGGGAAGAGCTTTGCAAAGGTCTGAAGGGAGGGAAACATACGAGGTGTGATAAAAAAATATGGTGAATATTTAAATTTAAAAAATATATATTACAGTAAAAGACACATTGTCATTAATCCCCCTTAAAATATGCCCCGTCACTTTGAACACACTTATCCCATCGTTCTTGCCACTTTCTGAAGCAGTTCTGGAAGTCCTCTTTCGTGAGCGTCTTTAGTTGCGCTGTCATGGCTGCCTCGATGTCCTGAACCATTTTGACTTTGGGGAAGAGCCAGAAGCCACATGGTGCCACATCCAGTGAATAAGGTGGATGAGGACACCGTAATGATTATCTTATCTGACAGAAATTGCTGTACCAGAAGCGATGTGTGGCATGGAGCGTTGTCATGATGGCAATGTGTCTTTTACTGTAATAATTTTTTTTTTATTTAAACATTCACCATATTGTTTGACCGTACCTCGTATTTGTTAAGTGCTGACAGAATAGGACAAATAACACGTTAAGAATTTAGAGCAGGAAGCTCCACTTGAACCGGGGTGGTCAGGAGAGAAGTTCTGGAGAAGCTAGAGCTGGATGCAGAGTATTTAGACAGGGGTAGCTACTGGGGAGGTGTGAAGAACTGCATAAGTAAAGGTACCAAGGGCAGAAGTCATGTTCAAGGGTCAATGCGAAGACCCGCCATACTGAAGCAAAGTGCACACACCACCACCACCACCATCCGCATAATGGCTAACACTTAGAAACCACTTACAACACACTGGCTCTTGCTGGGAGACAATTCTCTGGCATTTCTGCACGTTTTGGGAGCAGAGGCACTGACTGCCTTTATTCCAGATCATTTTTTCAAGGACCTTTGTATAGGAACAGTCTTGGAAGACACAGTGTCCCCCTCTACCAGAGGGAAATTCACTTAATACAAGAATTGGGTTCCTTGAGCTTAGGGCTTCGTTCCTTAATGCAACCCACAGATGCCAGGTATTATCTGATCCTCTTCATGTTGCCCCATGGAAATTGGGGCTCAGAAAGTGTGTATAAGAAAACACTGGTACTCCAGTCACTGCTATTGCTGTGAGTGGTAAAATTCTTGTCTCTGACTTAGCAGCCGTGGAACTATGCCAGGCTAACCTATTAGTTTGCAAGCGGCATTAAGATTGCACACCCCTCACAGTTCTTGCAAGGCCTGTTCTAAGCACTTTGCCAACAGGAACTCATATAACCCTCATAAAAGACCTATGGTACAGAAATGATTATCATCCCCATTTGAGCAAGAAACAGAATAGAACAATCTAACAAGGAGATTGGTATTAGATCATGAAGAGTCTTGTGTGCTGGGCTAAGGAGTTTGAACTCGATCCATTCAGCAGTGATGAAAGGATATTGAACAGGAGAGGAATATGAGGAAAATAGCATGTTCAAAAACCTTTTCTAGCTGTAGTCTGTTGGATAAATGGGCAAGGAGGAAACCCTGGCAGGAAAGAAGCTAGCAAATATTAGGAAGCAGAACCAAGACTGCAGACAGGCTCGCTGGATGGACGAAATGTATCCACAGGAGAATTTCACAAGCCTAAAGGTCAGGCCCTGGACAAGACTCCTTAACACCAATGGCTCCAGCAAACGGTTGGGGAGATGTGACTTAGCAGTACAGCCTTGAGAATGAGGCCTAAGGCTTCCAGGAACCAGGCAACCCGGGATGAGTCAGCAGGGGATGCACCTGCCAAAAGCATCTCTGTGATCCTCAGTGGCATGAAAAGGCCGGTGTCAGGCCAGAAAGCAACAATCCAGCTCTGGCTGTCAAAATGGAACAAGTTCAGGGAAAAGGCTCAAAGATGAGAAGGGAGCTAGGAACCATGACGCTAGTCAGGGAGGATAGAGATGCTCACGAAATGGGAAACCGAGCCACACAACAGCATAGCATGCGAGCTGTTCTCATGTTGAGGGGCTGCCCCGCAGAATCCACGTACACATCTACATGGTTCCTCACTGGAATGAGGACCCATGAATAGATAAAATCCCTCTTCATTGGATTCCTTCCCTCTATCGCTCCGCCTGGAAAATCCCCTTACATCCATTAAGACCAAGCCCATGCATCACTCCCCCCAAAGTCTTCCATGCCTGCTCAGGTGTTCCTCCTCCAGAAACCTACAAGCTTCTGGACTTCTTTCCATCCACCCTTTTCACCCTGGGCGAAGCACTCAAGGCCCCCTCAGCCTGGGTATGCCCCAAGGACAGAGGCAGCGTTCAACTCTACACCCCTAGAAACCCTTGGGTACCTGGCCCAGAAGACAGGTGTTGAATGAAGGCAACCGGGAGATTCCCTGGTAAATAAGAAAGAAAGCCATTACTACTAAGAGACAGAGGTCATGAAATGGATCTGAGGGTGCAGATCTGTGAGGAGGCTGGGAAAACGAGGGCCCGAGGGAAAGGCCTGGACAGTGTGCCCGAGCTCCGGCCAAGGGGTAGGATATTCTGGTTGGCAGAGCTGTTCCCAGTTGTTGGGCAGCTGCCCCAACCACAGTCAGGCCTGGGGAGGAGGGAGACGGGAAGAAACCATCCACCTTGGGCAGTCAATGGTCTGACATCTTAACATCCTGTCCCTCACTGGAGACATTCCAGGTGGCAAAAAAGAACAGGTGCCCAGTCAGGGACTGGTGTTACTTTACTGCCTGGGGGGCCAGTCCTCCTGGGACAAAACTCCCTCCCTCACCTCTGCATGCCCCCACACACTGAGAACAAGAAGAGGAGGTACAAAGAAGAACACACATGAACGAATCAGACCTCCGAAACGCTGCTACGCTCTACTACACGCCTGGCATTGAGAGATGAGTATCAAGGTAAATACCAAGTCACATGGTGAGGCCAAGAGTGAACAGACTGGGGGTTAAGCCCGAGACAGCAGAAACCCCAGCTCCATTCCCTGTGAGCTGTGGGACCCTGGCCAACGGCCTCGCCTCTTGGAGCTTCTGTTTCCTCATCATATACTGCCACCCTCACTGGGCTGGTATGAAGATTAAATGAGGTGTTTAGCAGGCAAACAGCAGGTATACCCTAGATGTTAATGCTTCCCCTCTTGTCCATCTGCAGCTGGAATACTGAGAGAAAGCACAGGACTGAGGGGTAGACAGGTGGGTGCAAGCGGCTGGGTTACCTGCCCGATCCCTTAAACATTCTGAGCCCCAGCTCTCTCTTAGTAACATGGGACTGTCGGAGGAAGTCCGGTAGGGATGGCTGTGTACATGCTTTGTAAACTGCAAAGCACTATACAGAGCTAAGGTGTTGTAGCTTTTGTTATTCATTCTCTCATTCAGAACATAAAACTTCATGCCAGAAACACAAGAGTCGGCCTGAAGCAGGCACTCAGAGCTGTAGAATTCCACAAGGAGAGGCCTTGGAACATGTGGGCTGGGCAGGTCGGGAATAGTTTCTTTTCCAGAGAACTGGCTCAAGGGGATGAGTTTGGATAGGCGACTGAGCCTCTCTAGAAAATATCCCCAGTCTCCCTAACCTGGGTGGATGCCCTTCCTCGGGACTCCCACAACCTGCACACCCCTCTCAAAGTGCATTACGCTGAATGGGAATTGCCAACTTGAGCTTCCATTTTCCCTGCAGACTATGACGCTGGGGGTCATGTTTCTCCATCGTTGTATCCTTGCTGCCTAACGCAGGGCCTGTGACACAGGGAAGGCTGAATAAATGCATTGGAGGGAGCACCAGAGGGTGAGGGCATAGAACCAAACTTAAAGTCATATTTGAGCCCAAGTAAAACCCTGGGAAGGTTTTCTGAGCTGCCAAAGGCCTAACAGGTCCTGGTCCCAGAGAGCACTTCAACACAGGAGGAGACAGGACCTGCATGACATCAGGGTTTGGTCATCCCCGTTTAGTAGCACTAGGCCCACTGCAGCCACACTGTCTGGCCTGGCCTGGCCTTCTGTAGGCCAAGCAAGTGACATCTGGTGGGAAATGTTTGCTGTCCCCATCACCTTTCTTCATTCCATCACTCGTTGCCTGAACCCCGATACTCTGTCTACCTAAAGGGGGATTTGAAGTCTGGAAAAGCAGAGCTCAGCAGCCCTTTGCCTCTTGAAAGCACACCTCACACCTTCTCATGAAACTCCTCAGCACACCTGTGAGGCCGCGATGCCCTCCCCACCCTGTCTGCCTTCCCTTTTCACAGTCAGGAGCCAAGAAGGGCTTTCCGGTGCCCTAGTCCTTTTTCTGCTCCAGGCCACAGAGAAGGAGTCTGATTTTCAAGATTTTACGGCTCCTCCCCCTGTACTCAGATCCCTATGCACCTGTTTCATAGGGGAGCTGAGAGGAGTAGTTATTGCTCCTGGGGGCTTTGACGGTTGGCATGCTCTGTGGCAACAGAGGTGTTGACTATGATGATTAGCATAATAATAAGTGTTATTAGCAGGTTTAGCTCTTTTGAAAAGAGGAAATGGCCCTGCAACTGTTTTCCAGCTTCTCGGGCTCCTCCATTACTCATTTTGCATTGAAAGGGGATCCATGACAGGGTGGGGTGGGCTTGGGGTGCCACGACCACAGGCCAACCGGTACTTAGTATTTAATATTTCTTGAGACACCTGATCTGGCCCCTGCCTCCCTCCTCTTGAGCCATTCTCCCCCTAGTTTTCTATGTCAAGACGCACTGGCCCTCTTTTCCTTCCTCCAGTGTGCTCTTTCCAACCCCAGGACCGTTGCACATGCCAGTCCCTCTACCTAGAAGGCCTTCCTCCTACCCAGGACATTTCACTGAGCTGATACTAGTGCACCCTTTTCTCTCTGTTCTGTGCTTCTGGGTGCTCCGTACTTCTCTTTTGTAGCACAGACATTGACTCGGTTTCTGCCTTTCCTGCTACATTGGGATGGGCACAAGCACAGGTCAGAGCTCATCCATGAGCCAGTTCATTTTACTCCATTCTCTATACTAAGTTCAACAATATACTCGGAAGGAGATGCGTATTCCGTACATTTCACTTAGCCAAACTTATCGTAAGCGAAGAGTGGCAACATATCCCAAGTGCAATTCAACACAAAATTCCCACCGTACCCCTCCAGGTAGGCCTGCATTCCCAGGGCTGCAGCATCCTGGAGGAGCCAGAAGCCTGCAGAGGTATCCCCCTTCCACACCTTTTCTTGTTTAATTCCACTTTTTGAATCCCAATGGGCATGGGCACATCTGTGCTTTCTCCACCTTTTGGCCACATGGGGTACGCCTGAGACTTGAAGTGGCCAATAGTAATGTCCACCCTTGAACACAGTGGTTTGTCGAAGGCACGCACATGACTCTTGCCAGGCCAAACATGGCTTCCGTGGGATAGATAGTTCTACCTCACACTGTAGGAAAAAACCCTCTCTCCTCTCTGATAAACAAGCTGAGAAAAATGGATGCCTAGCCTGTACACGCATCAGTATATGTTATATTTCACAAATTAAAAAAGACTACAAGCCTGGAACTTCAGTAACCATGGTGCTCACCACATGTAGGAAGCTCATGAAGAACAGGACAGACGGAGGTAAATATGTAAGACGTCAGAGAGGAAGAAGACAGGGGGAGCGCCAGCTCTTGGCCATTTCCCAGGCTGGCTCCACCCCGCCCTTGGTTTAGCAAACAAAGTCCCCTTTTTGGCTAAAGCTACATTGAGTTTGGGTTTCTTTTACCTGAACTGACTGCATCACCAAGAAATAAAAATAATGTTTCATATTTTATTTATGTCCACTTTGTTCCACAAAGGATTTTAAAGCTAACATCCTTCCTTCGTTTTACATTTTTTGAGTTTATGATTTATTACTTCGCTCAAGGTAACCTCTCAATATAGTTTTGTGAGATAAGCAAAGTGAGTATTATATAATTCATCCATTTTACAGATAGTATACCTGAGACCAAAAGAACTTAAGTCACATAGATAGTAAATGGCAGAGCCTGGACTGGAGTCTAGGCTTTCTTATTTTGCTCTCGTTTTGCTAATAAATCATGTTTATGTGCAATAAGAAACAGAGTTTGACTGCTTGGGTTCACACGATTCCCACGGCTTCCAACTGTGAGTAATTAGGCCCCTTTAAGAAGAACAACTTCATAATACAATAACGTTTGCTAGATATATTACTGAGAAATAATAAAAGTTAAAGACCAGCACGAAGTCCTAGGAGTCTGTCCAGGTTGAAGTAATATGTTTAATGTCAAAGGGATACCAAGGTCCTAACTTGTTTCTAAGGAAGCCAGGGTACTCTGAGCCTAGTGGAAGGAAATCCTGGGTGGATTTCGCGAGGAAGCTTCCACTGGCGTTGAGAAGAGGCAGGAGGTAAGAGGGAGGGGGCTGGAGAGGGTTCTGCTTTCCTTTACTGAGATGCAAAAGGCAGATGGGAAGTTGGAAACCACCGCTGTAGAGCCAGACAAACTCAAGTTCAAATCTGGCTTGTACCAAGTACTACTGAGAACCTTGAGCAAGTCACCGAATCTCTTTAAGCCTCTGTCTCTTCATTTGTAAAATGGGGATAATAATACCTTCTTTCAAAAGGCATGTATATAATAAACCCTGCATATAAAATCACCCAACAGTGCTGGCACACAGTAGTTGCTCAATAAATGTTGCTTGTTTTGTCACAGGAGTAATGTTCGCACTTTGTCCTCCACAATGAGAATCCAAGAGGAAACACCTGTGTGACCCAAGGCAGAGTAGGACACAGCGCACTGTGATTCAGCAACTGGACCTTCCCCATGTGACCCCAAGTGCCTTCCCTGGCCATAAGGCCCCTTCGCCTCTTCCCCCTCCCACGCCACTCAAACCATCCAGGCTGTCCTTCTGTGGCCACACCTCGTCCTGCCTGCTCTGCCTGCACCTCACTGCATTCCCAAGCAGAATGTTTTCCGGGAAGGCTGAGATTTCAGTTAGGCTTGCCCTGAAAGAGATTCTAACAGCGCGTCCTTTCTGCAAAGAGAGTTCTCTTTTCCAACAGAGAAAAGGGAAGGAAGCAGAAAGGGAAGGTGGGGGAGGGTCTGCAGGATGGAAAAAAAGAATAGAGGAAATAGAACAGACTTATTATTTCAAGGGCTTTCCCCAAGAACATATTAATAACCATAGGAAAAGATTGCACTACATCAAACATCATATTTATCAGTTACTATACCCAAGTTCTCTATTTTTGGAATCTTCTACCACACACCCTTTTGTCCTATGGCCAAAATGCTACAGAGCCTTCAAGGCTCAGATCAAATGCTTTTCGACTTGTATTAAATAATTCTTGTATTTAACTAATACCAGTTAAATTCCAGCTATGTGCCAAACACTGTGTTGGGTGCTGGGAATATAGCGGCGACCAAGACAGACATCACCCTGTTGTAATGGAGCTTTGGGCCTTGCCTGGTTCCCTACTAAAGACAATGTGTGCTCCCGTACTGTTGTTGCTGCTGTCACTGTAATTGTTTTTATGTCTTCCTTCCCTTTTTAAAAATCCTGTAAAAGAGCGTGACCAATTCGTCTAAGTTTGCTTGGGGCTTTCCTGGGTCTAACACTGAAAGTATCATATCCTAAGAAATGTCTAAAGCCCCAGCAAATTGGAACAGTTGCTCACTCTACTACAAAGTCAATACTATATACATATGTGTGTGTATATATACATATATTTTTTGTTTGTTTGTTTGTTTTATTTCTTGGAAGAAAATCACTCAGTCATTCATTCTCCAAATGTTTATTGAGCACCTAATTGCTAGAGTATAATAGCTGGTTGCCTCTGTTTTATGTTATCTCTCTCCCACTATACTGTGGGCCCCTTGGGGTTGGAACCCACGTCTTTTTTCTCAACCTTGTATGGCACAGTGTCTGATACATAAAAGTAACTTAATTTTATGCAAACCACTGTGTTTATATTGAGAAACAGTGTAAGTCTGTGCAAAATAATTTTAAAGTATGTGTTTCTACATTTTTAAACAGAGATTTCCATCTAGTATCTAGTTGGCAATATTTAGCAAGTAATAAAATCCTCCTCTCCTAGCCTCCCTCTAGCCCCTGCAGATGAGGTGTCTGTCAGCAGTTGTGGCAGCTTAAAGGCTGAAAATCACATGTATGCAAGTACCAGCATCATTCAATCCTAGTTATGTCTTTAGATGATCCTAGTTTTAACTGAAAACTGACTTGAAATATAAATCTCTGTAGCTTCCATCCATTGGTTGTGGTCCTTCTAGCCGGAGACACAAAACACAAACCCAGACTCCTATCGCTGGCAGTCCTTCCAGTATTAGAACAACATTCTCATGCCTCTTACTTCTCACTCCATCCCACAACCCATATACACACCTAAAATTCTTAGCCATTCTAATAGTTCCTTCAACTGTGGCCAGGGTGATAGGATTTTAGTGGTTTTACCACTCACTAACTGTGTGACCCTAAAAGTAACCTCACTTTTTTGATCCTTAATTTGATCACTAGCAAAATAGAGATACAAATACATAATACACAGGATTAATTTTGGAACCAAGAGTGTTAAGAAATAGGAAAGTGCTTTTAAAAACCATTGAAACTTTTCAGATATCAGTTATTTGAACTTTTCTCATTTTCTCTTAAGTATTAATAGATTTTCTAAAGTTATGTCTATTTTACTTTTCCCCCAAAGAACCATTTCATGTATTTATAAATTCAATTTTGTTGATTTTCTAATTCACTTAATATCCTTGTATGTTTTATTATCATGTTTTTCTTGGTTTGGTTTTGCTGCCCATATTTTAAATTCAAAGGTGAGACATTTAATTGCTTTCTTTTTATTTATTCTTATTTTTAAGTGACAGCGTGAAGGACATGGATTTACCTTTGAGTATGGCTTTGGCTGCATTATACACATTTTCAGATCTGGTGTTCTCATTTTTTTGTTTCTAAATAGTTTACAACTGTGTAATTTTTAAATTTTCCTCTTTGAGTCTACATTACTATCATCCTATACTTAGCAGTGCAATTTGCCCTTACTGATCCAGGAGCACCTGTTGTTGTTATCATTATACTGAAGCTACAGTATTACAATTTTCTGTAAGCAGCTTTCTCTCTGGCATATTTTGAGACAAGTACATCATGGCTGGGAAAAAAAGGTAGGGAGTTTTTGTTTCCTCATCATGAGAGCATCATTAATATTATTATATTAAAAATATTAGCAGCTTTTTGGATTCAGACATTTGTCATTGAGTACATTTCTAGAATATTCTCAAATATTCCTCCAATTCTACCAAGAACTAAAGAAATCAATAATCTTGCTGAAAAAGCAAGTGAGCACTAGCCAATGGCCCTGGCCTTGGCTTATGAATTGCGTTCCCAGGGCTGCAATCTAAACGTTAGTCTCCCTTTAAGCTTAATATAAGGCCCAATTTCTCTCTGCAGCTTTCACAAGCCAGAGATCACTCCTTTTTCAGATCAGATTCTGTGTCCACAAGGCTAGGACTCCCAGAGACTGTAAGCTCCCTGAGAGTGAGACTATGTCTTAACCTCTTTTCATCCTTTTTTATACTCCCTAGCATCTATCTCCAATAAATACTATGATTGTTGGATTACAATCCTTACAGCAGGTTTTCTAGTAAGAGAGAATGTAACTGTGAAATTCAGGGTGATAGATTTTAAAGCAACAAGTGGCAAAATCAAGGACCTTTTAAAACCCTTTAAGAAGACTGTGACTAATACTTTGAATGCATGCTTTGAGGAGAAGAAATAGTGGTATCCCAAATATTAAGAAACTATCTTTTTAGAAAACATGAAAAACAAAAATGACACATTGTTATTTGTCCAACTAGAGCTACCTGTGGGCTCAAGTTCGTTCTGCCAAGTATGGTGGTAATGTCACTGGGGTCCAACATGATTCTAACAATAATGTCTGATGTCAAAATACTTTACAATTTACAAAACTCTCCCATGTGTGAGTTCATATGATGCATAAGACAAACCTGGAAGGAACACAAGTTAGGGGCTCTAATGCCCATTTTGGAAAATAGATGTTTGGGGTTCAGAAAAGATTGGCTAAATTTACCCAAGGTCACAAAGCCAGTAGGCTGGAATAGAATTAATCCTAGATCTTCTGGTTCCTCATTCTATATTCTTTAGGCTACAGCTACTCTCAATTGTTTTGGGAATTCATGAAATAAATCTCCGCATTCAGTCATCAGCTACAATGACTAGATGTTCACTCACCAAAATTTCCTTTGGATAGCCACATATTTGAAGATACCAGAGGAAAACACAGCCCCTGCCCTCAAGGAACTCACAGACATGTAACCTCATCACTATAATATGCGTGACAAATCATAGTTGCTGCAAGTGCTATGAGAGACTTCAGATAAATAATAAGGATAAGAATAGGTAACATTTTTTGAGCACTTACGATGTGCCAGTTTCTGTCCCAAGCAGTTTTCATATCGGTTGGGTAGCATTATGTACCATACTGCCTGGCACATAGCAAGAATTTAAGAGTTGGCAGTTATTATTATTATTATCATTATTATTATAGTTTTTAAAAATAAAATTAGGGATTGTTATCTAAAAAAGAAACACATTTAAAATTTAAATTATCCAGAGCAGCATAGTAGAGGAGCAACTAAGCATATAAGGAAATCAGAGGCAAGGGGGTGATGCTGGAGCTGAACGTTGAAGAACAATTAAGGGCTCACAGACTGGGGGAAAGGCGATTCCAGATAGAGCAGGGCCACTTGCAAAGACATGGCCCTGAGCAGCAGGGAAGGCAGAGGCGAGGAAAGGGGACATGGCCCTTTGAGCAGCCAGAGACAACATACAGCAGAGGAAAAAGGGGGTGGCCTCCCGGTAGAAAGCAGCAGAGGGGTGGTGCTCTCCCTGCGCCTGACCCAGACACTGAGGGTGAGGCACAGATTTTCCAAGGCTATTTGTTTGTAGGTTACATTTTTCCTGAACAGAATCCAAATTCCTTTGTTTTTGCAGAGAGCACCATAGTTTCCAAAGAAAAGGAAAAAAAACAAAAAAAAAAACAAGACTTCTTGGTCCAAGGGCTTTCCCTGAGAAATATCCTAATGGCTATGGGCCAAGACAGGGTTCCACCGAGCTCTGCACTCAGAGAACAATAGAGCAGCAGGCTGCCATCTTCCTCAGAAACTGCAAGAAAATGGGACTTCGAAGTCATTCCCTAGGAGACTGTTTAAATACAAGTAATACGTCCCGTTGGTTGTACCCCAACCCAAGCCTCCTACTTGAGACTCCCAGAATATCGCATGCATGCAGTGGGAAAGCTCTGTGCCTCAGCAGCCCTTCCTCCTCCTCCCTGCTTGGCATGGTCTGCTCTTTCTGCAAGACCAGCCTAGAGTCCTCTCCGGGAGCACACCCAAACCTCGGCCCTAACACCAGGGCGGGTGGGTAGCGTCGGCCTCAGTGCTCCTACAGAGTCATAAGCCCACTTCTGTCCACAGTCATCTCACCGCCTTGTAATTACAGCACACCCTCTTCCCCACCCCAACCCTCCCCATCTCTCTCAGTGCTGTGAGCCAGCGGTGAACCAAAGATGGAGAGGTAGGAGCGCTCCACCCTGGGTGCAGGTAATAAAGGGGTACATTATCTGTAGCAAAATTATAAAATAATAATGAAGTAAAATTTAATGAGTCAGTCTCTTTTTTATTGTTATAATACCATGTGCAGGCAATTCGGAACAACGTCAGGAATAAAACACTCTTCCTCTCCAGGGCAAACGGTATGTGGGCAAGTGGCAGGCCCCTTGGTATGCCACTCCTGTGCATACTTTCCAATCCCTTCTGCTGAGGAAAAGAACATGCTGCCAATGATAGAATGTAACGCTGGGTGGAGGCTTCAGTCAGTCAACTGTTAATCATTAAGGCTCATATGTGCGAGGGACCATGCACTATATCCAATCTTCCCAACAACCCTTAAATACATGCATCTCTATTCAGTTATTTGTCAAATGAAGAAACTGAGTCTCAAGGTCGTTAAATGATTTGTCTGGGGCCCTACCACAAGGAAGTGGTCGAGGTTAAACTCAAACCCAGACCTATGTTCTAGGACCTGTGCCTAGAACAGCAGGTCCACTCCACACCAGGGTCTAGGACTGCAAGCCACACATCCTCTCCTTAAGGAGTTCACAGCCTCGTGGAGAAAGGAATTCATGCAACTCACCATGATTCAGCTCAGCCTGTGACAAATAGCTTTAGAAATAAGCCAGGCCAACCCCCAACTAAGGCTGCCTCATTGAAGATCCAAGTAGGGGAGAAGGGTTGGCAAGAGAAGTAATCAGCACTGATTGAACTTATCCCAGACACTGTTCTGGACACTTACACACACTCCCCTGCTGGAGTCTTACCGCAGACACCTCTGAGGTGAGTCTCATTGTCCCGAGTCCTCAGAAGATACTCAGAGATGCTAAAGCATTCATTCACCCAGGGTCACACTGCAGCTAGTAACCAGTAGAGCGGGGATTTGAGGAAAAGCTTCTGTGTCTCAAAAAGCCAGTGCTCTGGGCACAGCAGCACCCTAGTGAACACGGAGTAAGACCTCCACCCTCGAGGTCTTCTCAGTGACTAGGCAATGTCAGTGACAAAGAGGACAAGGAAGAGAAAAATAGTAATTCTTTATTTTTCTTCTGGCACTTTACAATTTACAAGATGCTTTCTCATCCATGGTCTTATTGAGTCCCTTAGAATTTGGCAGGACAGGTATTAGCTCCATTTTACAGATGCAAAAACGGAGGCTTTCATAAAGGCTCTGGTGTGCCTTCAAAAGCCAGTGTCAGCGGCGATTTTTAGGTGAGCCGTCAGGATGCTATAGCATCCTGGCCTTGGGTGCCAGCTGAGTTGTAACCCACACACCCAAGTCCCCTAGCAGGATTAAGCTGGAGCTCCCTGTCCTCTGCAGGGAGCATTTGAGTGCCATCCCCAAATGATGCTGGAAGTTCAGTTAAAACAACCTTGGGATGGATTTGGCAGATTCCTTTTTAAGCAATAAACACTAAAATGCTACCAATTTTACACTGAGAAACTCAGACTTTGTTCTATTTTGATCATTTAAATTCATTTAAAAGATCATATTGTTCTTATTTTTTGCTAAAAAAAAAGCCTTCATTTGTTGCTGACTAAAAGCTATAAAAATCTGACCAAGGTATTCAGTCCAATTTCCTGGATAAGTCATGCTCCATTCATTCATTCACTCACAGCTGGGCTGAACTCAGAACAAGCTGCCATGGCTAATCTTATCTCACCCACCAAATTATCATCTGACCCCAGCAACTGCCATTGAGAACAACCCAAGACCTACCCCAGCTACTGTCCATGTTATCACTTCAGCCATCTTTGTTGTTCCTCGAATGTGCTCAGTTTCTTTCCACCTCAGGGCCTTTGCACTTGCTGCTCACTCTGCTTGGAATGCATTTCCCACAGATCTTCACCTGACTCTCTCCCTCACTACATGCACAGCCCCCTGCAAATGCCACTTCTTCAAAGACCCTTTCTGGACCTTGCCATCCAAAATAAGCTGCCCATCTCCCACTCCATCTGTCTTTCATGGCCTTGATCTTTCTGCATGATAGTAATTATCAGCTGAACTGATATATTTGTTACTTACTTATGTATAATCTTTCTCCCCCAGGAGAATGTAAATGCCATGAGAGAAGATATTTTGTCCACCTTGCTCACTGCTATAGCCATGGTACCCAAACTAGCACCTGGGAGATAACAGGCAAGATATTTTTGAATAAGCAAAGAATTAATGAAAAAACTTCTCCTCCCCAGCCTCTTGTTTATAAAATGAAACCTTTCCAGGAAAAGATTACAAAGGCAGAGGCCTAGAAACTGGGAGATCCATAGCTTCAATCCCATGGGCAAGTTTGTGTTACCTGTGGCTCAAGGAACAAAAGCCTACAGTGGCTCCCTACTGCTTTAAGAGAGGACTGCTGTCCCTGAGAGCTTACAGCCTGGGTGAATATTTAGGACTATTAAAATAAAATAATCTGAGAGTGACATTCAATGTGCACATGTGCGCGTGCGTATGCTCGCGTATATTTATTTTACACACATTTACTGAGTGCTTGCTATATGCCAGCTACTCCTCTGAAAGAATACAGAGGTGTGGTTCCACCCCAACCACCCCAATTTTGGTAGTGGAGGGATGACTGTGAAGGGAGAGAGAGAGAGAGAGAGAGAGAGAGAGAGAGATGCTTGTAAACAATGAACAATGGTTAAGTATTAACAAATGCCAGGAGATACTTCTACATTAAGCAGGCAGAAAAAAAGGCATCAGCCCCCTTTATTTGCATATAGGTGGGAGTCCAGGAAACTTCCTGGCGGGAGCTGCAATTCAGCTGCACTTTGATAAAACAGGAGTTCACCTGGCATATAAGGGAGGAGGGGCAGTGAGGCCCATTCCAGGCAGAGGACCGGTCTAAGCACAGGCCTGGAAGAAGGATGCCTTCTGGAACCACAGGTGATAAAGTTGTTCTGAAGTGTGGACCCTTTGCTAGAGCGTAGTGAGAGGCTGAGCTTCGAGAGGTAAGCAGGGTGTTTAGACAAAAGACACTGCATTTGGAGTCAGACAGACCTAAGTTCAACTGCTGATGATGTTACTAGCAAGTCACTCCTCTGGGCTCAAGCTCCTGGGAAGTAAATGACCCAGGGAGAGGGCCCACAGATCAGCAGCTCTCCACTGAGGTGGGAGTGGGAGTGTGGAAGTGAGGCGCCAGAGCCAGCTCTGGGGAGGCTTATTTTTAAAACAACAAAATGCCGAAGTTTGTTCCTTTGCTTTGATATTTTGAATCATGATATTTAAATTATTTTAAATTTGAAACTCATTAAAAGATGGTGTGAGGTGTTTGTGTTTACCTAGAGGGACCTGGATTACACAGTGGGCAGAGAAACCCTGACTGAGGTGACTCTTAAAGTCCCCTGTAATTCTAGCCTCCAGTTCTAAGATGACCCACAGCTGG
Organism: Hipposideros armiger; assembly: GCF_001890085.2. Taxonomy (NCBI): domain Eukaryota; kingdom Metazoa; phylum Chordata; class Mammalia; order Chiroptera; family Hipposideridae; genus Hipposideros; species Hipposideros armiger. Next base: position 197,333 of record NW_017731907.1, on the reverse strand, counting down.
ACATATGGGAAAAGCGGAGCAGTGCAGTGATTCAGACACTGAACTTGAAGTCAGACTCAAATTCCAACTCCGACTCTGCCCCTTACTCTCTGGTGAGATTGGCAAAAGCATGAACGTCTTAGAGTGTCAATGTCCTCTTCTGTAACATGGTATTTTCTTCACAGGCTTTTTTGTGAGGTTTATTTGAAATAATGGACTTGCAAGGAATTGGCACATAGTAGGTGCTCAACAAATGTCGGTTGAGTATAAAGTTTTAACTGCATCTCACTCCCTAATCATAATAGCTTCCCCTTGAGTGCCTACCATGCTCTCTACAGGCTGTCTCATTTATAAGAAGAAACTCACAATTTAACACTATGTCATCAATTAAGTTCACTGAATTGTCTAAAGGTGGTTTTGACCTTTAGAATACAAACATGATGAATGATGGGAACTTAGGGTATGCTGCCCGGAGCCAGACCAGGCTCAAAATCTTTTAAAATTAAAGCTGTTTTTTATTACTCTGGAAACTTACCCACTGCACGTTTTCATTTCCAACCGTTATGCTTTTTTCCCCTTACTTTCCACATTTAACTCAAGGCTTCAAACGCAAAAGCCAAGCTTGAAATAATCATAACATTTAAGCAATGAATGTAACGACAGCTTCCACTTGCATCACAGGAAGAGCTACATTCTAAATTTAATAGCTTTAGCCACTTACAGCAAGAGTTATCACAGGGACCCAAAAGAGGGAGGGGAGGAGAGGGAGACTTCTGTACCTTTTACTAAAGATGTCGTAGTCATAAGCTGTTTTGGAAATGATTAAGTGATAAATACAGTAAATTCATCTTCAGTTCTGGGAACCCCACAGCACAGACAGTAACTCTGAGAGGCAGAAGCAATTAATATTATTAAAAGGTCTAAGCGTTAAGTGTGTGCTGTTTCAGTCTATTTAACTGGAAGATCACGAAGTACAGGGAAAGAAGAATTCAAGTTATATGGAGTACCTACTAGACACCAGCTGCTTTATCACCTAAAGCACCCAACATCCACACTCTACTCATAACTGGACCCAAAAAAAATACAGAACGAGGGAAACTACCTATGTTGAACACCTCCTGTATACAAGGTGCGCACAGTATGCATATAAAATATAACAGAGTGCATGCAATCCTTAAGCATATGTAAGGAAGGCCAATAAACTCAGAAGGGACACCCTGCCCTTTGTTGAGGAAGTGACTGTGTGATGTTCTTCCTGGCTGCATCCCCATGGCCTAACCATAGTGCCTGGTACATCAAGGTAAGGGTTACGAACATGGAGTATGGAGCCAAGTTTTGTGGATGCAAATCCTATTTAGTAGCTGTGTGACCTTAGATAAATCACTTAACCTCTCTGTGCGTAGGTTTTCTACTTGTGACATGGGATAACAGTAACACCTCTCTCATACTGTAATTGTGAAATTAAATGAGCTAATAAGTACAAAGTGCTTACACAGTGCTGGCAAATAATGACAGCTGCAAACATAACCACTTGTGGACTTGCCAGGTGCTGGGGAGCTCCTCTGTCCTCACCCCCACCCTGAGATGTAAAGTGTAACGAAGCTCCCTTTTCCAGGTGGGGGAACTTGAAGACAGTACACCTGCCCAGGTCACCCAGTTCTTAATTGGCCTGAGATTCCTACCCAGGCCCGCCTAACAATAGCAAAACAGAGCATTTAATTGGTTTTGTAAATGTTCTCTAGGCCTTTACAGATAGGCACACATTTACCTCTCACAGCAATTACATGAGGTAAGTGTTGCTAATCCCCATTTTACAGATGCAGAAACTGACAGTGAGAGAGCTTAGGTAATTTTCTCAAGACCTTACAGTTAACAAGTATCAGGGGCGGATTTAAGCCCAAGCCTATCGACCTGACTGTCCCTACACGCAAGGGGCGGGCCATTGGTCCCGGGTGCCTGAGGTTGAGCGGGCCTGCCAGCAGTCCGACGAGTCCTCCTAGCCCCTAAGTGGTTGGGGGTTGGGACCGACGTTTCTTAGGCCCAGGATGGGTCTAGCTGGCGGGGAGCACGAGCGGTCCCCAGCGCTGGCAAGCTGCGCGGGTCGGGTCGACAAAGAGCAGCTAGGACAGGATGCCTCCGCGCTCGCACCGCGGGAACCCCGGCGGCGGCCCCGCCCGCGCGGGCGTCTAGGCTCTCCACCCGCCACCCTCCCCAGCCGTCGCCCGCGCGTCCCTTTCGCATTTAGCCCAGCCGCGCTGCTTGCCTGCGATTACCCAGAATCGCCCCCACTTGTCTGGCTGAGTGACGAAGATCAGCAGTAGATGTCCCAGCAGACCTGTGGGCAGGCCGGATCCGCGCCCCCCAGCAGAAAGTAGCCCAGGCGGGAGTCTGGAAATCTCGGTTCTCCTCCTGCTCTGCCTCTCGCTCTCAGAGGGACTCGGTTTGGGCCCCAAGCTTTACCATTTATGCAAATGATGTCAACAATGTTTCTGCACAATCGAACGAAGGGGGAACCGTATGGGAACAGCCTGAAATTTCTCTGAAGTCGCCTATGTTCAGCTAAAATAATTCTGAGAATTTTATATTCTTCCCCATCATTATGTGTTTTTCTAAGAATCTGTACTTTTTTTTTTTTTTAATTTGCAAAGGAGTAAAATTGTCACGCAGGAAAAATAATCTGTGGTTTATCCTGTGGTTTAAGTCATCCCGTTTGAGACACCGAAGGAAACTCTGGAAGGCCTCTGCTTTTCCCACTGCTCTGTTACCCTGATTCGTGTTTTTTCACTTTATTTTTCCGGTTAAGACCTTTACAATCTCACTGATTGCGGGGGAGGTGGGGAGTAGAAAAAGACTGGGTTTTGCAACCAAATATATTTGGTTAGAATTTCTCATTCTACGTTTTTTTGTTTGTTTGTTTGTTTGTTTTTGCCTGTGGGACCTTTGTCAATTGGTTTAAATTTGGCAAGCCTCAGTCTCGCGTCTGTGAAATGGGGAGAATACTCCCTGCGGGATTGCTGGGAGGATTTGGGATCATGGGCCTGCCAGGTTCTGGGTGATCAATGAATGACGCTGCTGAGGGGTGGGAACACTAACGGTCTAAGCCTGGATTTCCTCCCTCTACTCCCTCTTTTGGCCCCAGATCCCCACACCTGCGGAAGAGCTGGGTGTGGCTGGCTCCCAGACTCCTGAAGCCTGCAGGGCGGCGGTGGCACCGGTTCCCTCCTCCCCCAAGGGCCGGTTAGGCAGGCGGGACCCGCGGCGACTTGCAGGCGGAAGGCCGTGGGCTTTATTTACACAAAAAGCAGCCGGTAGAGCTTGCCTTGTATGGACGAAATGCTGGCGGGCCGGAACGTAGCTGGGGGAGGCAGTAAGTGGAGACCTATGCCTGATAGGAATCTGAATAAATAAAATACCTGAATGAAAGAATGTATTGAAATGGCCTCCTAGGGTCACAGGAACACGACCCAAAGGCGGCCTTCAGAATCCTTGCAAACGCCGCATCCTGTTTAAGTCTGGCAAACAAGCTCAAATGGTGGCCTCCTGCCACCCAGATCCCCCTGTCTCAGGGTCGCCTCTGGGGCTCCACTTCTGGGCGGGGAGTGAGAGCTGGATCCTAAACAAAGAAGGGAAAGGGAACTTCACTTTATGAGCACCTACTATGTGCTAAGCACTGTTCCTATGTCATTTCACAGACTTCTCACACCATACTTTGTGGTGGACATTCCCACATTGGGTAAGCTTTGGCTCAGAGAGGCGAAGTCACTTGCCCAAGAACACGAAAGCTTGCAAGTGGACCGGCTGGGATCAGGCAAGTCTGTCTGGGCTCTTTTCCCCAAAGGCCCTGGCCCGGGAAGGGCAGGGGGAAGGCACAGCGCGCTGGGTTGCAACATCAGGAGAGCAGAGCGATTACCCAGCTGTTTCTGAGCGCCGCCCCTCCCCTCTTTTTCCTTCACCTGCCCACTAGATGTCCGAAGCCTCTTCCAATCTACCTGTCAGCTAATTCAATACTGCCCCACCCGCTTGCCTGATTTAGCAGCCGGAAGTTGCACACCGGATGACCGCTGCCTTACAGCCCCTAGTCCTATCATTGCTAAAACCAGTGTCACCCTGGAGGACAAGAGGGGTGCGCCCAGGGCACGCATTTCTCCTACCTCTACCCAACTCACCACGCTGCATCCGGTCTGGGAGCAATGGAAACTGGTTCAGCTGCCCCCTTCCCGGCAGGGCCCTGCCCACACCCACCCCCGGCAAGGCCCTGAACAGGTTTCTTCACTTTCCCTGGCCCAGTTCCTGCCGGGGGGCAAGGAAGGGAAGCTGGTTGCTCAATGTGCCTGAGGATTCTTCTGGCTCTCATGTGATTTGTCCACCAGCCATCAGCCATGTGGGGCCAAGACAGGCCACCCAGCGCATGCAGTGGCTCACGCACCCAGGTCCATTCAGCAAACTTTAGGGTTCCTCATGTGACACGTGGGCCTTGTGCTCTGCGTGGGCAGTCCTCTGGGTCCATCCAACAGTGAGGGAGTGTGGGAGGAGACTTGTCAAGCTTGTCCTAGGGCTGGGGACACTGACCTCTCACTGGCTCGCCATCAGGATGTGCCCAACGCCCTTCAGAAGACTTTCACAGAAGTCCCAGCTCCTTTGCTTTAGACCTCTTGGCCAACAGGAAAGCTTAGGCAGAAAATCCAAGCAAGCAAGGGGTTTATTCACAAATATTTACTGAGTGCCAGACACTTTACTAGGTCCTGGGCATGCCACAATGACCCATATGCCATCCCTGCCCTCACCAGTGCCAGACTAATGAGGAATCAGACTGGTACCAAGTCATCTTACTATGGGGCAAGAAGCCATTTCCAGGAGTGCATCTGGGAGAAGACCCTACGTTGGTCGGGTGTGGGGACAGGAGGAATTAGGAAAGACTGTCTCAGACTTCCACCACGGCCTCTTTCTTCCTCGTACCTTTCTGCACACATGTATGGAGCACCTGCATCATGCTAAGAGGTCAGGAAGCAGCTGGTGGTTTTCAAGGGAGAACAGGCCATGGTGTCAGGGTGGAGTGGTGAAAAGACCAGGGCTCTAGCTTACTCTGTGCCCCTTGTGATTCATATAATTTCTCTGAACTTCGGTTTCTTTATGTGTAAAAGAGAGGTAATGATAACACTTGCATTAATATCTACTGTATTATTTTGTTGTGGTTCACACTCTTCTTCTAATCCTCATGACAACCCCCCATGTCGTCGGCAGTGCAGATAACTTCATACCCACTTGATAGACAAGAAAGCTTACTCAGACAAATGAACAGGATCAGGATTGTCTATGTCTGGTAAATGTTCAAGCCCAGGGCCCTGGGGAGGAGTGACCTGTTAAAATAGGGGAGATACTATGACCTTCACCTGCCCTCCCTGAAACCCCAGAGGACTGATTGAGACTGAGCTGTCTGGGCAACTTCCTTTGACCGAAATCCTGTCAGCTATACCCCAACAGCAGCTAGATAATACAAACAGCCACACCCTCCCTCAGCATTTTTGCCCCAACTTGCACTTCATGCCAGGGGATTTCTCTTTCAAGGACCACGTTTTAAAACGGGGGATGATATATGCTAGTTGGACACCTGCTATGAGCTAGACACCACACTAGACATGGTCATGTGGGTTACTTCATCTTATGTGAGACACTGAAGGTAGGCAGGGAAAGGGGGGGGGGAAGGGCAGCAGGGGGAGGAGGAGGAAACAACTTATCCCAAGGGCTCTCCACAATATAACTTGAAACATGCACATATAACCCTGAGTGTTCTTTGTTAAATGCGAATATGATGATGTTACACCAACTCCCTGGCTGGAAGTCTCACACTGCCTTTATACAAAGTCCACGCTGCGGGAAGTCATATTCAGCTGGCCACATGATCACTTCTGCTGTGCTCATTTATCTCCTGGCCTTTGCACATGCAATTCCTTCTTCCTGGAATGCCCTTCCCAGCTCCTTAATTCCTTTCCAATTTTTAGTTGATTAAATACTATTCATCTTTCAGCTCTCAGTTTTAGATGTCATCTCCTCCAGGAAGCCTTCCTTGTCCACCCAGACAGGGCTAGACCTGTCTACACTCTATTGTATCTGTTTAATGATCTGTCTCACTAGATGGTAAACTCCTTAGGGACAGGAACTGTGTTCTGTTCCTGTGTCCTCAACACCAGCCACAGTGGGGCTCATAGCAGGCATTCAATAATTGTTTAATGGATGGATGAGAAGAGGTTGAGCATGAAAATTATCCCCATTTAATAGAGGCGAAAACCAAGTCTCAAAGAGGGCAAAAATGCCTATCTAAGGTCAGACAGCTGACAGTGGGTGAGTTAAGCTACAGCTAAATCCCTCTAAGTCCACTAAATCTTGTTTTACTATTTCACTTACATTGAAGATAATACAACCTCCTTGTAAGTTTTCTCATCGAAGTTGTTCCTAGCGCTATCTTTCAATATTGCACAGAACAATAACTGGGTCCTGATAATGTCATAATTATAAATATCAATCATCAAATATATAGTTAAGTCTCAGGTATGGATTTTAGGTACCTGAGACCTCATGACATCTTAGGCCAACATTGTGATATCTTTTTAAAAGAAGAGAAAGCTGACTCAGAGAGGTTGAGTGATTTGCCCCCGATTCCACAGCCTTCAGACTCAAGTCAGTCTACACTAAATCCAGGTTCTTTTCACCTCCCCAGGCAGCCTTCTGAACTTGGCTATGAGGCCAACTCTCAGATGGCCTTACACCGCAGCTTGGTCCCAGTTCTCCCTTGAGAGGATACAGATCGAAACTCTACAACCTCCCAGCGTCCTCTGGGCTTGGCCCAAGTGTCATGCTAACACTGGCATTTGTCTCTGGCCACTCTCCTCTTCTCCCCTTGGGTTCTAGCATCTGCACTGGCTCCACCTCCAGGCAGAAGACAGGGCATGGGAAGCCGTCCTTGTGCCCAGTAAACGGCCCCCTTGAGAACCGGGCAGGTAGGCGCAGATCCTGGCATTTTCAGGTGTCTCAACAAACAAACTCTTTGGCAATTACACACACCCTTAGCCAGAGCTCCCACAGCCTTTCCTGACTCCTAGGTGCTGCTCCCAACTGTAGGGTCACCCCACGAGCTTCCTTAAGGTACTTTCACTGATTCATTTGTGCAGTGACTATTTGCCCATCTGTAGCATGGCTCTTTTATCTAACAGTGTGCCCTTGGAGTCTTGGCACTTCTTCAACTATCTGAGTGGAGCAAGTTAGCCCAAACCATCTATATTAGACTAGAAGTTTCATGAGGACAGGGGCTACATCTGTTTTGTCATTCTACACCAGGGGTCGGCAGACTTTTGAGATGGAAGAGCCAATCCTGTCCCTCACAACAATTTAAAAATTATCCGAGAGCCATAAAACAAATGAAATCATCATTATGTGAATAATATCCTTTAAATTTTGTATAAATGAAACTACGATAGTTTTATTTTCATTTTCAATTTTACTTCAGAGCCACATATTATGTACCCAAAGAGCCGCATGTGGCTCGCGAGCCGCAGTTTGCTGATCCCTGTTCTACACTCACCACCTAGTGTTATGCCTGACACATAGTAGGCCCTTACTAAATATTTGTTGAATGGCTAAATAGCTAAATATAAATAGATCTATTCATCTCTTAAAAGTTGCTGTTAGTCCTTCACTTACGAGTCAAAAGGGACCACAGAGGGAAAAAATCCTACTCTAATTCCCTCATTGTACAGAACGGGAGACCCACAGAGAGGAGACACATGCACAGTTCAGGGCAGAGTCTAAAGTACGGCCCAGGACTCCAAACTTTTACCTAAGCAGATTCTCTGTGTTGGGACTCTGCTCCTAAAGCATAAACATGTTCTTATTTAATTTTCACAGCAGCCATCTGGGGCCAGGAGCAGGGAAGGGAGAGCACTACCACTGCCAAATGGCAGGAGAGAAAATTGGGGCTCAGAGAGGTGAAGTTGAGTAGACCCAAGGTCACACAACCAGAGCCTCAGGCTTTTGCCACCATGGCCCATGCTAAGAGCTCATTCTCCCGCAGCCTCTCTCCCCATGGCCCCCTAAAATGAACCTTAAAAGAGATTTGAAAAGATAGGCCCCTAAGGTTGCAAAGACCTTCATCTTAATCATTCATTCTGCTTCTGGAAGGTTGGGTCCATCTGTCTGCCCAGTGCTAAAATTAGGACCATTCAGGTACTCCAAATTGTCATCTTCTCTTAAAGGGGCTGGTGGCCCAAAAACTTGTCTCAGAGGCCAAATATTCTCCAGTGACACAGAGGATATCATCTACTTTCTACAGTGGCACAGGGTGAGTGGGACCAGGGGTCTTTGGGACACCATGAGAGCCCACTCGAATCTCAGAGGTCCCTCTGGACTTCGTGCATGCCAGGTCTCCGACCACAGGCTCAGCCAGGCCACAGTTCCCGCCTTCCCTCCCATGACTGGGGCCACCTCAGCAGCCACCTGCTATGGTGGGGGAGGTCTTTAAAGGAGGCCGGGTGCCTTGGGACAAAAAGAATAGAAAAAAGGCCAAATGAGTGATGTTGGCTATGTTATACTCTCCCAACATCCCACACAGGTGGGCTGGAGTGAAGATTTTTATTTCTGGGACAAAGCAGCTCAGCTATTCAATAATGAGAAAAGAAAAAAAAAGTGCATTTTGTTTACTGTAAGAGCAGAGGGACACAGTCCTATGGCAGCATCCTGGTTCATGAATTTGAGATAATTTACACCTTTAATGAACAATAGGATGTCCTACCAATAACTTTAAAATGCCAGTGTGGCCTGCTGTTTGGACAGCACTGGGCAGGATCTGAGTAATCCTGAGCAAATGGCCCCACCTTCCTGAATCTGTCGCCTGGGCTGAACAGTGACACTCATGGTGCCCCCTTGGCAAGGTTTGTGGGCATTAAATGATGCCATGGATGTTAAGCACCGAGCACCACGCCTGGCACATCGTGGATGCTAAACAAATATTAGTTCCTTTTTTTAAAAAAAAGAATGGGGGATGAATGGTGCTTGAAATAGAATTGTCATGGAAAAAAACCCGGGGCCCCCCAGCAAAGTAAAGTTCCACCAGGGCTAGACAGAGCCATTTCCCAATTGTTTGTTCAAGGACCAGCCCTCACACGGCGTGGCTGGCCTCCCACACAGCGGGCTCGCATGCTTCCTTTCCTTTCTCCTTGAGCCAGGCCTCGCCAGCAAAAAATGCACTTAGCCACTCAAAACGCAATCGTTACAACTCACCCAGCAGGCACATCGACATGCCTGTTGACATGTGCACACAAATACTAAAAATGCATGCAATGCGATGCAGCTCGATAAAAGTGTGTGGCTGCCTTCCACACAGTCAATGAAATGGTAGAGCTGCGTGGACAGAGCAGGAGCTGGGTGAACCTCGCTTCAAGGCTTTTTCCGTCTTTTAATCATGGTATGACCTGGAGCAAGTCACCGGAAATGTCAGTCCTCTCATCTGAAAAATGGTAATTACTACAGGTGTTTCAGCTGTTGATCTTGTTGCAAGGATACAAGACAGGTATATAAGACCATGTATATAAAAGAATGGTCTGATAAGAGATAGATGCTTAAAGATAATTATTGCAGAAATGCCATGAGTCGAAAATAGAGAGTCTAGCCCTGAGCTCACCTTCTTTATGGGGTTTTACCCAATGAAGTGATCTTTTCTGTTTCTCAACTCCTTCAGGGCTTCTTGCCTCTTAACAGGAAGGTTATGACCTTAGCTGGCTTTGTTCTGTCGTGGACCTGTTTTCATTTTGCCTCAACAAATGAGCCAGCAGGCTATCTGAGTGTGAATGCCATGTTTCCCCTCTGTGTCTTACCCTACCTCCCCTCTTCCCCGCCTCCACCCCCACACCCCCAATC
>NW_017731907.1:184804-185942 GCF_001890085.2 Hipposideros armiger | reverse complement strand
CGCTGAGTTGGAAATGCCTGTTTCTCTGTCCCCTTCTACCAGTCTGTGAGCTCCCTGAAGGCGGGGACTGTGCCTTGTCACTTGTACTTTCCAGTAACTAGCTTAGCAGGGGCTCAGTGAATGTTTCTGGATCAGAATATTAATAAATCAACTTCTGACCCACCTTTCAGGGGGGTTTGTTTCACTTTTTACTTGAAACTCTGGTTGCTCAGCTGTATGTGCTTTGTCCCTTCACCTAATCTGAAATTCCTGGAGGGCACAATAGTGGGTTGAATTGTGGCCGCCCCCACCCCCCAAAAAAGATATGCCCAGCCTTCAGGACTTGAAAATGTAACCCAATTTGGAAATAGGGTCTTTGCAGATCTAATTAGGTTAAAGACCCCAAGATGAGATCATTTTGGTTTTAGGGCCCACCCTAAATGCAATGACCAGTGAGTGTCCTTATAACAGAAAGGAGAGGGAAGTTTGAGAAATAGATGCTCAGAGAGGAAGGCCATGTGAAGATGGGGGCAGAGGCTGGCACGAGGCTGCCGCCAGCCAAGAAACACCAGGAGTCCCTGGAAGCTAGAAGATGCAGAGGACGGGTTCTCCCTGGGAGACTTCAGAGGGAACGTGGCCCTGCTGACACTTGGCTTTCGGATTTTTGGACCTCCAGAACTGTCCAAGAATACATTTCCGTTGCTTGGCGCCATCAAGGTTGTAGCATTGGTTCCAGCAGCCCTAGGAAACTAATCTGAGCAGGAACTGTGTCTCTCACGGCTGTGATGTCCTGCCCACCCACCTGCCCCAGAACCTGCAGCCTCGCTGTGCAAACAGTAGGACTTCCATGAGAGCATAGGAGGTGCTGATTCTGAGAGGCCGTGTCTCCATTTTTAGCTGGATTGACTGTCCTAAAGGTGGGCCAAAGCCAAAGAAAGTTCTCAAAACACCACAAAACCATGCAAATCAGTTAGCGTGGAAGACACCACCTTCCATGCCCACTGTGGGCTAACTGCTCCACCCCTGGTGTCTCAGTTAGTCATCTCCCACTCAACACATATGACTGAGTACCCGCTCTCAAGGCCCATTTTAGAGAAGAGGAAACTGAGGCTCTGGGGAGTGAGGTAACCTGCCTGTGATCTCACAATGAATAAGTGGC
>NW_017731907.1:183165-184254 GCF_001890085.2 Hipposideros armiger | reverse complement strand
GATTGAGAGTAACTGGATTGCTATTTTATGTAAGGTCATCAAGGCAGGCCTGTCTGATAAGGTGACATGTGGGCAGAGGCCTGAGGAAGTGAGAATGAAGTCTGCAGCTATTTGGAAGGAAAGGGAACTGCAAAAATAAAAGGCCCAAAAGCTAGAACATGCTTGAAAGTTTCCAATCAGGCAGGTCAGAGAATCTGCCAGAAAACAGTTCCCACAGAGCCTTGCCGGTCGCGGTTCTGAGTGTGATGAAAAGCCACTGGAGGGAGTGGCACAGGGGAGTAGCAAGTTCTGGTTCGGGTGGTGGAAGGACACCCCGTGTGGACAATAAAACAGAGGGTCAGGTGGACGCAAGGAGGCCAGGGAGGAGGCTGTCACAACAATCCAGGGGACAGCAGAGGGGTTGGGGCACAGTAGATCAAAGCTGACCAAAAAAGAGAAAGAAAAGGAAGGGGACGGAAGAAGAGGGAAAGAAGGAAAAAGGGTGGGAAGGAGAAAATAAAAGTGGAGTGTGAAAGAAAAGACTGTTTTACATATCAAACAAGGACTCAATCATCTTTATTGAATGTAAGACTCTGGGCTGGGGGAAAAAGGAAATGGGTACCTCCTATGTGCTAAGGGCTGTACTAGATCTTCATATGTCCCACCTCATCACCATTGGAGGTAGGAATAACGAGTCTCTATTTTATGGGTGAGACATCTGAGGCCCAGATACGTTAAGCCACTTCTCCAAGGTCACACAGCCAATAAGGCAGTGCAGGAATCAGTCAAGGGATTATCTGAGTCCAAAGCCTGCTCTCTCTAAACCTCATTCTGGCCGGGTACAGAGTAGTGTATAGACATAGTCCCTGCCCTCAGAAACTTCCCTGACTTATAACAACCCCATGAGGTCAGGACTGTTATTATGCCTATTTTTAGAAATGAGAAAACTGATGCCTAGAGAGGTTAAGTAACTTGCCCAAGTCACAACAGCTGGTAAGCGGCAGAGCCAAGATCAAACCCTGGTCTAGCTCCAAATATCTTAACCACTGCTCTGTGTCATCATATAATGTAGTTGTTTTGAATTTTAGTAAAATCTACTTTCAACCTCAT
>NW_017731907.1:168888-181640 GCF_001890085.2 Hipposideros armiger | reverse complement strand
CACTCTTTGATTCGATTAATTATTTAAGATAATGTTATAAATAATTACCACAAGTGTTATCAGCAATACTACCGCTTACATAAAACAGAAGCACTACAGCAATCTGGCAGTTGGTAATAAAAGCTCAAAGCCTGCTTGTAACTTTGGGTCAAGCAATTCCGTCATAAGAATTAACACCCTCACAAAAGAAGGCAAATAACCCAAAGGTTATAATCGCATGTATGCATATGGTGAAGGTCTTGATAATCATTAAGAATTCACTAACTCGTCCAACAGTTCCTGAGTCCCTACTGGTGCCAGAGATAAACACAGTGAGTGTAGGGGGTCACACTCACACACACACAAACACACACACACACACACACACACTTAGGATTCATTGAAATGCAGGCTCTGGAAAGGTCTGTAAAGTACAGTGGATCAAGAGGGGGGATCAACAGGGAAACTGCTCAGCAAAACTAAAGCATAATCCCTGAGACTGACAAGGGAGAAAACTACATGGATTCTTGGAAACATGCATATGAAATGGTGTTAAAGAGAAACAAAAAGAAAAAAGAAAAACTATCACAGGACTCAGAGCATGTGGACGTTAAAAGGGCCTGGGGGAGCATCCGGTGCAGTGCTGCTCAGCCCTTTCCCCAGAGACTCGTGGCAAGTGAAGATCACATATCCTGACCATCTCGGCAGAGAAAAATTAAGTTCTGGGCAATAATAATAAAATGTCCAGCACCTAGCTGTCACTCTGCTGTTTTCTCTCGCACTTAAGAAAGCTGTTCAGTTCACCAGAGAGTGAGACTGGAGCTTGAGTCCACTCAAATTTGTTTAATACAACAGGGATTGGGAGTCAACCCTGCAGTTGATAACCAGAGATCTGGCCTAAGCCTTCCTGCGATAGGTAGAGAAGCTGAGGCTGCCAGTGACCTTTCTACCCTGTCATGCTAGCACATGCTTCTTGCTCAATTGGTATTCATTGAGTATTCATGACTGAATATGCAAATGAGATGGTGTGACCCAGGTTACCCAAACTGTATGTGGCTGGTAACATACACTGATGAAAACATAGGGATTGGGAGTGACTTTAGACCACGGTACCTAGAAACGCATGTTCACTAAGTTACCTTTCTTTGATTTGTTCAAGTGTAACATGAGAAATAAAACAATGGCCCAGCAGACATAGCAGTGTAGAGGGGTTCACAACAATATCCTAAAAAAATGACAGAGTTCTAGAATCCAAGATATGAATGGTACCAGTATCCAGTCTCCAGGGCTTGAAAGCCACAACGAGGGGACCCCATATCGTGGCACTTTAACTCACCATCTAGGAACAAAGGGTCTTTTAACAAAATTAGCCAAGTGCAGAGCCCATAGGGGTAGGTCCTCATCGCCTGTTCATCGGTGATGGCTGTTTTCTGCCTTTCCTCTGCCTGGGATGCCCCTCCCACACCACCATCCTCCTCTCAGTGACACCGTTTATGTCCTTTATATAGTAGCTGCTCTTCAGAGAGCCCCTTTCTGACCATCCTGTTTAAAAAGGTCCCCACTGCTATTCTTTTTCAAAACCAGAAGGGCATAGAGATCTTCCAGCTCTCCAAGCTCAACCATCTCCCTATTTTCATCAGATAACATTTACATATTCTACTAGCTACACCACAGGGAAAACATAGTTCCCACCCAGTATTTTTCTTTTTCACTTATAACACGTATTGCGCATTGTGATTTTTACATTAGTTTATTGATTATCCATATACAGAAAGCATAATACTAGTAAGTATGATTAATATGTATTGGGCACTTACTGAGTCAGATACTATTTTGACGTACTTTACATGTCAACTCATTTAATATTCACAAGAACCCTCTGAAAGAGGTTCTATCATGAGCCTCATTTTACAGATGAAGAAATGGAGGTTTAGTGAGCAATTTGGTCAAATTCATATAGCAAGTAAAGGACAGAGCCAGATATCAGATCCAGGGCTCCAGAGATTAAGCATTTAATCTCTAGGCAATACCAAAATACCATGAAGGCAGATGTCTTTTTTGCCCACCACTTCATCCCCAAGACCTTATGTAGTGCCTGGCATGGAACAGGGGCTCAATAAATATTTGTTGAAAGAAAGAAAAGGAGGGAGGGAAGGAAGGAGGGAGGGAGGGAGGGTGGGAGGGGTGCTGAGGAAGAAGTGCTACGAGCCCTCTCATGACCTTCTCATGCTTAAGGCAGGGTTGGGACCCCCTGAGGAGTCCCCATCTCACTTGGGGGACCAGAGATGCTGGAGATAGAGCTGAATGAGATATTGTCCCTGTCCTGGGGGACTGAGTGCCTTGATCCTCATCTCAAGGTAGCCCAGTGGGTCTGATGCCCTCAGGTGAGCCCGGGGAACCCCCTCAGTGGATCCACGGCCCTTCCCTGCCTACAAACAGAGGTTCAATTGTAAGAAACCATCTGATCAAGGGCCCCTGTGGGAAACCTCAGAGCATATCAATGAATTTGACAGAGCCCTATCTCAAGGAGTTCACAGGCTAGTGAGGAAGAGAAACCCTGCAACTAAGAAGAGGAGGAGAAGTAGACCCATAAGACTGGGAAGTGAAGGAACAAGGCACAGAGAGACTCACATCTGTGAATGAACTTGACCTCTGGGAGTCTCTGCTTGCTCTGCTGATGAAGCCTGCAAACCTCCCTCCATCTGCACAGGTGGACTGCTTTGCAACAATACCTGATACTGTGATACATGTTACTGTAAGACAAGGCAAGGCTGGTAACGAGAGCGATGAGAACAATATAACATGCAAGTTGCTTTATTTCTCACTGATTTTTCCCAGGATGTTAATTCTGTGTTCCACTGAGGAGCGGCAGCTGAGCGAAAATTCTACGCTACCACAGTTGAGTGCGGGAGCGACAGAGGCATATGGTACCAGGGGTACTCTACACGAGCCCCTTTCACCCACCATCCTGCTGGGCTGCTGGCCTACATGCTCTTTTCCAAAAGAGCTTACTGCCTGGTGCATCCCTGTCTTGGAGCACTTGCCCTTACCTCCTTAACAGGCCTCATCCCCACCCTGTGCATTCCATCAACGTACCTTCACCAGTTTTTAGGTAAAGCCCTGTATTTGCTGTAGTATGCATGTGTGTGTATATTTATTTATTTACTTGGAATCTAACAGGTCTTTTCAGCTCTATTATTTTTATTAGGATATATAAAATTTGATCTTAGCATTGTGGTTACAAAATTGTACAGGTTTTCAATGATCTACCCCAACCCTATTTTTGCAAAAAAGCCCTGCGGTTTTTAATGTCCACCTCTGCAGGACACAAAGCGTTTCAGGAACATATGTAGCATATTATAGTAGAGTTGCCTGTATCCATCCACCAAAGGCTTTGCCATTAGCTATGCATGGTATTCCTCACATAACTTCTTTGAAGCAGGCATAAATGGCAATCGCCACACTCATTTTCAGATAGGGAAACTGAGGCGCAGAGATGTGAAATGACTTGTCCAAAAGAGATGAGAGAGGACAGGAATCTAAGTCCTCAACTCTGAGTCCACTTACCCAGCCTTCACTGTGTCACGACACTTAGTACATTTCCCAGCACGTGACAGGCAATCTGTCAGTAAGTTATCCTGGGAACAACTAATAGTGCCCCCAGACCATTCATCTCCCTAACAGTAGAGTGCTTGAGTGTCATTTTGAAAAAAATTGAGGAAAAGAAAAAGGTAACTACAATTTTTGAGTTTCTACTATGAGATAGGAATGACATTAGGGGCTTTTGAACACACGAACACACACACACACACACACACACACACACACACAGTGAGATAGCTGTTGTTTCATTTTGTGGATGAGAAACTGACACTCAGCAATTTAATGAAATTGCCCCAAATCACACTACTGGGAAGTGAATGAGTTTAGATTTGAACTCAAGTCTTCCTGACTCCAATGCCCATACTTCCCCACTGTATCAGTGGAAGTACCTACCAACTGTACAATAAGGAACAACTTTTAGTGGTACATGGACAAATCTATTTATTTTAATGGCTACGTATTTATTTTTACAGTTGTCTAAGTAGTTATGGCAAGTGATAGTTGTTAATCATTTATAAAAGTAATATATCATCTCCTATAAAAATAGCTTTACATTTTTAAAAAGGGAATCTATTTAAAGAAAAATATTAAGTAAATTGATTTTAGAGATATAAGTGGACATAGAAAATGGAAAAAATGATGGGCAAATGACTGAAACTTGAGGAACATGACTCTTAATCCTAACAAATAAATTCCTTAATAAAACATTTTCTTTTTGCAAATGGATTCCCATGAGTTCCATCAACAGGTATTTTCTAAATTACCTAGAATAGAAAGGAAATTAAAGCAGGTGTGACTCCCTGGCCAGTGTTTTAAGGAATTTAACATTCGACTCTCTATTTCTGCATCTGTGCCATTTGGTGTTTCTTTGCAGGACTCAGAGGTAGTTGGTCTAAGAAGTGCTTGGGTTCTCTTAAGTCAGAGGAAGCCGTAAGAGGAAACTTCATATGTTTTTTTAAAGAGCAATGGAAGTTTCAGGCCTCGTGAATATTCCCAAATGATCCATATGCTTGGTATTTGTGTTATGCTGACAAACAAAGTAAAGGACCCTGGGCCCACTCGAGATACCTGGTTTGCATCCCATCTCTGGCCACTAACTTACTGTATCACTCGGGTAAGTGATAGCCGGGGTGCTACTGTCCCCACTGGATAAATGAAAGAATTTTGATTTCTATAACCATTCTCCAGTCATGTGAGACACATACAGTCAAGAATCACTATCATTGGCAATATTAGCCGTCCATGTCTCTTAGGAGACGCCTGTCTACCACAAGCACCAGAGTCCTTCTAGGCCTGAGAGTTTGTGATTTCACGATTCAAGGTCCTTGGATTGCAGATGTCCACACGAGTAGCAGTGATGTATACCATCAAACAGTCTCTAGGTTATGTTTAGAGTGTCACACCACAGTCAGCACAAGCCAAGCTACTGTATTCTCCTACCTGCCCTACTGGGCGAGTACTCTGGTTAATTAAATGTCCATGTTAATATCACTGAGCTCATTATCCTTGTCGATATAGAGTTTGTATTTTTGAGAAATGCCTAATGTGAATTCGGAATATAATGAACACAATTTAAACTATCCCTGGTAAATATTCTCATTTCCTCACTTTGTTATTATCTTTTTTCCCACTAAGAAAGCAACGAATGCTTATTGTACTGGATTACTATACAGAAAATATTCACTCCCTCCCTCCATAACCCCCATGACTTCCCAGCTCACTGATATTGGACTTGGCCATGTGACTTGCTTCAGCTAATAGAATGGGGCAAAAACGACAACATACCAGTTTCCAAGCCTAGGCTTTAAAAAGCCTCAAGGGTTTCCATTTGCCACGGCCTGTGCCATGAGAACATATCCCTGGTAGATTCTGCCGCTCTAGGATGGGTTCTAGAATGAGACGCATGGAGCAGACCTGAATTTAACCCTCAACCCTATTGCTCCAGGTTGCACAAGCAAACACTGCACTAACGTAAGCAGTTCCAGGAAAAGCCATCATCACTACTTAGAGAACTGCAGGGGAGGCAGATGCAATAAAGAGGAAAGAAGACTGAATGGGGTCTTAGGAAGGCATGCCACTGCAACCAACTTGCTGACTGAGAAGCAGGAAATAAAATAATAGTATAGCACTCAGTTTTGTGGTTTCTTTCACAACAAAAGCTGATTAATCCACCTATTGTGATACGTACTAATTTACAGAAATCATATATTTCTCAAAGTGAATAAATTCTCTCTAATCACACTCCCATGTAAGGTAGCTGATAATGACCATTTGGCATATAACTTTCTACTCCTCTCTCTGGGTTTTCCAAGGATTAAATGAGCAAATGCATTAAAAAGCACAGTAGTGGGAATATGGTGTAGGCACTCATTAAACATTGGCTATTTTTATTAATATGCTCATACAAACAAATATACTCACATGTAGGTTTTTCAATGTTTGCAAAAATAAGACCATGCTACAGACATCATTCTACAACTTGCTTTCTTCAGGTAACACTGTATCATGGGCATGTCTCCAAGTCAACTCATCTTTTTAAGGGCAATTAACTCATCATTTTAAATGGCTACATGATATTCCCTGGTTTGAATATACCATCATGTATTTTACCTATTTCTATTTTGTAGATAAAGAAACTGAGACTCAGAATGAGAGAAGAGTTTGTCAAAATTTTTGCTGCCCTGTGACACACTTCGGCAATCAAAGGTAAGTGGTAGTGGCATGTGGGCAATGCTTTCAGAGCTATCCCATGGTGTTGCCTCGCTCTCTTTCCTGTGACACATACCAGCAATATCTCAGATGGGGGCTGCTCCTTCAGCCTGGGTTCCAGAGTAAAGAGCTAAGGCCTAAATCAGGGTGGGAGCATAATACGTACATGAAATAAACTCATGTTGTTTTAAGCCTCTGAGATTTGGGGGTTGGTTTGTTGCCACAACATAATTTAGGGAATGCCGATACAGTGTTTCAAGTCTTTCCAGTGTTTGGGTGTTTGCTACAAATATTCATCATCACTGGTATGGCTTAGCTAGTCAATCAAGATGTTGGTTGATGAAATCATGTGAAACAACATCGTCCCTAACTACCTTTTTTACAAGTATCAGTAGCCCTCTCTCCTACTGAAAAATCACTAGGCAAAGCACATGATGGCATCACAGAAAAGAGAAGTCTAATGACGTGGTCCTGTAGGTTGAGGGCCATCCTTTGTATGTGGGAAGTCTCTGAGGTAGGTCAGGATCATGAGAACACTGACCCAATTTCTCCAGGTTGCAAACTACATACGCGCGAAAGCGTAACACAGCACTAAAGTCACCAGTTCCGAGAAAAGCCATCATCACCACTTAGAAAACTGCAGGGAAGGCTGGCACAATGGAGAGAAGGTACACTGAATGGGACCTTATCAGCTCTAGACCTCAGTTTGCTCAGAAGACTGCTGTGAGGATCCAATGGGGGACAGCAGGTGCAGTTACAATAAGGAAACATATTTATTTTGATTTTTTTCATTACACATTTAAAGTGTAAGTGTTTAAGTGCAATACATGTTTATTGTAGAAACTTATAAAACAAAAAGAGAAGCATATGGGGGAAAATGGAAACTACCCAAATGTCACAACCATTGACATCTTGGTATTTTCTCCTAGGTAAATGCATATACATGTTAAGAGTACAGGACCTTCTGTGTGTACTTATGAAATATGTGCATACGTGCATTATAAGATCTTCCTCTCATGTTCATCCTCTCCATCCTTCCTTTCTAGCTTACCTTTTGGCCCCTCCAAACATGCCCCATATTCATGCCCCATGTTTAGACCTTTGTAGATAGATGCAGGCCTTCTTTCTAGAACACTCTCTCTCCCCTGCCTCTTCTTCTGGCTGCTCCTACTCATCTTTGAGATCTCAATTTGTTCATCACCTCCTTACAGGACAATTCTCTGACTGCTACCCTTGTCAGATGTCCCTTTCCCGTGCACCCAAAACATCCTGTCCCTCTTCTCAAAGCATCATCATACTCAACTAGTCTTTAGCCTCATTATTCCCTACTTTCCTTGCTATACCCCAAGTTGTGGGCAGGTGCTGTAGCTTTTGTTCACCAATGTTTACCAGTAGCTGGCCCATAGCAAATGCTCAAAAACTGGTGAATAAATTAATAACATCTTTAACAATATGTGCTACTTATATTTCTTCTGAAATACCCAAAGCACCTGGCATTTCTCAATAAATATCCACTAAAAGATTAAATATAAAAGAGGATATAAGACATGTCTCATGAAGTTTATGAATTAGGTGGGAAGAAAACATCACCAATGGAAAGTACCAGTGTATGATTAAGTGCTACGTCCTTTACTCCTGCCTCCTCCACTAATTCTCTTCAAACACGAAAGGAAAGAACAAAATCCCTAACTTCAGTTCCACAGTTATTCTCTCATTGACGGTATCCTGCAGCACCAGCTGAAATAAGAACATATCTACTCTACAATCTTGGTGGCTTACCACAATAAAAGTGATTTCTCATTCAAAGTCCAATGCAAATCTTCCAGTGTCATTCAGAGATCCAGGCTCCCTCCACATGTGCCTCTGCCCTTTTCCAAATGTCCCTTACATTTATCCAGGAGATGGGGAGAGATGGTTTTATGAGCCAGGCCTGTAAGTTGCACACATTACATTGAAGTGGCCATACCTAATGACAAAGGAGGCCAGGAAATGTAGTTTAGCTGTACGCACAGGAGGAAAAGGAAAAGGAGTTCAGTGAACACTTGGTAGTTCTTCTGCGACAGATGGTAAGGGAGTATGTGCTCTTAGGTGATCCCAAGTACAGGTAATGTTGATTTATGGATACTGAAAACACTTGTTGTTTTGAGAGAAGACTGGCCATCTAACTAACACTGGGCATGAGAAAATCCACCCCAGATTTTTCAAATCTTGAAAGTAAAAAAAGGTCAGTTCTAGAATTGAGAAACCACTGACATTGATGACCACTCCCAGGCAAATTCTAAAAGAGAATATTTAAAGATGGCTTTTATGAACGTTGAAAATAAATGACGAGTATTACAAGTTACTATGGGCTCACTAGGAGTTACCATAACTAACTGAGCATAGTGTCCGGCACATCATAGACAATATATACATGGTGAGTGGATGAACTTCAATTCTACTTTTAAGGTAATATCCTGCTGAGAAATAACTGTAACTTCAGAAAATTCTTTCTTAAATATAGCACCGTTTTCCTCTCTAACTTCTAGCCATTACCCTTGCTCTGACCTCAAAACCTACAGAATAAGTCAACGCCCCCACATGACAGTTGCACAACTATTTGGAGACAGCTGCATATGCTCCTATGGTCTTTAATTTTTCCCGCTGGGTAAATATTCCCAGTTCCTTCATCTCTTCTCCATGAGAAGTTTCAGGCTTCTCACCACTTGGCCGACCTCCCCTGAGATCTCTCTGATTGGTCAAAATTGCTTTCTTCAGTTTCATGTCCACAATGTTCCTTCCTCATGTGGTGCAAGCAGCAGCAGCCACTAGAATTAGCACTCTCCAGCTCTGAATATCACCAGAAGTATTTAAGTAGCAAAAATGCTGCCCAAAAGATGCATGCATGGGGAAAAGGGCAGGACTTGGAAGATGGCATCTAAGACCCTTGCCACTTTACCATCCCACATAAGTTTTGAGGAAATTCTGAGTGCTGGAAAGATATCACCAGATGCATGACGATGTGTACAGCAATTCCACATTCCTCCTTGACAAGACAAAAACATAGTCCACACATTCTATCCAACAACTCAATTCACTTACTTGCATTTCAGGTTTTTTTTTCTTGTCATTTCTGCCTCTTTACTCCACTTGTGATGTAGGTGCATACGATTATATCCAAGCTGACAACTCGAAAAAAAAGGGAGTAGGGAAGTGAGGAAGAGAATGGAACATCTCAAAATTGGAAACCAGTCTCAAACAAGAACGAATTCTGTGGAGAGTTGATCCAAGAGAAGGACTTCCACAGTGGCTCTGATATATAACAAAGATTTACTGAGCACCCTCCACGTGCCAAGCACTGTGCTAAATGCTATGGATAACAGTGAAGACAAAAAAATACACTTATCCTACCCTCTTGACACTTGGCCTCTTGTGGGCAAGACGGATCTTAAACAAACAAACAAAACAGTAACACAAAGAAATATGGAATAACAAATTAAGATAAATTGTGTTGTGATGAGGAAATCTCCACTTCCCTGGCTTTGGGTTACCATGAGGGGACATTTGCTAGAGAACTCTCTTGTCCACTTCCTCCATCACGTATTTACTCCCCATGGGAAGAGGAGTGAGTTATCTGATTGCTGAGTTCAGCAGCTTTGTGAACTCAGCATGCCCACCTCAGTCATTTGCTCTCTTTTCAGAATCAATTTGTCACCAGGATGTATTTATTCACTGTCCATTTGGAAGAGGCCTGCAACTGCCCACCTTTGCCAGGGACCAGTGGGTAAGCTTAATTCAGGGTGAAGCATTAGGAATCCGGTGTGGCCTCATGTCTGCCATGCCCTCCAATCTATCCTATATCAGCTATCAAGTTGACATTGCGATTTTCATTCATCTGATTACTGTATCTAACTTTCAGCGGGTTCTGAACTCAAGTGGGAAAGAAAGGGGTGTTATTTATCATCCCCCTGAAATCCCAACTGCTATCAAGAAAAACCATAGGGACTTACAAGAAAGTGTAAAAGGGGAATCTAATTTAGATGGGGGAAGGCGCAGAATTTTTAAAAAGCCTCTTCAAGTGTTATTTAAGCCAACATCCAAAGGAAACAGAAATTGACCAAGGAACAGGGAAGACGTGGGAGGGCTCACATGAACGTTCTTAGGCAGGAAATAGTTTGTCTTGTTTGAGGAACTAAAGCAGCTCATTGTGGGAGCCATTAGGGCTAGTCACCAAATACTTCCAGCTCTCTGCCTTCCAGGCAAATAGGATTGCACTTCCTGGTCTCCTTGTGGCTGGGTGGGGCCAGGGGACTACTTTGAACCAATGAATTGTAAGAAGTGACAGGTGACATTCTCTGGCAAAGGTGCTTCATTGCTGCTGGGCTAAACTCTTCAAAGCTCTCTTTCTCTCTACCTGGATCCATGTCTGTAATGTTCCTGAAAGGGGGTAAGGCAACAGGCTTGGCCCTAGAGGAAGACAACGTAATCGGAGTCCCTACCAACCCCTGACGGACATGGAGCAACAGCAAGAAATAAAACTTCTTTGTCTTGAGTCACTGAGATTTGGAATTGTTTTTTCACTGTAGCATAACCTAGGCTACGCCGACTGATGACGGTCACAGCCAAAATGGCTGCAGAATAGTGAGGGGAGAAGTACTAGCTATTTCAGGCTGGCAGGCAGGGTAACCCAGGTTATGTAAAATTTTATAGGCAAAGTAAAGAATTTGGGTGTTAATCCCAAATCCGATAGGATGTGCTTAGGTTTCAGCAAGGGAGTTTGACAGGTCCAACTTTTATGTATTAAAACAAGGGACTGTTGCTACTTGACTATTAAAACACCCTCTTAATTCCACTCTAAAAATCCATCAACAAGCATTTATTGAGCACCTTCTATCCTGTCATGTGCCAGGCACTGAATTAAGCCCTAGAGATACAACAATGAATAAGATACAGTTCCTGGATTTGGAGTCAGGGATGTAAGACATTTATAAGAACACATGTTAAACATTCTCTGCTTCAGGTAAGTACCCAGTGTAGTGAGAGCCAAAGGAGATAATAACTATTTGAGGGTAGAGTAGGAGATGGGGTAACAGAAAGCTTCCGAGGAAGCAATTATTTGAGCTGGGTGGGTCATGAAGAATGAGTAGGAGTTTGCCAGGAGGCATTGTGACTAAAGATAAAAGTAAATGGAAAGGCAGAAAAATGTTAAAGGAATGGAGAATGTTTAGGGTAGCTGAGAGTCATAGGAATGGGGGGAATGTGTACTGCAGGGAGGGTGTGGTGCAGCGTATTACTATTTGCGAATACTAGTTGCCCCTCCCACTGACATCAGGCTTGGCCATATGAACTGCTCTCAGCAGAAGCTTTAAGCACCATGCTCTCCTCTCTGCTATGACAATCAGCAATGTTTCAGAAGCTGTCCTAAAGCAAAGATGATGTGTGTGAAGCAGACACAAGCCAACCCATAATGGGCATACGGGATGAATGAGAAATAATTCTGTGGTTGTCATCCAGTAAGATTTTTGGTTCGCTGCCATAACGTAACCTCCCCTATACAGAGGGGCCATTTCCAGCTCTTCACTTCCAGGCACATAGTAGGATTGCACCTTCTGGCATCCTTTAAGTAAGACATGGTCATGTGACTAGTTTTTGACCAATAGTATGTAAATGCAAATAATATCTCTCATTTCGGGGAGGAAGCTTTTAAAGCCAATGTGAATTCACCATGCTTTCTTCATGCAGTCACAGTGAAGTGATTGGAATGACTGTGGAAGCATATATCAAGAGGAAGCCTTCTTCAGACTGAGTGAGTACATTAAGCAGAGCCCCTCTGACCTTGACCATGTGGTGTGAACAAGAAATAAAGTTTTTTTGTTAAGCCACTATGTTTGTTAATGGTGGCAAACCTAGTCTAGCCTGATTGATAAAGGAATTGGCACCTAGACATGGGATAATGTAATGACAACAATAAAAGTAAACATTCGTTGAGAGGGCAGTAACTAAGAACACTGTTATCAGAAGCTAGAAGGACAGTGATCTATTTGGTGAATATATCACCTGTGACAATTTAGAAGGTGTGTCATGAACCTAATCAACTTAAAGCATGAGACTGTAAAACAAAATGTTAGTAGCACGTGTTGGTGGCTGTTGATAAATTTGGAAATTTATTACAAAAAAAAAAAGATAAGCTCAGAGAAGACTTGGGCAGTTTACAAGCAAGAATGAACAACAGTAAGGACAATCTTGAAGAAATTCAGAGATTTGTGGGGTTAAAAGAGGCTAAATTGTTTCTCAATCTCAACTAGTAAAATATACAATTAAGAAATGTTTTCCGCAAGAAAAGGCAAGTTAAAATTAGCTTCGAAGTATGGATCAAGTCAAGGTATGGCCTCAAACCTATTTATTGTTAAAACCTGTTGACAAATTCAATTAAATAAAATGGCTCTGGAAAAGTGTGACTCTCACACCAAAGCTCAATAAGC
>NW_017731907.1:144846-168408 GCF_001890085.2 Hipposideros armiger | reverse complement strand
GCACCACTCGACCGGCCCTACTCCCCAATTTTTGAAAGCTTATTTAAAAATATATTTCTCAACGCCTGCTTTAGATATAGAAGAGGAAGATTCTCTCAGAGGGCAAAGCCAGAGGTCATGGAAAAGAATGGATGGGGCAGCTATACTCAAGAGCAGAATCAGGGCCTAACAGGGATGCTGGGTAGGGGGTCCTCAATAAGTCTGCTCAGCGGACTAGTGTCTACTGTGGTCTCCCATCCCTTCACTTCCCAAATGTTGTATCCACTGCAGTGTATCCTGGCTCTGTCCCGCCGCTACATATTGAGGGTGTGCAGGGTAGACATCTTGCCTTTAGTTGAGAAGTCCTATCTGGAGCTGATATAAAGTCTACTATGCATCACCCAGAGCCTGGAAAGTGAGCTTGATATACTGTGACTAGGTGGGTCTTTAGAGTTGTCCCCCTTGAGGAAAGAATAGGGAATTCTGCCTGCGGGAGGACAGTAAGCCAAACATTTGGGCAACAGAAAGGGATACTGTTAGGCATTAGTGTTGTTCCCCAAATCTTCCTAGCTCTCTCGGTTCAAGACACTTGGTAGGATTACAGATTTAAAGTTAGGCTTGGCCACGTGACTTGCTTTGGTACCTCCAGGAGCAGAAGTACAGGGTGTCACTTCCAGGTGGATGCTCTGAGAGCCAGTGAATGACTTCCCGCCTTCTCTCCCCCCAGCCAAGATAGTAATAAGATGCATGTCTCAAGATGAAGCTTTCTTCAAATGGAGTCCTTGAATAACTACAGTGAACAGAATTCCCCTGTAGACCCACAGTGGACATGTAGCACCAGCAAGAAATAAACCTCCATGCAGTAAGCCACTGAGGTGGTAGGGTTCTTTGTTAGGGCAGCATTGCCCAGCCTTTCCTGATACTGGGAGTGAGATGAGGCCTGAGAGCAGGAGCTAGACTGTGAAAAGCTCCTCCTCCCAAGCAAAGGTGTCTAAACTCTCTCCTGGTTGTAAGGGGAAGCCACTGAAGGCTTCCAAGCAGGGGCGTTAACTTAAACAGATCTGTTATTTTTTGGATGAAATATGCTATTTCTCAACATCAGGAGAAAATCAGCCTACAAAACCACATAAGGCACACACAGAACCCTTAGGCAAAGATAGATAGAATATATATATATGTATGTATGTATATGGTTTATACCAAGTCCTAATCTTGAATTTTCTACATACAGGAGCTCTGAAAGGAGGCTCTGAAAGGTGTTACAGAGGATCAGGCAAGGCAATATCGTCCGTCCCACCATCTAAGGCCATTTCCTCTGCAGACAATTAATATGTTACAAGATGGTCTCCCAGAGCAGAGAAGTTACAAGGGAATGTAACACAGACCTGAGGTCAATTTCCAGCTGCCTCTGTGACCTGAGCAAGACACTTAACCTCTCTGGGCCTAGTTCCTCACATGTTAAATCTGGTTAATAATAAACATAGTGCTAGATAGTTGTGGGGAGAAACAGCATATTTAAATTGCTCAGGCGAATGCCTGGCTGATAATAGCCATTTAATACATGAAATGTATTTTTATTACTCTCATAAAAATTATTAAGAACACCAGCTCCCTGATTACAAACGAAAATGATTTAGGGTAACAGTATCGAGGAGAATGCTCCCTCCCTGAGGAAAGTAACTGGATCTTGTCATCCCTGTACCCTAATCCCACCCCTATCTCCCACCCCAGCTCAGAGCCTGCCTCACAGTAGACACAGTTTTCCTCCGCTGCATGACGGAATGAGAGGTGAGTTTCTGGAGTAAAGAAAAGTTGTCAAGATTTCCCTGCCACTAGCTACTGTTGGGCTGTTCAATCTTAACCCTCAAAGCCAAAAAGACTTTAAGGCTCTGGCCTCTAAACCCAAAGGCTGAATTCCCCTAAGTTCTGAAGCTGAACAGCCCGAAATTAGAACCTAGGGACATAAACTGCTGCAGGTCCAACTTGAAGCTTCAGTCGCGGGCTGACTTGCGACCCGTTCCTCCCTCACTCTCCCCTCAGTGCTCCTCACAGGAATATTTACAACCTGTTCCTGCCAAGTCACACTCTTACATCCTGGCATTCCATCGAGGCTCTGGGAAACTCGGGGAAGGGGGCTGTTTGGCGACCACTTCCTAGCCCTGAAGGCCATGATCCTACACTAACTCTGCTCAGTGAGGTGGTTTTCACCGCACCCCCGCACCCCTGTCCCCCACCTCCCCCACGGCCTGCCGCAGATAAAGGAACTGAAGCTCACAGAAGTTCGGTGACTTGCTCACTTCACACCGTGGCAGCGTTGGCCACGACAGAACCCACGATTCCCGACTGCGGTCTTCTTCCCACCATATACTTTTGTCCCTAAGGGGTGTGTGTGGGGTGGGGGGAGGATAACAGAACCGCCACAAAAAAGGAACCACTTACATGTGTCTAGCGCTTCCTAGAGGCTACACAGGATATAGGCCCAGCATTCCGGCCCGGAGCCAAGCGATTTTAAATCCTGCTTCACCCGACTCCTCGCTGCGTGACTGTTGGCAAGCGTCCGCAGCTCTCGGACTTGTTTTCCCGGAAGCTAATCAGGGCGGGAGGCGCGAGTGTCTGCGCGTGTGTGTCTGTGTGCGTGTGATGTGCGTGTTCGTGTGTGCGGGGGCAGGGAGTCGACGACCGCCAGGGTTCCCCGAGTTTCGGACTCCCTAAACGCTCGTTCTCAACGGGACTGAGTTGCCCCCTAATTGCACCCCCTATTAAAGGATGCCTCCCCTTCGAGACGAAGTTGTGACCCCGCACCCTTTCTTCCCACCGTCGGGAGGGAGAAGTGGGGGTGCCGCGGGGACTTGGCTGATCACCCAGTTTCGAGCAATGCACATCCCTCGGCTTCTAGGCGCAGCCAGACAGCCAGGAGGACTGTCGCTGGTGAACTTGACCAGGAGACAAACTTCCGAGCGTCCTCAACGTGGAGGGGCTGACTTTCGGAGACCGCCCCTAAACTTAAGCCCACTTTCACTTGTCCCCACGGGGGAGTTAACAGAGCCACCTGAAGGGCGGGGCTCCAGCCCCCCGGAAGTGCGGGGGAGGCAAGGGCCCGGGGTGTCGACCTCCCGGCCCCGGGAGGCGGCGGAGCGCGGGTCGATGGTATCCAGCGCCCCCCACAGTGGGGAAACACTGCCCGTCTCGCACCCTCGGCCCCAGACACCTGGCCGGGCTCCCCAGCCTTCCGAGTCCCCGCGTCTTCTGCATTCCCGCCCCGAGACCCGAACTTGTGCCCGCCTCCATCAGACGATGCAAGCGCCCGCGTCCGCCGGGCTCGCGGCGGCCACCGTCACTAGACACTCAAACCCCAAGACGTCAGCCCACAATGCACCGGGCGGGCCGGGAAAGACGCGCCGGGGAGGAGAGGAGCGGGGCGCGAGCCGCGCGGGAGGGGGAGGGGGAGGAGGAGAAAGAAGGGCCCAACTGTAGGAGGGCAGCAGAGCATTACCTCATCCCGTGAGCCTCCGCGGGTCCGGAGAAGAATCTTCTAGGGTGGGGTCTCCATGGCGACGGGCGGGCCCGCCCCCTTGAGAGCGACGCAAGCCAATGGGAAGGCCTTGGGGTGACATCATGGGCTATTTTTAGGGGTTGACTGGTAGCTGATAAGTGTTGAGCTCGGGCTGGATAAGGGCTCAGAGTGGCACTGAGTGTGGCTGTATCAGCGAGGCGGGAGTGGAGGTGCGCGGACTCAGCGAGACAGTCAGGACAGCAGTCGAGTCCGAACTGCAGATCTGATTTTCTTTTCCATTTTCTCACCAACTGCCCAGAGCTAGCGCCTGTGATTCCCGGGCTGGTGTCTTGGGGGGAGCGTCCGAAGAGCCCCTTCTCCAGCCGACCCCAAGAGGAGAGCCCCACAGCCCGGGCGCCGCTGACAGCGCGGAGAGCGGCGACTGTCCCCGAGGGGAAGTCTGGCGAGCCGCTGCAACGGCAAAGAACTTTCCTGGCCAGGAGGACAAGGGACAAGTAGCCTCTGAGTCCCGGAGCGAACTTTTGCAAAGCTTCCCTCCGCCCCAGGCTGCCGCGGCGGCGGAGAGAGGAGGGACGTGCGCTCGCACCGGTGGCTGAACTTGGGCGAGCGCGAGCCTCGGCCGCCGGGCGCCCCCTCCCCCTCGCAGCGGAGGAGGGGACAGTGGTAGGAGTCCGGGCGGCGGAGACCCGCCGCCGACCGGCCCCTGCGGAGTCCGCGCTGAGTGCCGCCGCCGGGAGAGCCTCTTGTCGCCGGGAAGCGAGTTAGTCCGCGGGCTCCGAGGAGCCGCTGCGCAGAGGAGCGCTCAGTGAGTGACCGCGACTTTTTAAAGCCGGCAGCGCGCGAGAGCCGACAAGTAAGAGTGCGGGCGGCGGCTTAACCCTGCGTTCCCTGGAGCGCGCTGGTGAAGAGGGCGCAAGGGGGAGGACAGCCAGTGGGTGCGCGCGCTGTTAGCTCAACTTTGCTTGCCAGAGGCCCGGGGAGGCGCGGGTGTCCCCCGCTTGCCAGCGAGCTGTTGCGGCCCCGAAACTTCTGCGCGCCGCCCAAACTCACCCCACGTGAAGTGACGGACTGTTCTATGACTGCAAAGATGGAAACGACCTTCTATGACGATGCCCTCAACGCCTCGTTCCTCCAGTCCGAGAGCGGCGCCTACGGCTACAGTAACCCCAAGATCCTCAAACAGAGCATGACCCTGAACCTGGCCGACCCGGTGGGCAGCCTGAAGCCGCACCTCCGGGCCAAGAACTCGGACCTCCTCACCTCGCCGGACGTGGGGCTGCTCAAACTGGCGTCGCCCGAGCTGGAGCGCCTGATCATCCAGTCCAGCAACGGGCACATCACCACCACGCCGACCCCCACCCAGTTCCTGTGCCCCAAGAACGTGACGGACGAGCAGGAGGGCTTCGCGGAGGGCTTCGTGCGCGCCCTGGCCGAACTGCACAGCCAGAACACACTGCCCAGCGTCACGTCCGCGGCGCAGCCTGTCAGCGGGGCGGGCATGGTGGCTCCCGCGGTGGCTTCCGTGGCGGGCGGCAGCGGCGGCAGCGGCTTCAGCGCCAGCCTGCATAACGAGCCGCCGGTCTACGCCAACCTCAGCAACTTCAACCCGGGCGCGCTGAGTAGCGGCGGCGGGGCGCCCTCCTACGGCGCGGCCGGCCTGGCCTTTCCCGCGCAGCCCCAGCAGCAGCAGCAGCCACCGCAGCCGCCGCACCACCTTCCCCAGCAGATCCCGGTGCAGCACCCGCGGCTGCAGGCCCTGAAGGAGGAGCCCCAGACGGTGCCCGAGATGCCCGGGGAAACGCCTCCCCTGTCACCCATCGATATGGAGTCCCAGGAGCGGATCAAGGCGGAGAGAAAGCGCATGAGGAACCGCATCGCTGCCTCCAAGTGCCGGAAAAGGAAGCTGGAGAGGATCGCCCGGCTGGAGGAAAAAGTGAAAACCTTGAAAGCGCAGAACTCGGAGCTGGCGTCCACGGCCAATATGCTCAGGGAACAGGTGGCACAACTTAAACAGAAAGTCATGAACCACGTTAACAGTGGGTGCCAACTCATGCTAACGCAGCAGTTGCAAACGTTTTGAGGCGAGACTGTCGGGGGCTGAGGGGCAACGGAGAAAAAAATTACCGAGAGACAGACTTGAGAACTTGACAAGTTGTGAGAGAGAAAAAAAGAAGTGTCGGAGGACTAAAGCCAAGGGTATCCAAGTTGGACTGGGTTGCGTCCTGACGGCGCCCCCAGTGTGCACGAGTGGGAAGGACTTGGCGCGCCCTCCCTTGGCGTGGAGCCAGGGAACGGGCGCCTGCGGGCTGCCCCGCTTTACGGACGGGCTGTCCCAGCGCAAACAGAGCGTTAGACTTTTCTTTAACATTGACCAAGAACTGCATGGACCTAACATTCGATCTCATTCAGTATTAAAAGGGGGGAGGGGGAGGGGTTACAAACTGCAATAGAGACTGTAGATTGCTTCTGTAGTACTCCTTAAGCATACAAAGGGGGGAGGGGTTAGGGAGGGGAGGCGGGAGGGAGGTTTGTGAGAGCGAGGCTGAGCCTACCGATGAACTCTTTTCTGGCCTGCCTTCCTTAACTGTGTATGTACATATATATATATTTTTTAATTTGATGAAAGCTGATTACTGTCAATAAACAGCTTCATGCCTTTGTAAGTTATTTCATGTTTGTTTGTTTGGGTGTCTTGCCCAGTGTTATTTGTAAATAAGAGATTTGGAGCACTCTGAGTTTACCATTTGTAATAAAGTATATAATTTTTTTATGTTTTGTTTCTGAAAATTCCAGAAAGGATATTTAAGAAAATAAAATATTGAAAAAGTACCCCTCCCCCAACCTCTTTTCTGCATTATCTATAGATTACCTATCTAGGTGGAGTTGAAAGAGTTAAAGAGTGTCCCTTAGAATCACTCTGTGCTTCTTACTATCAAGCAGTAAAAACTGTTCTTCACCGGGCTTGAGAAATAACTGTAGCTGATGTTCTCATCAAGTTATACTCTTCCCTCCTCCACTATCTATACAGAGTTGCTTACAAAGGGTAGTGTGGCCTTTCAGGAGGCTGAGGGAAGGGAGGTTGTGGTGAAGAGGGATAGCCCACTGGAAGTCAAACACTTTAAAGTTTGGATTATATCAAGTGGCATGTGCTGTGACCATTTATAATGTTAGCAGAAATTTAACAATGGATGCTTAAGCTCAAAGCAAGAATAGTGGCAGAATTTTACAAAAGATGTACCCTTCCAATTTGGAATCTTCACTTGACCAATTCCTAGATTTAAAAAGATGGTCTTTGCTTATGAATATAACAGCATTCTTGTCACAATAAAGGTATTCAAATACCAATAACATCTTGAATTCCTTTCCCTTTACTACTTTTTTCTTCCCGAGCTCGATATTGAAACTTTTCTTTTCAGTCGCTGGGGTTAACATTACTGCCACTGAGGTTACTTGGTAGTTAAGCAGAGAATTTAAGGGAGTCAACACAGAAGTTGCAATCTGGGTGAAACAGTTTAATTTCTCTCTCTCTCTCTCTCCCTCTCTCTCTCTCTCTCTCTCTCCCCCCCCCACCCCTCCTTTCACTCTCTCCCTCCCTCCTTCCTTCTCTCTCAAATAAACACCTATGCCTAGACAAATTACCAGTATAGCAGTATAGCAGTTTACCATTTGGGATTCTTCTAATGTTTATCTCTTAATTTGTTTCTAAAATAATTAACTGTATTTAAGTAATTATTATAGAACCAGTCTCAAAAGATGGTAATCTAGATAGTGTGGGAAAGATTTGCAAGAGAAAACATGAACACCAACACCATGATTACAAGTGTAAATCAAACCTTAGCTCTGGGGAAATGGCAAACAAATCCTGTCTATAGCTATAACTTAGGAGATCAACAAGGCAGTACTCAACAAGGGAACAATTTTTGCTCAGTTGCTTTTTCATCCCAAGAGCCAGTGTGATTATCAAGCAGCATAAGCAATTTGATATCCAGGAATATTTAGTTCACAAACCACTAATTGAGGCAGGGCTGTTTGCTCATTAGCAGTGCTCTGGTCCCCAGCATGACTGGGAGTACTAATATCCTGCCTGTGGCTGTAAATCCAATGGCACAAAGAGTTTCTCCTTAGTATATCTGGGAGTGTAAGAGATTGAACAGGCATGTTAGCTGATCAGATCCACTCCGTTGGAATAATACTTCTTTAACAAAGGGTTACTGGGAGCACAGCCGAGTTTGCCAAACAGTGAATTTGCTGATGTCAGCAACCCGGAAGGTGAGTTGATTTTGACCATATGTAGGAATAGTCAGCAGAGGGACAATAAAGCACTTTGGGGTGGGGCTCTGTGGAAGCTAAACAAGAGTCAACTAGAAAAAATAAGCAGACTGGGGAATTAATTACCTGCAAAGGTAGACTAAGCCCAGACAACAGTGCAGTACAGAAAAGCCACACCACTCCCCAGTTTGCGTTAGACTCCAGTGTTAAAAAAAAAAAAAANTATATATATATATGTATGTATGTATATGGTTTATACCAAGTCCTAATCTTGAATTTTCTAAATACAGGAGCTCTGAAAGGAGGCTCTGAAAGGTGTTACAGAGGATCAGGCAAGGCAATATCGTCCGTCCCACCGTCTAAGGCCATTTCCTCTGCAGACAATTAATATGTTACAAGATGGTCTCCCAGAGCACAGAAGTTACAAGGGAATGTAACACAGACCTGAGGTCAATTTCCAGCTGCCTCTGTGACCTGAGCAAGACACTTAACCTCTCTGGGCCTAGTTCCTCACATGTTAAATCTGGTTAATAATAAACATAGTGCTAGATAGTTGTGGGGAGAAACAGCATATTTAAATTGCTCAGGCGAATGCCTGGCTGATAATAGCCATTTAATACATGAAATGTATTTTTATTACTCTCATAAAAATTATTAAGAACACCAGCTCCCTGATTACAAACGAAAATGATTTAGGGTAACAGTATCGAGGAGAATGCTCCCTCCCTGAGGAAAGTAACTGGATCTTGTCATCCCTGTACCCTAATCCCACCCCTATCTCCCACCCCAGCTCAGAGCCTGCCTCACAGTAGACACAGTTTTCCTCCGCTGCATGACGGAATGAGAGGTGAGTTTCTGGAGTAAAGAAAAGTTGTCAAGATTTCCCTGCCACTAGCTACTGTTGGGCTGTTCAATCTTAACCCTCAAAGCCAAAAAGACTTTAAGGCTCTGGCCTCTAAACCCAAAGGCTGAATTCCCCTAAGTTCTGAAGCTGAACAGCCCGAAATTAGAACCTAGGGACATAAACTGCTGCAGGTCCAACTTGAAGCTTCAGTCGCGGGCTGACTTGCGACCCGTTCCTCCCTCACTCTCCCCTCAGTGCTCCTCACAGGAATATTTACAACCTGTTCCTGCCAAGTCACACTCTTACATCCTGGCATTCCATCGAGGCTCTGGGAAACTCGGGGAAGGGGGCTGTTTGGCGACCACTTCCTAGCCCTGAAGGCCATGATCCTACACTAACTCTGCTCAGTGAGGTGGTTTTCACCGCACCCCCGCACCCCTGTCCCCCACCTCCCCCACGGCCTGCCGCAGATAAAGGAACTGAAGCTCACAGAAGTTCGGTGACTTGCTCACTTCACACCGTGGCAGCGTTGGCCACGACAGAACCCACGATTCCCGACTGCGGTCTTCTTCCCACCATATACTTTTGTCCCTAAGGGGTGTGTGTGGGGTGGGGGGAGGATAACAGAACCGCCACAAAAAAGGAACCACTTACATGTGTCTAGCGCTTCCTAGAGGCTACACAGGATATAGGCCCAGCATTCCGGCCCGGAGCCAAGCGATTTTAAATCCTGCTTCACCCGACTCCTCGCTGCGTGACTGTTGGCAAGCGTCCGCAGCTCTCGGACTTGTTTTCCCGGAAGCTAATCAGGGCGGGAGGCGCGAGTGTCTGCGCGTGTGTGTCTGTGTGCGTGTGATGTGCGTGTTCGTGTGTGCGGGGGCAGGGAGTCGACGACCGCCAGGGTTCCCCGAGTTTCGGACTCCCTAAACGTTCGTTCTCAACGGGACTGAGTTGCCCCCTAATTGCACCCCCTATTAAAGGATGCCTCCCCTTCGAGACGAAGTTGTGACCCCGCACCCTTTCTTCCCACCGTCGGGAGGGAGAAGTGGGGGTGCCGCGGGGACTTGGCTGATCACCCAGTTTCGAGCAATGCACATCCCTCGGCTTCTAGGCGCAGCCAGACAGCCAGGAGGACTGTCGCTGGTGAACTTGACCAGGAGACAAACTTCCGAGCGTCCTCAACGTGGAGGGGCTGACTTTCGGAGACCGCCCCTAAACTTAAGCCCACTTTCACTTGTCCCCACGGGGGAGTTAACAGAGCCACCTGAAGGGCGGGGCTCCAGCCCCCCGGAAGTGCGGGGGAGGCAAGGGCCCGGGGTGTCGACCTCCCGGCCCCGGGAGGCGGCGGAGCGCGGGTCGATGGTATCCAGCGCCCCCCACAGTGGGGAAACACTGCCCGTCTCGCACCCTCGGCCCCAGACACCTGGCCGGGCTCCCCAGCCTTCCGAGTCCCCGCGTCTTCTGCATTCCCGCCCCGAGACCCGAACTTGTGCCCGCCTCCATCAGACGATGCAAGCGCCCGCGTCCGCCGGGCTCGCGGCGGCCACCGTCACTAGACACTCAAACCCCAAGACGTCAGCCCACAATGCACCGGGCGGGCCGGGAAAGACGCGCCGGGGAGGAGAGGAGCGGGGCGCGAGCCGCGCGGGAGGGGGAGGGGGAGGAGGAGAAAGAAGGGCCCAACTGTAGGAGGGCAGCAGAGCATTACCTCATCCCGTGAGCCTCCGCGGGTCCGGAGAAGAATCTTCTAGGGTGGGGTCTCCATGGCGACGGGCGGGCCCGCCCCCTTGAGAACGACGCAAGCCAATGGGAAGGCCTTGGGGTGACATCATGGGCTATTTTTAGGGGTTGACTGGTAGCTGATAAGTGTTGAGCTCGGGCTGGATAAGGGCTCAGAGTGGCACTGAGTGTGGCTGTATCAGCGAGGCGGGAGTGGAGGTGCGCGGACTCAGCGAGACAGTCAGGACAGCAGTCGAGTCCGAACTGCAGATCTGATTTTCTTTTCCATTTTCTCACCAACTGCCCAGAGCTAGCGCCTGTGATTCCCGGGCTGGTGTCTTGGGGGGAGCGTCCGAAGAGCCCCTTCTCCAGCCGACCCCAAGAGGAGAGCCCCACAGCCCGGGCGCCGCTGACAGCGCGGAGAGCGGCGACTGTCCCCGAGGGGAAGTCTGGCGAGCCGCTGCAACGGCAAAGAACTTTCCTGGCCAGGAGGACAAGGGACAAGTAGCCTCTGAGTCCCGGAGCGAACTTTTGCAAAGCTTCCCTCCGCCCCAGGCTGCCGCGGCGGCGGAGAGAGGAGGGACGTGCGCTCGCACCGGTGGCTGAACTTGGGCGAGCGCGAGCCTCGGCCGCCGGGCGCCCCCTCCCCCTCGCAGCGGAGGAGGGGACAGTGGTAGGAGTCCGGGCGGCGGAGACCCGCCGCCGACCGGCCCCTGCGGAGTCCGCGCTGAGTGCCGCCGCCGGGAGAGCCTCTTGTCGCCGGGAAGCGAGTTAGTCCGCGGGCTCCGAGGAGCCGCTGCGCAGAGGAGCGCTCAGTGAGTGACCGCGACTTTTTAAAGCCGGCAGCGCGCGAGAGCCGACAAGTAAGAGTGCGGGCGGCGGCTTAACCCTGCGTTCCCTGGAGCGCGCTGGTGAAGAGGGCGCAAGGGGGAGGACAGCCAGTGGGTGCGCGCGCTGTTAGCTCAACTTTGCTTGCCAGAGGCCCGGGGAGGCGCGGGTGTCCCCCGCTTGCCAGCGAGCTGTTGCGGCCCCGAAACTTCTGCGCGCCGCCCAAACTCACCCCACGTGAAGTGACGGACTGTTCTATGACTGCAAAGATGGAAACGACCTTCTATGACGATGCCCTCAACGCCTCGTTCCTCCAGTCCGAGAGCGGCGCCTACGGCTACAGTAACCCCAAGATCCTCAAACAGAGCATGACCCTGAACCTGGCCGACCCGGTGGGCAGCCTGAAGCCGCACCTCCGGGCCAAGAACTCGGACCTCCTCACCTCGCCGGACGTGGGGCTGCTCAAACTGGCGTCGCCCGAGCTGGAGCGCCTGATCATCCAGTCCAGCAACGGGCACATCACCACCACGCCGACCCCCACCCAGTTCCTGTGCCCCAAGAACGTGACGGACGAGCAGGAGGGCTTCGCGGAGGGCTTCGTGCGCGCCCTGGCCGAACTGCACAGCCAGAACACACTGCCCAGCGTCACGTCCGCGGCGCAGCCTGTCAGCGGGGCGGGCATGGTGGCTCCCGCGGTGGCTTCCGTGGCGGGCGGCAGCGGCGGCAGCGGCTTCAGCGCCAGCCTGCATAACGAGCCGCCGGTCTACGCCAACCTCAGCAACTTCAACCCGGGCGCGCTGAGTAGCGGCGGCGGGGCGCCCTCCTACGGCGCGGCCGGCCTGGCCTTTCCCGCGCAGCCCCAGCAGCAGCAGCAGCCACCGCAGCCGCCGCACCACCTTCCCCAGCAGATCCCGGTGCAGCACCCGCGGCTGCAGGCCCTGAAGGAGGAGCCCCAGACGGTGCCCGAGATGCCCGGGGAAACGCCTCCCCTGTCACCCATCGATATGGAGTCCCAGGAGCGGATCAAGGCGGAGAGAAAGCGCATGAGGAACCGCATCGCTGCCTCCAAGTGCCGGAAAAGGAAGCTGGAGAGGATCGCCCGGCTGGAGGAAAAAGTGAAAACCTTGAAAGCGCAGAACTCGGAGCTGGCGTCCACGGCCAATATGCTCAGGGAACAGGTGGCACAACTTAAACAGAAAGTCATGAACCACGTTAACAGTGGGTGCCAACTCATGCTAACGCAGCAGTTGCAAACGTTTTGAGGCGAGACTGTCGGGGGCTGAGGGGCAACGGAGAAAAAAATTACCGAGAGACAGACTTGAGAACTTGACAAGTTGTGAGAGAGAAAAAAAGAAGTGTCGGAGGACTAAAGCCAAGGGTATCCAAGTTGGACTGGGTTGCGTCCTGACGGCGCCCCCAGTGTGCACGAGTGGGAAGGACTTGGCGCGCCCTCCCTTGGCGTGGAGCCAGGGAACGGGCGCCTGCGGGCTGCCCCGCTTTACGGACGGGCTGTCCCAGCGCAAACAGAGCGTTAGACTTTTCTTTAACATTGACCAAGAACTGCATGGACCTAACATTCGATCTCATTCAGTATTAAAAGGGGGGAGGGGGAGGGGTTACAAACTGCAATAGAGACTGTAGATTGCTTCTGTAGTACTCCTTAAGCATACAAAGGGGGGAGGGGTTAGGGAGGGGAGGCGGGAGGGAGGTTTGTGAGAGCGAGGCTGAGCCTACCGATGAACTCTTTTCTGGCCTGCCTTCCTTAACTGTGTATGTACATATATATATATTTTTTAATTTGATGAAAGCTGATTACTGTCAATAAACAGCTTCATGCCTTTGTAAGTTATTTCATGTTTGTTTGTTTGGGTGTCTTGCCCAGTGTTATTTGTAAATAAGAGATTTGGAGCACTCTGAGTTTACCATTTGTAATAAAGTATATAATTTTTTTATGTTTTGTTTCTGAAAATTCCAGAAAGGATATTTAAGAAAATAAAATATTGAAAAAGTACCCCTCCCCCAACCTCTTTTCTGCATTATCTATAGATTACCTATCTAGGTGGAGTTGAAAGAGTTAAAGAGTGTCCCTTAGAATCACTCAGTGCTTCTTACTATCAAGCAGTAAAAACTGTTCTTCACCGGGCTTGAGAAATAACTGTAGCTGATGTTCTCATCAAGTTATACTCTTCCCTCCTCCACTATCTATACAGAGTTGCTTACAAAGGGTAGTGTGGCCTTTCAGGAGGCTGAGGGAAGGGAGGTTGTGGTGAAGAGGGATAGCCCACTGGAAGTCAAACACTTTAAAGTTTGGATTATATCAAGTGGCATGTGCTGTGACCATTTATAATGTTAGCAGAAATTTAACAATGGATGCTTAAGCTCAAAGCAAGAATAGTGGCAGAATTTTACAAAAGATGTACCCTTCCAATTTGGAATCTTCACTTGACCAATTCCTAGATTTAAAAAGATGGTCTTTGCTTATGAATATAACAGCATTCTTGTCAC
This sequence comes from Hipposideros armiger, assembly GCF_001890085.2. NCBI lineage: Eukaryota > Metazoa > Chordata > Mammalia > Chiroptera > Hipposideridae > Hipposideros > Hipposideros armiger. The sequence goes on along the minus strand of NW_017731907.1, from coordinate 154,750 downwards.
AATAAAGGTATTCAAATACCAATAACATCTTGAATTCCTTTCCCTTTACTACTTTTTTCTTCCCGAGCTCGATATTGAAACTTTTCTTTTCAGTCGCTGGGGTTAACATTACTGCCACTGAGGTTACTTGGTAGTTAAGCAGAGAATTTAAGGGAGTCAACACAGAAGTTGCAATCTGGGTGAAACAGTTTAATTTCTCTCTCTCTCTCTCTCCCTCTCTCTCTCTCTCTCTCTCTCCCCCCCCCACCCCTCCTTTCACTCTCTCCCTCCCTCCTTCCTTCTCTCTCAAATAAACACCTATGCCTAGACAAATTACCAGTATAGCAGTATAGCAGTTTACCATTTGGGATTCTTCTAATGTTTATCTCTTAATTTGTTTCTAAAATAATTAACTGTATTTAAGTAATTATTATAGAACCAGTCTCAAAAGATGGTAATCTAGATAGTGTGGGAAAGATTTGCAAGAGAAAACATGAACACCAACACCATGATTACAAGTGTAAATCAAACCTTAGCTCTGGGGAAATGGCAAACAAATCCTGTCTATAGCTATAACTTAGGAGATCAACAAGGCAGTACTCAACAAGGGAACAATTTTTGCTCAGTTGCTTTTTCATCCCAAGAGCCAGTGTGATTATCAAGCAGCATAAGCAATTTGATATCCAGGAATATTTAGTTCACAAACCACTAATTGAGGCAGGGCTGTTTGCTCATTAGCAGTGCTCTGGTCCCCAGCATGACTGGGAGTACTAATATCCTGCCTGTGGCTGTAAATCCAATGGCACAAAGAGTTTCTCCTTAGTATATCTGGGAGTGTAAGAGATTGAACAGGCATGTTAGCTGATCAGATCCACTCCGTTGGAATAATACTTCTTTAACAAAGGGTTACTGGGAGCACAGCCGAGTTTGCCAAACAGTGAATTTGCTGATGTCAGCAACCCGGAAGGTGAGTTGATTTTGACCATATGTAGGAATAGTCAGCAGAGGGACAATAAAGCACTTTGGGGTGGGGCTCTGTGGAAGCTAAACAAGAGTCAACTAGAAAAAATAAGCAGACTGGGGAATTAATTACCTGCAAAGGTAGACTAAGCCCAGACAACAGTGCAGTACAGAAAAGCCACACCACTCCCCAGTTTGCGTTAGACTCCAGTGTTAAAAAAAAAAAAAAAAGCCTGAAACTCAGGCTTATCCCTACTCTTGTTGGTTTCAACTAACATTCTGAATGTATATATCTGAAATTCTAACCATTCCAATAAAAAGTTAGAAAAAAATATTTGTGGTAGAGGAAAATAACCAATGATCTGTAAATTTGGGAGACAGAAAATCAGCTAATTGTAGACACTCAAAGGTTAATGTTATTTTGGCATTTGATGAGTGATTGTTTGGGTAACTAATAGTTGGAGAAAATAAACTTAGTAGCACATAAAGTCCTTAATCCTCTTTTAATTTGTTTTACATATGAGTATTTCAATTAGAGATTCTTAACACTTTGTGTTTGTTGTAGCAGACTCATGAACTCCATGAAGATACGTGCACACGTGAAGACACACACACTCCCATGGGAAGAGACATCATTAGCTTTCATTTGGTTCTCACCAAGTTCTGACAAAAAATGTTAATGCCTAAACTGAATCACTATGCACTCACTATGAAAAACACATCTTTGTGTGAATCTGAATCCCATGCCTTTTAACCTCTCCATGCTTCTGCTTGTGCTCGTTTCTCTTCCTGGCCTACTTTTCCTTCTGGTTCAACTAATGGATCCTACCCATTCTTCAAGGTTTGGCATAAGTGGCACCTTCTCTGTGCAGCCATCCTTGCCAACTCCCATCTTCAGTTGGAATAAATATTCCTCACGGAGCATCCATAACATTTTATCAAAACTTCTATGATTGTACTTACCAAAATATTATCATTGTGAACGTCTGTGTCTCCTGGCCAGACCCCTATCCCACTCATCTGTGGGCTCCAGACTCCTAGTACAGTGCCTGGTACATAGGGGATGTTCATAAAATAAATGCATGATGACTGAATGAACATGGAACTTAAACACTCCTCTAGAATAATTCCAGGTCTTTATTTCTTCCAGTGTAGAAGACCTCATTCGTTTTCAGATGCACAATTCCACATGGATTGATGACCCCCAGAGAAGTCAAACCTGGCCAATCACCAAGTACTAAAGAGCTTAGTTCTCAACGAGTGCTCTTAAAAGAAGAAAACTGTTACCACATGCATTCTTCCAGCCACACAGGGCATCCCCTCACTCATCCACTAATACAAGTGGGCCTCTTCTTATATAACATAGGTCTGCCTGGAACATTAGGCTTGGAGGTGGAGATGGGGAAGGATAATATGTGATCATTAGGCAGGCACAAAAAACAGTTCCAGGTGTGGCTTTATTAAAAGCAACCACTTCATTGGTAACAGCAGGAGGACTTTCTGTCTGTAAAGTTAATGTATTTCAGGGTTCCAGAAGTTAGTCCCCAATATTTGCTTGACAGAGACAAGGATTGTGCTAATGTATCTATTCCCCATGTTCTTTTAACGTTAGAGAAGATGTGCATCAGTTGAACTGAGGAAAATGACAAAGCCGTTTAGTCTGTCCTGCCCCTTGCCTCCACCACCCACTTCTACACAGGTCAAGTGGCATGTATGGAAGAGGGGAAGATGGGCCAGGAGAGCCCCAGAAAGTGAAACTGTCCCTTCCTAACTCTGGAACCTAGCCCCAGTTACTTGGTTTTGGACTTTTGACACCCCAAAGATGGGCATTCCCCTGGGCCTGGGTCTCCTTGAGGTCTTATGCTAAGTGTGAGGATTCAATGATAAGCAAGATAACACTCCCTGTTCTTAAGAAACACACAGCCTGGTGGGGAGGAGTGTAGAGATAAAGCAGAAAGAGGGTCCAGATAAGGGGAGGAGAAGCCATTATCAGGAAAATCTCCATGGGAGAGGTAACATTTGAGCTGATCCAGTGGGACGGACCAGGCGGAAAAGGTCGGAGGAGGAACTTCTGTGCAAAGGCACTGGGGCACAAGAAAACACAATGTGTTTAAGGACTTGCAAGCTGCTGCTTGAAGAGGCTGAGGATTAAGGCATGAAAAGAAAACTGAAGGGAAATGAAACAGGAAAGTTTGAGGGTCAGATTGTGAAGTAACATCTCTTCCATCTTAAAGAGTTTGGTTGTTATCCGTAGGTGATGGAGAAATGTAGAAGGATTTGAAGCACCGCAGAGACACAAACTCTCTCAACATAAGAAAGACTCCTGCTGGCAACAGTTTGGATGATGGCCTGGTGGGGAAGAGGCTAGGCAAGAAGAATAATACCAAAAAGAGGCGTTTAATTTAAAATGCCTATGGCATTTAAAGTAGTCCTAGAGTTGGGGAGAAATGGGAAGATGGGTTGGTTCAAGCTATATCATGTCACATTTCTTCCTACACAGCTTTTTCAAGAAGTTAGGCCTAAGGAGGACTATCAGGGAGTTCACTTTTCACCTAGGCTACCTGTCCCATACTTAAGCTTTCCTCTCCACTCTGTCAATTTGACATCTGAAGGAAAGTCATCTTACAAAATGGTCCAGAGCCGCCCCGCCCCCCCTCAGTGTCAGTCTGCTCAAATAAACAAATGTGAAAGAAAGAGGCTTGTGACCTCGCAAGGTCACGGTACAGAGTTGGTCCTCACTGCTGCTTTTATCTAGCCACCCACAATTGATTAAGTTCTGTCGGATTAATTGACCCGAACTATACAAGCTCTTTGAAATATAAACAAAGACCAATATTTTATGTTGGGGGAATTGAATAATAACACCTTACGTTCATATAATGCTCATTTTATTTAATCGAGCAATATTGAACTCCTCTATTTTGTGCCAGCACTAGAGATGCAACGGAGAGAGAAATCCACAGGATATCCCCCCCTCATGGAGTTTATAACCTGTTAAACGTCACAGTAAAGAAAGAAACACACCTAATAAATGCATGATTCCACACTTTGACAAGTACAGTTGACCTTTGACCAACACAGGTTGGAACTGCGAGGGTCCACTTTCACATGGATTTTTTTCGATAAATGCTGTAAATGTATGTTCTCTTCCTTATGATTTTCTTAATAACATTTTCTTTTCTCTAGCTTACTTCATTGTCAGAATACAGTATATAGTTCTTCTAATATACAAAATATGTGTTGATTGACTCTTTATGTTATCGGGAAGGCTTCCAGTTGACAGTAGGCTGTTAGCAGTTCAGTTTGGCGGAGTCAGAAGTTATACATGGATTTTTGATTGCCCAGAGGTCAATGCCCTAACTCCCACATTGCGCAAGGGTCAACTGTACAATGAAGAAGAACTGAGCACTACGAAGGAGAAAAACAATCTAAACTGGTGTGGTGGCAAAGAAGACTTTTCTAGAGACATACTTGAACTGAGACTTCTTAGATGACTAAGAGTTCATCGGGGGAAGAGCAGAAGAGTATGGGTAGGGAATTCTAGGTGGAGGGTCAGCTTGAGGGAAAGCTTGGGAAAGACTCTGGGGTACCCCCAGGAGTTAAGAGAAGGCCTGCATTCCTGGAACGGAATGAGCAAAAGGGAGAGTGATGAGCAATGAGTTTCCACTTACCAGTTCATACTCAGAAGTGCTCTCACCTCTTCTACCTCATTTTATTTTCCCCGATCCCCTGGGGATGTTCACTGGTGGTAGCTGTGTTTTACAGGAATACAAGCTGAGGCTCCCAGTGAGTTTTAAGTGCTTTTGTCAAGGCCTCTTATCCAGTCACTGGTAGAGCCATAATTAGGTCCTCAGACATCAGAAACCATACATATACTTCTATGTTGTTCCAGGAACCAGTAGCCCTGGTGATCCTGGGTTATTTACCCAGAGCACACCACTACTTCTACATCAAGGACCCTGAGGAAATGAATTAGTCATCAGAAGGTTCTTTGATGTGCACAGCATCTGAGCAAAGGTAATCAGATAGTCTCCCGGGATATTTCATCCATGCCACAGCAGCATCTCATGAACTTTCCTTGCCCTGCTACAAACTCCTCCTCTCTGGAAGGACCAGAACCCTTAGCGCTGAGAAGCCCGGACAGTTTCTTGCTGTACAAACTCGCTTCACGTACATCCACTAAAAAACATTGCCTGATGGTTGCACCATTATTGCTTCGGAAAATTGAGTTACTAGATCATTGATTGAGATACTGCCTTCTGAAGTTATAGGTACTCAGTGACCACCTGGACAGAATTTGGGTATTTCCCAAATTTCCTCAGGACAGTCTGCCCATCAGCTTTTGCTGATGGCTAATCTCTTTCACAGTGCATTGATTCATCCTAGGTTCATGCTAACATGAAGGAACTTTGCCTGACCTTATCTCAAAGTCTAGAAAAAGGTCAGCAGGCATCTGGGCTGTGAAATAATTGATCACTCTACAAGTTAGGATGCTTATAGGGGCTAGTAACACAAGACTCAGTTTAAACAAGAAGTTCAGACATGAAACAGGTCCAAGGCAAATTTAGTGGCTCAATGACATCATCATGGTCCCAGGGGCTTTCCATCTTTTCAGTTCACCATTCTTGGTGTGTCAAGGAGTTCCTTGTGTGGACTCAAGATAGCTGTAGCAGTTCTTGACATCACAGGTAAACACAATAATCACTAGCAATTTAAGGATGTTTCTTTAGTCTTCCTCTTTTTATTAGCAAGAGAAACCTTTCCTAGAAGGTCCCCACCTCCACCCCAGTAGACTTCCTCTTGGGTCCCATTGGCCACGACAGGTCACATGCCTGTAACCCAAATTCATCCCTGGCAAAAAGAATGAGACCACCATGATTGGTCCACAGTCACGGTCACCCCTTGGGATTACCCTTTTCTGAGCACATGGGAGAGTGAATACCGAAAGTAATTTGTAAAAGGAAACAAAAATCAAGGCTCAGAGAGCAAGATAAAAGTGGGAGGGAGGATGGCTTCTGGGTTGGTGGATAGTCATGAGTGCTCTACACCAAATATTTCTAGGTCTCCTCTTGGTACAAAGTAGGATTGAACTTCCCTATCTCCTACCTCCTTGACGTTGGGTGAGAGGCCTTATGACTTGAGTTAGCTGATTAAATATGAGCAGTCGTGACTTACATCACATCCAGGAAGCCCTAACAGTGCGTGTGAGTTTTTTGTTTTGTTTTGTTTTCCCCAGCCTTGACAATTATGGAAGCAAGCGATAGTGTCCAACAACCTGGGTCCCTAAATGATGTTGGTGTCAGGAGTCCTTCCTCACCCCTAGTATCCCTCTGATGGACATTTCACATGAGCAAGAAGTAAACCCTTGTTGTTTTAAGACAGGGAGATTTGAGGGTTGCTCATTATTGCAGCGTTCCCCAGCCTTCCCTAACTCCTCTAGTAGGAACGAACAGTATCTGCCACAAGTATAATAAAAACGAACACCAGTATAATGTTCCTTATAGATACTATTTGCTAAGTTTCTACTATGTACCAGGCACTGTGCTAGGACTTACAAGGTAAATGTTAGGGCTGTATTTTATGTCGGGGAAAATGGAGGTTTGGATCTCGTTCAAGTTCATACGTGACGGGCGGAAGCCTGAGGCTAGGTCTTTCTGACTCCAAAGAGCTTGCTTTGCACACTTACGACCTTGCTCCTGAGTAGGACTGCCTCGTGACTTTACATCTCCGTTGAGCCTCACAACCTCCCTGCCACAGACACTGTTATTAATCCATTTTGCATGAGGAAACTGAGATTCAGGGAAGAAAATTAACTTGCGGAACTTCACAGAACTGGGAAGACACCAGAACCTCTGCCCTTTCCACTGTTCCTTGCTACCCTTCTGACCGCAGAAGAATCGAGGTATTATGAGTGACAGGAGAGAATCGAGGTATTATGACTTAGAGGAGGCACATGAATTTGGAGTTAAGTGCTTGGAGGTGTTAAATCCGGCTCTGCAGCTCATAGCTGGGGAGCATGGAGCAAGCCTCTTAGTATTGCTAAGCCCCAGTTCCTCCCTTTGTAAAACTGAGGACAGCCATGGCTATCTCAGAAGGATGTCAGGAGGCTCCTATATGTAAAGCCCCTGCATAGAGCAGACAAGTAACATGTTGCCATTTTTCACTGCAGACTTGTTAATCTAAGAAGAAATGACCAGGAATCCCCCCACTCCAAGCCAGTGAGTCAGTGAGCACACGCACATGCACACCCCACCCCCCACCCCCTAGCTGAAATGAAACCGTTCCCCATTAAGACTCAACAAGGTCTCACAGGGCCTGCTTCTTGGTCATATAAGGGCTGGCAGGTCCTCTCTGAGGGCTGGAGAAAAGTTTTGTTTCCCCAGCTGCACTCGCAGGGGAACGCTCCGCAGGCACGGCTTTGGGAACCTGTTTGGCTTGGCTCAGAGGCCTGTCAGCACATTCAGGAAGTGAAGTCAGAGAAATGCAGGATTTCAAACAAAGCCAGCTGCACACAAATGCCCAGGCAGTGAAATGCCTGATGCACGCAGGGTGCCTATCAGCCCGGGGTTGCCCTGGTGCTGTCTAAGAAGCCTCTGAGAATGGCTCTGGGCCAGAAAAGCAAGAAACCATCACTGGCACCCAGGCAAGGGCTGTGACATCCCCAGCAAAGCCACCAGAAGGGGCAATACGGGGTCATCTCAGCCAGCCCCCTGCCTTGGGCAAGGCAGCAACTAAGTCTGGGCTCCCAGAGCTTGCTGGCTGGAGAGGCTAATGTTTATCTCCCTGGGGTTTTGAAGTTAAGGTGTGGGAGGGGAGGGGAAGGGAGGGGAAGAGAGCGGAAGAGAGGGGGTAATAGCAAAATGAAGGAATAAGTTAGGAGTTTGAGGAAGGAGGGGTAAATAAATGGATGGTGCCTGAGAAGATATGGAACCCATGCTACCACTGTCTAGCGTGTTTCCATGTTCAGGAAACAGTCCAGAGGCTGAGACCTGAACTCTCATCCCAACTCCAACATCTCCCAGCTGTGAATGGGAAGATATTTAATTTCTCTAAGCCTCAGTTTCATCAGCTAAGAAGCGGGGATAATAATACCTATCCCACAGGGTTGATGTAAGGAGTAAATAAGCTAATATATGTAACAGGGCTTAGCCTCGTTCAGGCAAATCATAAATGTATCTGTTAGAATTCTATGGTTTCAAGTGACTGAAAATTCAGTTTCAGTAAAAACGGAATTTTATTGAACTATGTAATTGAGAAACCATCACTGGAGGTAGCCCTAGTAGGAAGGGAAGGGAGAACAGGAGGGGGCTGTAGGGGGCTCAAATGATATCACCAGGCTGTGAGTTCTCTTCATCATGCAGCTTGCTGTGGAAAGAGTTAGCATCATCCTTAGTCTCCACGTGATAGGGTCCAACAGCTCCCACTCTCTGTCCATAGGAAGAAGAAAGATGGCTTCAGCAGCTCCCCACATCTTCCCAGGATGGTGATTCATTTATATGATTGGGCCTCATACCCGTCCCTGAAACCATCACCATGGCTGAGGGATGGTGTGGGATGTATTGATTGGCTTAGGTGGCTCACCTCTAAAACCAGGGTGTTGGCATCCTGTCAAACCACATAGCCAGAGAAGAGAGCAAAGAAGGAGGCGATTTTCAAAGGAAAATCAAGGCCTATGAAGGAGTAGATGCTGGACGTGAAAGGAAAATAAATGAAGTTCAAGTCCATCTCTCGTGATTTTTGTTGGTATTATTATCAAACTCTGTAGGCCAGTCTGAGGGGCATCTTACTACCCTTCAAAAATCAGGTCGGAATTCATGATCCGTTCTTTGAGCTCTTCTAATGGGTTGGGGGCACCAGGTATAAATCATCAAGAACATAGTTCTCTGGATGGAAACTGTCCAGGAGGGTTGTATTAAATGATATGACACATGTAAAAATACTCTATAAAAATAGTTATTTATTAATATTACTTGCTGTTGTAATGTTTATTGTTAAAAATGGACTCATCTAGGCCAATTAAAATAGAGAGTCAAAGGGCCGGCCGAGTGGCACATTGGTTAGGAGTTGGCTTGGGACGCCAGCTCTGAGCAGCAGGGCCACCAGTTCGGATCCCTCATGAAGACCAGTGACGCTGTGTCCTGTACAGCTAAGATAGTGAACAATAGCTTGACCTGGAGCTGGACTGCCATGAGTCACCGGCGACAAGTATGTTGCAACCCCTGCTGCAGTGGGCTGCCATAAGCTACCGTGAGTGGCTGGCAGCCAGAGTGAGCGGCTGACAGCTGCTGTAAGCTGCCGTGAGTCTCCATGAGCCACCATGAGCAACCATTTAATGGCCTGCGAGTGACTGCCTCACCCGGGAAGAGCGCAATGATAATACCAACATGAGCCAGTGAAGCGACGTCCTCCACAACTAGACTGAAGAACAAAAGGGCAGCAACTTGTCTGTCCCCCTTCCCCGATCCCCCAACACTGTTCCCCTCTCCCAATTCCCCAATAAAATCTTAAAAAATAAAATAAAATAAGGAGTCAAAGATTCTCCAGGAAAGAATTTGAAATGTTAAGAAGCCCAAGTACACATACTTCCGGTCTGGTTTTTCTCCATTCACTTACTCATTGAACTGCATTGGTATCAGGATCTGCATCAATATTTCCGAGATTCAATTGTTGAAGGAATAAAAGTGAAAAAGACAATGAAATACACTGTTATTGTGACTGAATCCTGAGAAGGAGACTCCAAGGTACAATGAAATATTCTTTCCCCCCCACACACTGAATCCAAGCTCTCCTACCTGGGAATCAAAGATGTGAGAAAGATCTCTGAAAATTCCTAGAACGGGCTATTAGCATACAAAGTAAATGATAAAGTCAGTGTTGCCAAGTATGAAATATCAAGAAAGGTGGTTGAGTATTTGCTGTGAGTTAAGGCATTTCTAGCAAGTAATAGGATGACCAATTCTTGGCA